>NC_053154.1:184682799-185017799 GCF_016835505.1 Polypterus senegalus
TTTTGTGGGCAGGACTGAGTGTTGGGGTTTGTGCACTTTTGGACTGGGTCTGAGTGACCATTTATTGTATATATTTTGTAAATAATAAACGTGTGGTGGTGAAGAACAACATGTCCGCCTGTCTGTGTCTGGGTCGGCTTCACAATATATATACACACACACACAAACACACATATATATATATATATACACACATATATATTGTGGAAAACGTACCCCCAAACACAGACAGACCAACACCAGGATGTCCAAAACACTTTCCTTTATTTTTATTTTGAGCACCACAATGCCTTCTCTCACCAACTCTCTTCCTTTCTTCCTCTTTCTCTTCTTTTTTTTCTCTTTCTTTCATTCTTTCTCTTTGACCTCCTTCCTCCTCCTCACATGCTTCGTCTCCTTCCTCCCAACTCCCAGCTCATCTACTGGAAGGAGGCGGCTCCTTTTATTATGACCCGGATGAGCCCCAGGTTCTCCCCTTGACGTCACTTCCTGGTGTGGCAGAAGTGTCAGGAAAGCACCTGGAAGCCCTCCGGGTGTCCTCGGAATTACTTCTGGCAGCACTTCCTGGTGTGGCGGAAGTGCTGCCATCCAGGCTTCTCCTACTGTCCGGGCGCACCTTGGCGGTGGCCACGTCCTCTCATAAAGAGTGTCCCAGCTCCATCCCTGTGGCCCCCAAATGGCCCCGGGCGGCTGCCCTCTCGTGGCCGAGGAGTACTGATTACTGCTTTGCACACTCTTGGCATTCTCTCGATGAGCTTCAAAAGGTAGTCACCTGAAATGGTTTTCACTTCACAGGTGTGCCTTATCAGGGTTATCTAGTGGAATTTCTTGCTTTATCAATGGGGTTGGGACCAGCAGTTGTGTTGTGCAGAAGTCAGGTTACTACACAGCCGACAGCCCTATTGGACAACTTTTAAAATTCATATTATGGCAAGAACCAAGCAGCTAACTGTGTAAGGGCTATTTGACCAAGAAGGAGAGTGATGGAGTGCTGCAGCAGATGACCTGGCCTCCACAGTCACCGGACCTGAACCCAATTGAGATGGTTTGGGGTGAGCTGGACCGCAGAGTGAAGGCAAAGGGGCCAACAAGTGGTTGGAAAACCATTTCAGGTGACTACCTGTTGAAGCTCATCGAGAGAATGCCAAGAGTGTGCAAAGCAGTAATCAGAGCAAAGGGTGGCTATTTTGAAGAAACTAGAATATAAAATATGTTTTCAGTTATTTCACCTTTTTTTATTTAGTACATAACTCCACATGTGTTCATTCATAGTTTTGATGCCTTCAGTGAGAATCTACCAATGTAAATGGTCATGAAAATAAAGAAAACACATTGAATGAGGAGGTGTGTCCAAACTATTGGCCTGTACTGTATATGTATATATGTGTGTATATATATACATATATATGTATATATGTGTATATATGTATATATATGCATATATATACAAATATATGAATATATTTATATATAAATATATGTATATATGTATTTATATATGTATGTATATATGTATATATATGTATTTAAATAAATGTATGTATCTATATATATGTATACTAGCAGAATACCCGCGCTTCGCAGCGGAGAAGTAGTGTGTTAAAGAAGTTATGAAAAGAAAAGCAAACATTTTAAAAATAGCATAAGATGATTGTTAATGTAATTGTTTTGTCATTGATATGAGTGTTGTTGTCATATCTATCTATTTATATATATATATATATATATATATATATATATATATATATATATATATATATATATAGCAAAATAGCTGCGATTGGCAGCGGAGAAGTAAAAAGAAAAGGAAACATTTTAATAATAACGTAACATGATTGACAATGTAATTGTTTTGTAATTGTCATGAGTGTTGCTGGCATATATATATATATATATATATATATATACACATCTATACACATATATATATATACAGTTATATATATATACATATACACACATACGTATATATACATATACATATATATACACATACTGTATATATACACACACACATATATACATACTGTATATACAACATATACATATCTACATATATACTGTATATACACATATATATACAAATCTACATATATATATTAGGTGGGACTCGATTAAAAAATTAATCCAATTAATTAGAGGCTGTGTAAGAATTAATCTTGATTAATCGTATGTAATCGCTTACGTAAATTTGCCCCAAATCGCAAATGTTTTTTTTTTTTATTTAAAACGGTTTTAGTGGGCTTACAGAATCAAATAATAGACATGGACATGAATATTGTAAACTGAAGCTGTTTTAATTTCTGAAAAAAAAGCTTTTAAACTGCATTTGAATTCAAAACAGAAACAAAAATATCATCCCTGGTTAAAATTGGGCAGACTTAAAAATAAAGTGGTAGTTTAAGTACTTTAAGTACATTTTCAGAATAGTATTGTCTTTAAATAATAATAACCAAAATTTCACCATAAAGTGCAGTTTTTCTTCTTAAAAAAATAAGTCAGAAACATAAAAGGTAATTTGACCAGCTTACTCTTTAAACTCTGAGTAACATTAGCCAAAATTATTTTGTACATTAGGCTAAAACAGTGTGATCATTGAACATTTTGTAATTAGATGTATTTAGAATTACTAACGGTCACGGAAGTCCAATGATCCCCAGTAAGAGCCACAAAGTCCGCTTTCTGTAATGCATCTAATTTTGCTTGCTTTTCAGTGTGCACAAAACCATGCTTTTATCAAGGCTTCGCTTCGGGTAGTCGAAATGATCAGTCGTAGGAGCACTTTATTCCGACTCTAACATTTTTGTAGCTGTGATGTGTGCATCAGTGTAATGGATGTACCAGGAAATCATGCATTGACAAAAGTTCCGTTTGCTTGGAATTGAAAGTGTGATTAAATGCGTTATTTTTTAACGCGTTATGGAGTACATGCATCGAAGCTTCTCAACTGTGCTTGTGCTAAGAAAGGGAAAATTTTAAAAATAACGTAACATGATTCTGCGTTAACCTAATATTTTTTCATACGTCCCAAACCAAGGAGATGGGAAGGTAAAATGAATCGGTAGGCGCGCATACATAGTCAGTACATCCCTCTCGGAATCGAACCTCGAATGTCGGCGTTAGAGGCTTAAGACTCTACAATTGCGCCACCGCTTGTCTATGCTAAAGTATGTATTGTAGATCGGGCTATAGATATACATTTATATATATACCCATGTATCGAGTGGAGAAGTAGAAGTTATGAAAAGAAAAGGGAACATTTTAAAAATAACGTAACATGATTGTCAATATACAGTAATTGTTTTGTGAGTGTTATTGAATGTTGCTGTCATCAAGGATTTGATTATCATTATTTCTTTCAATCAGGCTCGTATTTGTAGGATGTGTTCAAGTTACATTCCGTGTTTGTCAATCGTTGTAAAGATAAGAGGTTTCATTCATCGATTAGTTCCTTACTGCATCAATAAACAGCTCGTCTTCCTTTTTATCTGTGATGTGACAAACTGCATGCACGGGTTTTTTTTACGCTGTCTTCCTTTAGCGGGACATTGACTTTTTCCACCGTGTGCTTTGTTTCCACAGTAGCTGCATTTATGAATATGCTTATCAGACGCTTCATATTTTTTGCTGCCTTTTCAATTGTGTTCAGCGCTCTTTGGAACTGTTGCTTTTTATCTGTGCACTGCATCAGTTCACGTGAGCCACTCGGTGTACATGCATCGAAGGTTCCCAGCTGTGCTGGTGCCATCTCGTGCTATGTCCATAGCTTTATTTAATGTTACCTTAGTCCTGGCACTTAAAACTTTCTCTGGCAGTTTCGCTGAGTTTGTGTCAAACACCACCCTGACCATCTCATCTTCCTCTCCATAAGCACAGTCCTTCACCCGTGAATATTTACCCGTGGCAGTTTGCTATTGGATTGCCGCTGACGGATGGCCTTATATGGGCAGGCACTAAATTACAAGCGCCAGCGCAGCCTGTCTATGAACTTAATTTAAAGTGTAGGTTTACATCGTGCTTTGTTTCCGAAGTAGCAGAACTCGCTTCTTATTGTTTAGCTGCCTTCTCAATTATATAATGCATGTTTTCTTGGCGCTTTTTGAGGTCTTCCTGGTTTTCTATGTACTGCGTGATTACGTGGGAGGCGTGATGATGTCACACGAAACTCCGCCCCACGGCGTTGAAGCTCATCTCCATTACAGTAAATGGAGAAAACTGCTTCCAGTTATGACCATTACGCGTAGAATTTCGATATAAAACCTGTCCAACTTTTGTAAGGAAGCTGTAAGGAATCAACCTGCCAAATTTCAGCCTTCCACCCACACGGGAAGTTGGAGAATTAGTGATGAGTCAGTGAGTGAGTGAGTAAGTGAGTGAGTGAGTGAGTGAGTGAGTGAGTGAGTGAGGGCTTTGCCTTTTATTAGTATAGATATGTATCTATATATATGTATGTATATATGTATGCATATATGCATATATGTATATATGTGTATATATGTATATATATATATACTGTATATATATATGTATATATATAAATAAAGGTAAACAACATTTGATGTGGCTTTTATATAAGTAACATATAAATGTTTTTCATATAAAGACCATAACAAAACACAATCACAAACAGAACCTTGCACGATACCTTGGTGTGCTCTGTAAGTCCTGCTGTTTCGTTGAAGGACATGTGTGTGGCAGATTGACTGGCAGGATGACACCCAGGCTGTTGCTGCACCCAAACAGTGCCGTCTTTTGCCTGTATGCCTGGTACAATTGCGTTGTTCTTATGTGTGACTGGACGTTACTTGTGGGGAGGGCTTGTGTTCTCTTTCTCCGATGTAGAATCCTCATCTGAGTTCACCTCTGTTATAGCTCATCTTTATTTGAAAACCGCAGTGTCACATCGGTGGGAGTGTAAATTTGACTGAAAAAAAGCTAACCTTTGCAAATACCACAAATTTACACCAGCTGTTATACTCAAATCAAATGTATGGTTTTTATTGTAGTATAATAGTAACAATAAGAGCAGCTCATTACTCAAAACAATAATTCTGGGTAGCGCCCAGAGTTGAACCGATAACATCTTAATTATGAGTCAGCAGTCCTTACTGCTGTACAGCCCAAGTGGTCGTGTCAGTGTTGTACCCTAACCTGATTTTCTTTTTCTTCTTTTATAATCTTGAATAAAAGCACATTTTTGTTATACTGTACATGTACCTTTTGTGAAAGTGTTTATTTGATATTTGGACTTCAGCATTGACACATTATACACTTCATGTCAAAAGTTTATCATTAGTACTATAACATGAAACAAGTTTCTGTTTAAGGCATATGTTCAACATTTCTTGCCTCTCATTTCCTGTCACCCTACATTTACATAGATCATTGTAGACACGGAACACACATGAAATGCACATGTTCCAAATAACAATCTATTATTTACCCAATACAACTCCAGGCACTTCACACCCAGATAAGCAGATTTGATCTGGGCAAACGTTTTGTTAGAGTTAAACTGTGGCGGTGGGGGGATGGAACAGCAGGCTGCTTGTGCTGATCGTCACATTTGCAAAACAAAAGACGCTAATGGAGAGGTGCGAAGGATTTAAAGGTAACCTAGGATAATGAGTTTTTTTTTTTGGTAGGCTTCAGGGATTCTCGTGTCAAGTGAACCCTCCACAATGAAAGAAGACCTTCTTATACTTTCATTTTTTTAATTCCAGGTTTGCCCAGTTTCATGGGAGTTGAAATTTCCTTCCCCTTACTAAAAAGTGTGTTGTGAGGAATTAGAAAACTTTTCCTATCTTACTTCCATTGAGTTTGCTCTCCAGCTATATACAAGCGTACAGCCCATATCAAGCTGTAAAATTTCTACATTATTTGTCAAAACAAAAACACCATGACTCTATCAAACCATCCTGAATTTAGATAAAGTGCATTGAAAATCTTTGATTGTCTGGCTAAGTATACCAATAGCCACAGAGTTGCTGATGATGGCTCAGTGATTTGGGTAATTGGAGTCAATGAAATTCTAGTACAGCAGCATCATCTAAGCCTTGGACATTACCAAGGCAACAGAAATTGATGTGTACTTCAGAAGAGATACATGGAGAGCTATACAACAGTAGGTACTTCTTTTGGTTGCTCCCGTTAGGGGCTGCCACAGTGGATCATCTTTTTCCATATCTTCCTGTCCTCTGCATCTTGCTCTGTTACACCATCACCTGCTTGTCCTCTCTCACCACACCTGTAAATCTTCTCTTAGGCCTTCTTCTTTTCCTCTTGCCTGGCTGCTCTATCCTTAACATTCTTTTCCCAATATACCTAGCATCTGCAGGTCCTGTAGACCTTCCCTTTTCACTCTTGCTGATAAGTCTGTCACAAATCACTCCTGACACTCTTCTCCACTCATTCCACCTTGACTGCACTCTTTTTCACCTCTCTTCCACAATCCCCATTACTGTGTACTATTGATCCCAAGTATTTAAACTCCTCCCTTTGCCAGTCTTCTCCCTACAACTTCACCATTCCACTGACCTTCCTTTCATTCACACACATGCATTCTGTCTTGTTCCTACTGACCTTCATTCCTCTCCTCTCTAGAGCATATCTTCACCTGTCCAGGTACTCCATACCCTTGCTACAGATCAAAATGTCATCAGCAAACATCATAGTCCAAGGGGACTCCTGTATAATCTCATCTGCAACCTGTCCATCACTATCTATATATATGAAAGTGAATGTGTGTATGTATGTTTGTTCCAGCATCACTTCCGAACGGCTGGAACAATTTTAATGAAACTTGGTACATGTTTTCGTCATTGGTTACTAAAAATACTGTAGGGTGAAATCAGCCCTAACCCACCCCCTTCTGGGTAGGGTGGGGGGTGATCTTGTGGTCTTGTATGCATGTTATCATCCAGTTGACACTTGGAATGACCACCAGAGGGTGAACTGGAGGTGACTGCCAGCATTCTTGATGTTTGAGCACCACCGCGCCCCGTCATTACCATAGTTTGCTTGTGGTACCGAAGTATTTATGCAAATCCAACACAGTGGCTATGGGCTGAGAGCAGGGGGATGGGGCCTTACTCATTCCCTTACCACCTGCTGTTTGAGTTAGTCTATGTCTCACCATGTGTTGGAGTGCACCTTACCTCCACTTAGCTAGCGATACCTGTTTGTTTAACAGACATTATCAGCTACAGATTGTTAAGGAGTAACGTTTGACGTTTTTGAGAGAGAGATCAGAGCTATGTGTGTTTTAGAGCGTAGTTACTGATTGCCAGAGATATCACAGGCATGTGCTTTTCTCCACACGCTGGGAATGCTTTCCCATCAGAGCTGAATACGATCAGATACAGTGTCAATGTCTATTGATTTTTAAAGTTTGTCCTGTTTCATTAAGTCAATGTATGTGTGTGTATATGTATGTATTGTATGTTCCAGCATCACTTCCGACAGCTGGACCGATTTTCATGACACTTGGTGCACATGTTTCTCATTTTTCGACTTAAAATACTGGAGGGTGAAATCAACCCTAACCCACCCCTTCTGGGTACGGTGAGGGGTGATCGTGCAGTCTTGTATGCATGTTATCATTCAGTTGACACTCGGAATGACCACAAGAGGGTGAAATGGAGGTGACTGCTGGCATTCTTTATGTTTGAGCAGCACCGTGTCCCTGTTGCTTTTGAAATTAAATAGATTTGGCTGATTCCAAGCGTCAACTGGATGATAACATGCGTACAAGACTGCAAGACAAGCACATTAGAGAGTCTTCATTGTTTGTTAATTTATTTTAATTTTTTTTTCTTATTATATCTTTCTCAAACAATAATAATAAAAAAAAACCTTTATTTTCCTCCCAGGCAATGCTGGGTATTTCAGCTAGTTACAAATAAGAAAGGGCCAATCCCTGATGTAATCCCACCTCCACATTGAATGCATCCATCACTCCTACCGCCAACTTCACCACTGTCACACTTCCCTCGTACATATCCTGTACAACTCTTACATACTTCTCTGCCACTCCGATTTCCTCATACAATACCACAATCTTTTCTCGAGGCCCCTTGTCATATGCTTTCTCCATATCCACAAAGACACAATGTAACTCCTTCTGGTCTCCTCTATACTTCTCTGTCAACATCCTCAGAGCAAACATTGTATCTCTGGTACTCTTTCTTGGCATGAAACCATACTACTGCTCACTAATCATCACCTCCCTTCTTAACCTAGCTTCCACTACTCCTTCCCATTACTTCATGTTTTGGCTCATCAATTTTATCTCCATGTAGTTACTACAACTTTGCACGTCCTCATGTTTCCATCTTTATCCTTTATCACCCTTTCCTGCTTCACATCTTTCCCAGCTCGGTCCCCCGTCTAGGCAATCGGTACAGGTCCTTTTCTCCTTCTTTACTGTCCAGCCTCTCATACAACTCATCATATGCCTTTTCTTAAGCCTTCACTACCTCTCTCTTCACCTTTTGCCTTATCTCTTTGTACTCTTGTCTACTGTGTGCACCTCTCTGACTATCCCAATTTTTCACGATCCTTTTCCTCTATATACTCTCCTGTACTTCCCCATTCCACCATCAGGTATCCGTTTCCTCCTTCCTCTGTCCAGATGTCATGCCAAGCACCTTTCTTGCTGTCACCCTTACTACTTCTGCTGTAGTTGCCCAGCTGTCTGGTAACTCTTTACTGCCACCCAGTGCCTGCCTTACCTCCTTCCTAACCTCAAAATTGCAGTGTTCCTTTTTAAACTTCCACCATTTAATGCTTGGCTCAGCCCTCACTCTCCTCCTCTTCTTGATGTCCAACATCATCCTACAGACCACCATCCTATGCGGTCTAACTGCACTTTCCCCTGCCACCACTTTGCATTCTTTAATATCTTTCAGATTGACTCTTCTGCATAGGATATAATTTACCTGTGTGTATCTTCCTCCACTCTTGTATCTCACCCTATGTTCCTCCCTCTTCTTAAAATATGTATTCACCTCAGCCATGCCCCACCTTTTCGCAAAGTCCACTATCATCTGACCTTCTTCATTCCTCTCCTTGACACCATACCTACCCATCACCTCCTCATCTCCTCTGTTCCCTTCACCAACATGTCCATTGAATTCCACCTCAATCACCACTTTCTGTCCCTTGGGTACATGGTCCATCATCTCATCCAACTTACTCCAGCAATCTTCTTTCTCATCCATTGCACACACAACTTTCATGGTATATACACTAACAAC
Organism: Polypterus senegalus; assembly: GCF_016835505.1. Lineage (NCBI taxonomy): Eukaryota > Metazoa > Chordata > Cladistia > Polypteriformes > Polypteridae > Polypterus > Polypterus senegalus. The sequence goes on from NC_053154.1 coordinate 184,692,057, forward strand.
ATTCATCATCACACCTCCAATTTCCAGCTTCATAATCATTACTCTATCTGACACTCTTTTCACCTACAAAACACTCTTGACATACTGTTCCTTCAGAATAAACCCTACCCCATTTCTCCTCCCAACCACACCATGATAGAACAATTTGAATCCACTTCCGATCCACCTGGCCTTACTCCTTTTACATTTAGTCTCTTGTACGCAGAATATATCAACCTTCCTTCTCTCCATCATATCGGCTAACTTTCCAAAATTCCTACTCTCAGTTCCACTCTCTTTACATTCATCCTGTCCTTCTGCCTCTGGACACGTCTCCCCCTTCATTCTCCTTCGGCCAACAGTAACCCAGTTTCTGCCAGCACCCTGTTGACTAACAGTACTGGTGGTGGCCATTGTTAATCCAGGCCTCAACCAATTCGGTATGGAAATTTTTTATCATTGTCCGCATATTGATCTTGAAAAAATTTTACACTGGATGCCCTTCCTGATGTAACCCTCCCCATTTATCCGGGCTTGGGACCAGCACAAAGGAACACACTCGTTTGTGCATCCCCTGTGGCTGGGTTCTTGTCTTCTCTACATTATAATAAAACCCAATATTAAATAAAACAAAACTCTACACAATATATTTTAAGAAACAGACAAACAAGGTTTTACGTACTGTATATAGTAATCGTCCTCGATCGCGGGGGTTGCGTTCCAGACCCCCCCGCGATAGGTGAAAAATCGCAAAGTAGAAACCATATGTTTGTGTGGTTATTTTTATATATTTTAAGCCCTTATAAACTCTCCCACCCTGTTAACATTATTAGAGCCCTCTAGACATGAAATAACACCCTTTAGTCAAACGTTTAAACTGTGCTCCATGACAAGACAGAGATGACAGTTCTTTCTCACAATTAAAAGAAAGCAAACATATCTTATCTTCAAAGGAGCCGTCATAAAGGAGCGCGTCAGGAACAGAGAATGTCAGAGAGAGCTGCAAAGAAAAAGCAAACAATCAAAAATCAATACATGCTTTTAAGTATACAGAAGCACCGCGATAAAGCGGCATTTTGTAGAGGAGCGTCCGTGTCCTCTGTGCAAACAGCCCCTCTGTTCACACCCCCTCCGTCAGGCAGAGAGAGTGAGAAAGATAGAGAGAAGCAAACAAGCACAGCGCGGGAAGCATATCTTATAGCATTGAGGAGTTTTAGTTAATATGCAATACATGCTCTGATTGGGTAGCTTCTAAGCCATCCGCCAATAGCGTCCCTTGTATGAAATCAACTGGGCAATCAAACTGAGGAAGCATGTAACCTAAATTAAAAGACCCATTGTCCGCAGAAAGCGGCGAACCAGTGAAAAATCTGTGATATATGTTTAGATGTGCTTACATTTAAAATCATGATAGAGTGAAACCGCGAAAGTCAAAGCGCGATATAGCAAGGGATTACTGTATAGATATTTTTCGTAAAAATGGTCATCCCTGTATCATATTCATCTATAATAATTATATAAAAAATTATTAATGTTAAACTAAAGAAAATGATAACTAACACAAGTATCCACCTGTCCATTACTAAATTATAAACTTGTCCTCTGCAGTTCACACCTTTTTAATGCAATTTTCAACATATGTAACAAATTTATTAATTTAGTATATATGCCTATTTAATTAGACAAATCCTTGTTTTCATGTAAAAAATTGCAAATGTGTACACTATGAATGTTGCTATATAAAATAAAAATTCATTGACTGCTATCACATATGTGCGCATGGGAGGCAGCTAAAAAGCTTGAGTAAGGGCAGTTCCGATTCAGACCAGGATGTGGCAGAGTGCACTGACTCTTTTTCTCCCTTTCTTGCGGACCAGTCACGGGAGATTCCACCTGGTCCTCTTGGTGTCACTTCCGGGACCGAGCCTATGGAAGAAGACCTTGCCGGCTCCGGCCCCTGTAATGTCACGTCCGGGCTCGAGCCTATGGTTGAAGAACCTCATGAGCCAAGACCCCTTCGACCTCACTTCCTGTCATCCCCTTTAATAGCCTCCACATTTTCCCTTTCCCCTCAGTTCCGTTTTGGACTTGGTTTTGTGCACATCAGTGCTGTATTCATTTTTACGACATTGCAGCCAGGATACCAATTATACGGGTGGCTGCCCCAAACCTGGCTATGGCTCTGTGTGGATTTTGTAACACTGCTTAATTCCCTACCATTCAATGTTAGTTTGCCAATAATGAGTTCTTATGAATCCCATTCAATGTACTATGTAAAATGATTTACTTTATTTTGTTTACTATGGATTTATGTCTGATATGTGATGAACATGGCGCAGAAAGCTATTTATTATCCAGTGGTGCTAATTCTAATCTACATTTAGCTAAAACCTACTGCTTTTTTCAGTCTGCGCAACTCTATGAAAGAGGACAGAGAGAGAGAGAAAAAAATTAAACAGTCAATGAGCACCTTATTATCCATTGTGCTTGGATTGAACAAAAAACAGTGCCTTTCAAAACAAACATAGCATTGATCCAACTGACTCAGTTCAGTACATGAAAGTTATTTTAGAAAGGTTAATATGTATACCAGCTACCTTTCCCACATACTCCAGATTTTAAAGAATAAATTGGTGAGAAAGAGCTTAAAGGGATGGTATAGGATCATTGCTGTATCAACACTGAACACAATATGTAAGAAAGAATATACCTAAAATGTAATAAGAAAAGTAATGGATACTATAAACCTGTTTTTATAGAGTTTGCTTACTAATACACAGGTCCAGGATTTAGCGTATATTTATCTTGAGAGGGCAGGTCATCTTATCTTGATAAATTTCAGTCGGGTTTTAGAACAAATCACAGCACAGAAACTGCACTCGTTAAAGTAGTAAATGACTTGCGGGTAAATGCAGACAGAGGCCATTTATCTGTTCTCATCCTCTTAGATCTGAGTGCTGCATTTGACACCATTGATCACAACATTCTTAGAAATCGCCTTAGTCAATGGGTGGGCCTCTCTGGCACAGTCTTAAATTGGTTTGAATCCTACCTGACAGGGGGAAAATTTTTTGTTAGTTGTGGGAATTACAACTCGAAGACACATGATATCCGATATGGTGTTCCACAAGGCTCTATCCTGGGCCCGCTGTTATTCTCAATCTACATGCTTCCGTTAGGTCAGATTATCTCAGGGCACAACGTGAGCTACCACAGCTATGCTGATGACACACAACTGTATTTATCAATAGCACCTGATGACCCCGATTCTATTGATTCACTAACAGAATGTCTGACTAGTATCTCAGAATGGATGAATAGTAATTTTCTCAAGTTAAATAAAGAGAAACTGAAATTTTAGTGATCAGCAATAATGGATACAAAGAGGCTATTAGAAATAAATTGGATACATTAGGATTAAAAGTCAAGACGGAGGTAAAAAGCTTAGGGGTGATTGTTGACTGTAATCTGAATTTTAAATCACATATTAATCAGATCATTAGGACAGCATTTTTTCACTTAAGAAACATAAGTAAAGTTAGACCGCTTATATCACTGAAAGATGCTGAGAAATTAGTTCACGCGTTTGTTTTCAGTCGACTAGATTACTGTAATGCACTCCTCTCAGGACTACCCAAAAAAGACATAAATCATTTGCAACTAGTGCAGAATGCAGCTGCTAGAATCCTAACTAGGAAAAGAAAATCTGAACACATTTCTCCAGTTTTAATGTCACTACACTGGTTACCTGTGTCATTCAGAATTGACTTTAAAATTCTGCTTATGGTTTATAAAGCCTTAAATAATCTCGCCCCATCTTATATATCGGAATGTCTGACACCTTATATTCCAAATCGTAACCTCAGATCCTCAAATGAGTGTCTCCTTAGAATTCCAAGAACAAAACTTGGAAGTGGTGAGGCGGCCTTCTGCTGCTATGCACCTAAAATCTGGAATAGCCTGCCAATAGGAATTCGCCAGGCTGATACAGTAGAGCACTTTAAAACACTGCTGAAAACACATTACTTTAACGTGGCCTTTTTATAACTTCATTTTAATCTTAATTTAACTTAATCCTGATACTCTATATGTTCAATTTCCTCAAAATAACTATTCATGGTGGCTCTAAAATCGCTACTGACCCCTACTCTCTTTTCTGTTTCTTTTTCCGGTTTCTTTGTGCCACCACCACCTACTCAAAGCTTCATGATGCTCCAACAATGATGGACGGATTAAAAGGCAGAAGTCTACGTGACCATCATCTTCATCAAGCCCTTCCGTGAGAATCCTAAATCCAAAGAGGACTGTTTCATTTATGTTAGGTAGAATGCCCAGAGGGGACTGGGCGGTCTCATGGTCTGGAATCCCTACAGATTTTATTTTTTCTCCAGCCGTCTGGAGTTTTTTGTTTTTCTGTCCCCTGGCCATTGAACCTTACTCTTATTCGATGTTAATGTTGATTTATTTTGTTTTATAATTGTGTCTTTCATTTTTCTATTCTTTAATATGTAAAGCACTTTGAGCTACTGTTTGTATGAAAATGTGCTATATAAATAAATGTTGTTAGCATTGTGAGGGCTGCTTGCCATACTGCTAAAAAGAGAATAAAATTGAGGAGGGATCATCAGAAACAGCGATGCCTTGTTTCCACTTGAGGGCACATAGTCATATAAATAAATACAGAATATTTGAAAGGGCTCCTTTTATAACAGTTTGTGAACTTGCTTGCATGTAGAGTAATTGCCTTGCTATTTATCAGTAACAATGTGTCCTACAGTGTTAAGAGTTCCCAGGCTTCACATTTTCAATTGAAACCTATTGAACTTTACCACACTGCTTTTTTATTGTGGCATTTATGTTCAATCTAAGTTCTATTAGCGATAGCTTTAAAAGTGTAAGCAGATAAGTTTTTCATAAATATACCATTTCTTCATTTTTTTGTCATAAATATAACTCAGGCACACAGGTGGCATGCTTTATAAAACCAGGATATTTGTTGATTTGAAGCATAAATATCTGATCAAGTATAACACTTGTTTTAACATTTTACCTTTACCTCCTTACCCTATAAACCACAACATTTAACTGTCTGGGGATATGCGGTCATTTACAAGTCAGCTCAAATTAATAAAGCAGGTGTCTGGAGCAAATGTTAGAATTCCATGATTGTAAAAAAAAGTTCATTCATTTCATTTTTCACCAAAGATAATCAAAAACATATTTGCAACTCACATATCGGAGTATTTGATACAAAAGTGGATATTCCCAGGAGCTGTGCTATTGCAGGGAACACTTACACACACAAATGCACAATGACATCTGTTTAGCTTCAAATTTCAGGGCAAGAGAATACAATTCTCTGAAAACTATAGCTCATAAAATATTTGTCCTTTTCTCATATAGATGTACAGTAATCCCTCGCTACTTTGTGGTTCACTTCATGACTTCGCTGACTGATGCCCAGATCCCACAGCATCTCCCCTTGTCTCTCTGTCGCGGCCATTTCGCTTCAAGCTTTCTCGCAGAGTGGTTTACTTCACACTGTACTGTGTGTGATTTTTTAGTGGTTTCTTTCTGTTGAACTTCGCTTCAATTTTCACCCCCTGCAATGGCTCCCAAACATGCTCCATCTTCCAAGGCTGGTGCTGAGCCTAAACACAAACGAAGAATGATGATGATCGCTGAGAAGGTGAAACTTATGGATATGTTGAAGGAAGGGAGAACGTTTGCGGCTGTGGCCCGCCAATATGGCGTGAACGAATGCACCGTTCGCTACATCAAGAAGGAAGAGGCGAACATTAGGAAGATGGCTACCATCACCTTTCACAAGTTGCCGAAGAGAGTGGTTACACCTTCGGAAACCGTGGAAGAGGTGACCCAGGAAATGTTAGGTAGGTCCCTGTTATTAATAGACTAAAGGGTGGGTTGTAAACAGTACAGGGAGGGTTTAAAAAACGTCCAAATACACATTAAGTAATTAAATAAATATGGTGTCCCCTACTTCGCGGAAATTCAGTTATAGCGGTTATATCTCCCGCGATAAAAAAGGGATTACTGTAGTCCATCCTGTCAGAAAGGAAAATATAACTGAGAAAAATAAAAGCTTCTCGTAATCACCATGCCTTCATCCATGTAATGTATTATGACCAAATATTAAGTTCTGTTCATGTCCTAGTCTTCCTGGTTCTGGAAAGAATCATAGAAATTAGCTGATGATTTTGACCTGTTTCCAAGTTCCATGAATTTTTTTTTCTGAAAGGGATATGTACTCATCTTTCTAGTGTCATTTGTTCCAATAACATGAACTATAACCAAGGGAAACTCTTATTCCTGGTGAGCAGCACACTGTTCTTGGCAAGACAAGCTTGTAAGAATGGAATTAGGAAGAGTGGAACAGGTTTAAAAATGTTCTATATACAGTATAATGCAGGACAAGTTCATCCTAAAACTTGGAAATAGTAAGAAATTAAAAATAGTGGGTATATAAGGAGATAAAAATAAGCTGCAAAGGAAAAAAAACAGCTGTTTAACATATACAGAACTAATATCTATGTTATAAGAGTATTAGAATAACAATTAAAAAGAATTAAGAATGATAAAGATGAATTCAGGTATACAGACAGTTTTCTGAGGTTTTCCATTAAAAAAAAAAAGTAGGTAACCTCCTAGGAGTATTATGATCTGCTAAGGAGGTGCTTAAATATAAATTGTAGAGGGAAAAGTGCTACTTTAACTAAATAAGCTGGATTTAATTAATCACCAGAACAGGTGTTTAATCATAATAGGATCTCATGGTGACCATATTTTTCCTTTCAGACTCTTTGTTGTACAGACCTGAGCAGAATGCCCAAGTTCCATCAATAGCCCTTGTATGTTTACTCTTATCAGCCTGGTTACCGTCAAGATTGACTGCTATTCTCATTAAATACTTCAGCCGTTTTATATTATATCTATAACTTCAGGCAAATAAACAGAGTACCAGAACAGGCAGTCAAAAATGTTAAACTTTTTATACATTGATTAAGCTGAAGTTTCCAAAATATATATATATTCCAGTTTGCTCAAAATATAAGCAGTGTAAAATCAAGTGATGGCAAAATAATACAAGTGCAACCTAGTTAATAGGAGTTTATCTTGCTTATGCTTCCAGGTGGCTGTTTGTATTAGTATGTTGATTGGTCTCTGGTCAGAGCCCTTGAATGGAGGGGCAGAGAAACAGCATGGATGATGATCAGCAGAGACGATAGGAGACCTCTGTAAGGCACAAAATATCTAGTCCTGATGGTCTTTGACACACCTCTTGGATCAGTGGAGTATCATAGTGCAGGGATTCTCCTGGTTCATTCTTAGCAAAACTAAGCCCAGATTCCATCCCTGGTCTTTCATCTCAGACACCTGTGTTCCTCAAGGCTAGCTGGTTAGATAATAAACCCGCTGGTCTTTCATCACCCATAGAAGTCTCATCTGTTTGATTTGTAATTATGCCTGGATACGAACTTCCTTATCTGGTTTCTCCTTACATTATTACAAAGTATTTCAAAGTAACAGTAAGTCAGTCAGTCATCTTCCAACCCGCTATATCCTAACACAGGATCACATGGGTCTGCTGGAGCCAATCTCAGCCAACACAGGGTGCAAGACAAGGCACCGAAGGGTACACACACATCCACACACTAGGGACAATTTAGGATCGCCAATGCATCTAACCTGCATGTCTTTGGATTGTGGGAGGAAACCCACGTAGACACGGGGAGAATATGAAAACTCCATGCATGGAGGTCCGGGGAAGTGAACCCAGGTATCCTTACTGCAAGGCAGCAGCGCTACCACTGTGCCTCCGTGCCAACCTGTAACAGTATGTCTCAGACTTATTCAATAAAGACACTTTTACAAAATTATCACCTTTCATGCTAGACATTACCAATATTACCGTCCATTACAACCAGATAGTATCTATCCTTGAGTTCATTTATTTAACATTGACGCATATTTCTCAAAAATCACTGCTCACTGGGGTAATATCCACAGACTGGAAAGTTGCCAATTTTATCCCATTATATAATAAGGGTTATCTGTCTTATCCAAGTAGCACGTGACAAGAAAAGGGGTTAATCAATAGTCAACATAGGATTAGACTTTAAAAATCTTCTGGAATTTGATGAGAAAGTAAGAAGAGGATATGATCCGAGAGGTGCATATGATATTTATCTTGATTTTAAGAAGTATTTGATAATGTCCTATATGAAATATTGGGCATTAAACAAAAAATGTAAGGTTAGGATGTAGTGTTCATAATTGTGGAAAACGAGCTAAAACACAGAAAAAAAGAGTTATGGATCAAACTTTGTCAAAATTAGATAATGATAAAAGTGGTGTCCCTCAGGGGGATAGTACTAGAGCTGCTCTATCATATATAAATATACTGATCTGGGAAGGAATATAAATAACAAGCTGGTTAAGTTTGCAGATGATACCAAACTAGGTGAAATGGCGGATAATCTAGAATCAGGGGAATGACAAAAGATAGACTTGGACAGAATGCAGACTTGGGCAGGTATGTGTTAAATGAAATAAAATAAATGTAAATACAAGGTATTATACATAGAAAATAGAAATGTTAGGTTAAAATTTACAATGCGAGTTCTAAAACATAAAAGTATACCTTAAGAGAAGGACCTAAGTGTCATTATGAACTCATCATTATCAACATCCAGTGTACAGCAATGTTTTTCTTGTTTAAAACAAAAGACAAAACATATATCATTAAATAATCATTATGTTAACTAAAAGTAAAATAAAATGGAAATAATATATAAAAACTAAAACAAGGTTTTGTCATTTTAATTTTAATTTTCATCACATTTGTTTTGGTGTGTAATATACTGGCAACTGCATGCTTACCTGAACATCTACCACTGCACAGTCATAATATTAACTGAAAGTAAAACATTGATATGTACTCCTCGCTGCAGTCGGTGGAATCGTGCCATCAGCTACCTTATTCTTTGGGTTTTATTGATCTTTTTTCAGCTATCAGTCAGTTTTCCCTTTTATAATTGTCAGAATACATAATACTCATCATTTGACAATGACTTATTCTGTGGGTTCAATTGGCCATAAATGACCCTTAGTAAGAAATGTTCCATTAGTTGTAAGTGAGTGGCAGCTTTCACCAAGGGTGCCTAAAACATGCCACCTGTTCCTTTGGAAGATACAGCTAAGAACTTTGAAAATTAGAGTAATGGAGGAGTTGTCAAGCTTGAATAGCTGCTGCAGCTTCAAATTCTGACAGTATCTACAGTAGACAGAAAAAAATATATATCTTTGTACACCAGTGAAGGTAGGAATTTCAGAAACTGTCCCCAAAGACCTATACGTCCTGTTTTTGAAAACATGTGACAGTAAGTATTTGCTCACTATCTTTACAACTTGCAAAACAAAAAAAAATAGATGTGATTTTAATAAAAAGTAGTAAAATAATATTTACTGTATTTTTATGATGTAATTGCATAGTAATATCTTGCTATTAAGCTGATAGGATAAAATAGATCCCTGAATATATTAAGAGTATCATTAGCAAAGCGTAAGTTGTTTTTTAGGCTTAGTCTCACAGAACCAGACTTTTAAATTGTATGTCTAGAGAAGTAGAGTGAAGTTGGCTTAAAAGTCAGTGGGAACAATTAGTTAATTCATTATAAAAATTCTAAACTTGTTTAACTCTTCTCAAAGTAGTGCAAGTGATTATCTGAATTGAAAACTAAAATAATTTAACAGTACTGTCTAAATGGAAATACCAAACATGCCATACCTGAATATGGTCACAGAATTTTAACATGTAGTATAAGTACCGAATACAATACTATTTACAGCTGTTATGCCATGTAGTGCTCCAGTAGTCAAAATGATAGCAGATATAAACTGCTAAAAAAAAATAAAGGAACACTTTTTAATCAGAGTACAGCATCAAGTCAGTGAAACTTCTGGGATTTTGATCTGGTCAGTTAAGTAGCAGAGGGGGTGGTTAATCAGTTTCAACTGCTTTGCTGTTAATGAAATTAACAACAAGTACACTTGAGGGGCAAAAATGAGACAACCCGCAAAACAAGAATGGTTTAACAGGTGGAGGCCAATGACATTTTTCCCTTTTCATCTTTTATGTCTGTTTTTTCACTAGTTTTGCATTTGTCTACAGTCAGTGTCACTACTGGTAGCATGAGGCGATACCTGGACCCTACAGAGGTTGCACAGGGACTCCAACTTCTCCAGGGTGGCACATCAATACGTGCCTTTACCAGAAGGTTTGCTGTGTCTCCCAGCACAGTCTCAAGGGCAGGGAGGAGATTCCCGGAGACAGGCAGTTGGTCTAGGAGAGTTGGACAGGGCTGTTGAAGGTCCTTAACCCATCAACATGACTGATATCTGCTCCTTTGGGCAAGGAGGAACAGGATGAGCATTGCCAGACCCCTACAAAATGACCTCCAGCAGGCCACTGGTGTGAATGTCTCTGACCAAACAATCAGAAACAGACTTCATGAGGGTGGCCTGAGGGCCCAACATCCTCTAGAGGGTCCAACATTGTTGCTCATTGCCCGACAACGTGAAGCTCAAATGACATTTGCCATAGAATACCAGAATTGGCAGGTCCACCACAGGTGCCCTGTGGTTTTCACAGATGAGAGAAGGTTTACCCTGAGCACTTGTGACAGACGTGAAAGGGTCTGGAGAAGCCATGGAGAATGTTATGCTGCATGTAACATCATTCAGCATGACCAGTTTGGTGGTGGATCAGTGATGGTCTGGGGAGGCATATCCATGGAGGGACGCACAGACCTCTACAGGCTAGGCAATTGCACCTTGACTGCCATTATATATCAGGATGAAATCCTTGGATTCATTGTCACACCCTATACTGGTGCAGTGGGTCCTGGGTTCCTCCTGGTGCACGACAATGCACAGCCTCATCTGGCAGTTCCTGGAGCATTAAGGAATTGATACCACTGACTGGCACTTACGCTCACCTGACCTAAAACCAATGGAACACCTCTGGGACATTATGTTTTGGAACATCCAACACCACCAGGTTCCACCTCAGACTGTTCAGAAGCTCAGTGATGTCCTAGTCCAGATCGGGGAGAAGATCTCTCAGGACACCATCCGTCATCTCATTAGGAGCCTGGCCCCCCTAATGTTGTCAGGCATGGATACAAACACATGGGGGCTATACAAACTACTGAGTACAATTTTGAGTTGCTGCAATGAAATTTCGGGAAAATGGACTAGCCGGCTGCATCATTTTTTCAGTTTGATTTTCGGGGTTTCTGTGAATTCAGCCCTCTGTAGGTTGATAATTTTCATTTCCATCAAATTGTGTGGCATCCTTTTGTTCCTAACACATTACACTGTCCATATCAGTATAGCTATCCAGCAGGATTTTTTCCCCATTGAGATCTGATGTGTTTTTGAAGTGTTTGTTTAATTTTTTTGAGTAGTTTACAAAATGCAAAAAAATCATTTGCTTTGCACATTTTCAACAAGTGACTGAATAATAGTTGTGGATTTAGACATATTTTTTTTTTTTTTTGCATACCTATTTTCCGTATCACTTGTGTTGTATAGGACTGGTCACTGTTGAGTTCTGTTATGTCATAAATGTCTTTTCATTCTGCATGAAAACACAGGACTACATTTTTTTCTCGGACACCACTACAAATTACATGGGGCAAGTATCAAATAAAAAAAAATATATTATTGGGTGGAGCATTCCTTTAGACTTCAGTTCCTGAACTCTTGAATTGACAACAGGAATTGTACCTTTCTGTTTTGTTCTTGGCGTCAAGTTTTTTTGTTTAGTTTTTTTTTATATCTTTCCCTGTCATTCCATAAATATTTGACATATTTATCTAACAGATAAATAAAAAAGGGTACACTACAGCCCTGAACATATAAAGTACATGGATTGGAGGAAATTAAAAGCAGGTTTCTAAAATGAAACCCTGTGGGCATACTTTCAGGACTGGGTTTCATCGCTGTTCACTACAGACTTTTAAGAAGGTTGTCCCTAGACATTTATTCTCATTTAAGAAGACTAATACATGACATTTAAAAAAATTAACTGTCTTATGTAGCAAAGATACTGCTTGCTTGCTGGTCAGTAATTGCTTGCCGGTGGTATTATTGCACTGACAGATCAGACACATAAGTAGCAAGCAATCATTGCTATCAGCCAAGCCAGTGTTACAGGTATATATTTACTTTTAATCAGGTTATTAATACTGATATTTTAACATGGGTGAGACGGAGTCAGTCCCTGTCACACAGCTCCACAAGGTGAGGTTTGATTGCTGGCCAAGGTCAGGGTCTGTATGGAGTCTGCATATTCTCTCCATATGTATGTGAACTGAGTGTACATACCTGCAGAAGTTATTTTAAACCTGGATGCGTCATTAAGCACTCACAATTGCCAAAATATGTTAATTCCTACATATGTTGTTAAATTACATTCTCCCAGTTTATGCTCACAAAGCTCTACCTAGGTTTCACATGTGGTTTATTGAATGAATCATATGAGATGGTGTTATAACGGATATTCAGTATTTGAAGTAAATGCTTGTAGAAATGTACTATATACATGGAAAAATGTAACCTGTTTCTGTTATTACTGTTATTAACAGTTCAAGTAGCAACTTCAACAATATTTCAAAAAAACAACCAAAGAGATCCCTAAAAAAACACACTTTCAAAGTTAAGAAATGGGTAAATGGCATAGTCAGCATCAGCAAATATCAAATAAAAACCTAAAATAAGAGTGTTGTGTATGTGTGCAGTAATCGTACTACTTGCAAAGTGAAACGCACAAATGAAGATGAAAGCATTTCTAAAATTCAATAACCATTTGGGTAAACTTGCAGAAACAATATCCTTATGGGCATTTTTGTGAGTAAAAGAAAACTAATAATGTGACAAACTAAAAGTTAGAATAACTAAAAATAAATAGTATTTTTTTTTGAGTTAGAAAATAAAATACTCTAAGGGTGTACTCATACTAGGCACATTTATTCTTTACCGTGCCAAAGTACAATTGTCCCCCCACCCTACTCCCCTGCTGGCCTACACTCACACTCCGCTTAACATTCTAGGCCCAGACATGCTTTCGTCAGACCATGCGACTTTGTGTAATACTGAAACAAGATCCAAATAAGGAGTGTCAGCATGTATTTCAACAATGATTTTACTTATTTTGTGGTTGTTTTGGAGTTGTGTAGGGCAGGATAACACTCTACCCTCTTACAGATTTATTGAGTGTGCAGAGTAGCCTTTTGCTGTTAATCATGTTGCACATGATGTTGAGGGAGGAATTTGCAGCGTTTCGTCCCAACTACATTTCACATTCATGTGTAAGGTGAGAATAAAAACCTGTTTTTAACTCAAAAGATATTGAATGAAATGAGAATTTGCGCTATATGACTTGTCAAATCATTGTTGTCATGTTTGTTTTCTGTGCTTGGGTATGTACACTGTTCCCGAATGCTACTGAACTGTGCTCAGGCCCACCTTTTCCAAGGATCAGGGCACAGTATGGTTGGCCTGGCATGGAGCAATCACACTAGTCAACAAATTGCTAGTGTGAGTACACCCTAAGATAGATGTACCTGTATTAAAGTTGAGGTATTTATATAGTACATATACATTACATTGCATTTTTAAATAAATAACCGAGAAACGCACACCTCTCCACTTTTTAAAACTGGCTTATGCCAATTATAACATTCATGGATGGTTTCTTTTTTACCGGTGTTGCACCAGTACTAAACCTTACACCACATGATTAAGTCTGCGAGCTTTTTTCTTTTTCCATACAGTGTTATAAGATTCATTCTGAATACATCATTCCTTTATAACAAGTGAAGTATTAAGTCTTAAATTTTTGAGAGGATAATATTGAGGAAATCCTTACAATGGCAATATTCAATGCATTCATGTCTGGTTAATATGGCAGGACAAGATACCCTGTGTTTCCCAGGATGGTCCTGTATATCTGCCCTACAGTTTGGTTCTCTGACTCATTACTTAGAAGAAGAAAAAAAAAACTATTTACCCCATATCTTACAAATGAACAAAATTGTCATTACAATAACTGATACAGACATTTCACTATGCATGCTGTTACACTCATATCCTTTTTAGTTAAATATTGCTTCACTAAGTTTAATCACCAATTACATTAGAAATCTTCAGAACAAACAAAACATGTGACATATTTATGCAAAATATAACAAAAGTCGCTCTATTGTACTTTGAAAAGTTTCAAAACTCATATGTGGGCCATTGTAATCCAGATTTATTTCAATAACTTGTAATATTTCATCATCAGGAGATTATTTCTGGTGAATTTAAGGTATACATTGATGGATTATCAAAATATATCCGTAAACCTGTGAATCTGTTTTTTTTTTTAATTTTATTGAATTTATTAAAATCAAATAACATTCCAAAAACAACTCAAATTTTACAAATAAAAAAAAGGTTTGAAACAAATTAACCCCCATCTCTGAGAAAGAGAGCTAGGCCAGCAGTGTAAAACTTTATGCTAGTAAAGACAAGTGAATGGATAAAACAATACATGAATAAAGATAAATGGAGTAAAAGAGGGGAGAGAACCTGCTTCATCAGTTTAAATACTTATTCTAAAATGTTATTGATTAGATCCTCCAAGGTTTTAATCCAGTTTGAAATAGTATATAACATCCGTTACCCACTGACTTAGAATAGGAGAGTTAGACTTATTTTGCTCAACTGGAAGAATCCTGTGTGCCAGTAGTGTAGTAAAGGCAATTACCATTTGTTTTTCCTTCTCTACTTTAACCCATTTGGAAGTACCCCAAACACCGCTGTTAGTAGATTAGGAGGTATTGTGACATCCAAGCTGCCTGAAAGGCATTTAAAGATTTTGGTCCTAAACAATGTTAATAAAATTGAACGTTAGGTAGAGCCATGCCACCTTAGGTCTTTTTAGGGTTGCCCTTTGGATACATGGATGTTTTGAATTCCAAATAAATGAGGTTATGGTTCAATCTAATTTCTTAAAAAATGATTTATTGATGTATATTGGAATATTTTGAAATAAAAATAGAAGCTTAGGAAGGATATTCTTTTTAACAATGTTAATTGTTCCAGCTAAAGTGAGATGAAATGTTGACCATTTGTCTTGCTTAATTTTTTTTCAGATGGCAAACTTTTGTTGAAAAACAGCTTTATATTTACTTGTGATGTTTACCTCTAAATATTTAACCTGATCTGCAATGATAAAAGAGAAGGTATCCAATCTAATATTGTGTGGTTGAGAGTTGACTGGAAAAAGCACACTTTTATTCAAATTAAATCTGAGACCAGAAATCTTTTGAAATTCTGTTAATACTGTTAGGACTGCAGACTCAGTATTTTGTGGATCAGTTATATACAGTACCACATCATCTACATATAGAGAAATTTTATGTTCCAGTCCTTCTCTGATAATCCCCTTTATCTCAACAGCATTTCAACAGTGAATTGCAAGTGGCTCAATGGCTAATGCAAAAAGCAGTGGTGACATGGGACATCCTTGTCTAGTACCACGCTCTAGTTTAAAGCAGTAGGAATTGATGTTGTTAATACAAACTGAAGCTTCTTGATTGGTATACAGTAATTTGATCCATGCACAAATGTTCGGGCCAAACCCAAATTTCTCCAATGTAGTGAAAAGGTAGATCAATTCAACCATGTGAAATGTTTTTTATGCATCCAACGATGATAATATCTCCAGAGTGTTTGACTTTGTTGGTGAAAATAGTACATTAAACAGGCATTGAAGATTGGAAGCTAAGTGTCTGCCTTTAATAAATCCAGTTTGGTCTTGTGATATTACCAAAGGCAGCACTTTCTCCATCCTTCTAGCTAGAATTTTGGAGAGTATCTTAACATTGTTATTCGGAAGTGAGAACCTGTGAAATTAAATAGAGGATCATAGAAGGCTCAAAACTACTGTATATGGTGAGTAAAACAGTATTCATCCCCTTGAGTGTTTTTTTCAATTTTATTCCTGTACAAAATTGAACCACAGTAGATTTAATTTTACTTTTTTGAAACACTGATCAACAGAAAAAGACATTAATGTCAATGAGAAAACAGATCTTTGCCAAGTGGTCTGAATTAATTACAAATATACAACACAAAGTAATTGATAGCATAAGTATCCACCTGCCTCAATTTGATGTACCTAAAGCATTATTTTTGCAAAAAAATTGATTTTAGAAGTCCCATCATTAGTTAAATAAAGATCACTGGTCTGAACTCATGGGGTATCAATTGAATGCAGTGTAAACAGTGTAAACACAGTGCTTCACCACCTGAGGTCACAGGTCCGCCACGCCCTTGACCCTCTGCAGTTTGTATACCAGGAGAAGGTGGAAGCGGAGGATGCCATCATCTACATGCTACACTGATCCCGGAGAGAGATAAAAGCAAACAATCAATTCCAAAACTGACAGGCGCTGCGCAAGGCTTATAAGTCGGTGGAGTACCGCGCGAGGCTTGTATTACGCGTTATAGTGCAAGGATAAGGAACAATGTGAGGGTGGTAGTCAGTGTTTCAGGGTTTGTGGTTTTCCCAGGGGCGTCTGTATCTATTTGGGGTGCAATTAACCCTCCAGCTCACACCTTCCCCCTCAGCTTTATTCACATTCCGGTGAATCAAGCGACCCTCTGTACCAGGTTCATTTAGTCGTGATAATACGTCTGCGTTGATGTGTTCAGAACCTGGTCGGTGCTTTACTGTGAAACTATAAGGTTGTAAATTTTTTTGGAATTGATTGTTTGCTTTTATCTCTCTCCGCTCCTAGCGGAACTGTCATCTCTAAATTGTCATGGAGCACATTTAAGCTCATGAGTTTGCAGTGTTTGAATAAAAATCCTTCTTGTTTCTACGACCTCCTGTGTCTCTGTGCAAATCTGTGACCCAAGCGTGACAAGTGGTACCAGGAGTGGTTGCACAGATGGATGCCGGCGAAGACTTATTTCAGAGGTCTAAAACTTATGCACTTAAAGACTGGAAACTAAACATGGATGACCCAATCCGTGCGCAAATTCAAGATTTGATACATAAAGTGCACTGCTGGTTTGAAGGAGACGTGATGGAAACAGTTGTCGTGAATATATTACTGGCCGGCATACCTGCAGTTCTTCGAGATGAATTTCTACGTCATGATATTAAATCATTAACGATTATGTCCAGACGATTAGAGGGTTCACAGTCCGCTTGGAGAAAGAGCGGTGAATTTCGTGCTGCTCGCAACCTGTGAACGAACGTCCAGGACATTCTCGTCGCTTCGATCGACAAGCTGCAGGACCTAAAAATCTAATGGGGTCAGGTAGGACCCCGAGAAATCCAGTCGTAGATGAGACGCCCTTTCTGGGGAGACAGCGGCAACAGCGGGCCGAGGAAACCGTGGACACTACAAAGCACGTCGACGTGGACGACGCAGAGGATATTTCGGAAACGGAGCCGACTGTAGATGTTTCCGGTGTGATCAACTCGGCCATTTGGCAAGAGAATGTCGCTTGTCTCCAGCTCATTCAATGGAGATTGGACTGGTCGAGATTTGTTGCTTCAACTATTACATATCCGGATGGAAAAGATGGCTTGTTGATCCCGGTGAAATTGGGGGGCAGAGAAATCTCAGCATTGTTAGACTCGGGAAGTGACCTTTGTATTGTGAGATGAGACTGTCTTAATGAACAATGCCTTAGAGACTGTGAGACTGTAAAAATACGCTGTGTACATGGTGATGTTAAAGATGATCAGACTTTACTTCTTCCTTTAACTTATTGGGGTCGCCACTTTAAGGTTTGGTCTGCCGTTTCAGACTCGTGCCCTTGGCCATTACTCATAGGACGGAGAAATGCCCTTTTTCCGAAACTGATTAATAAATGTAAGGGACCAGTAGTCCAGTCCACTAATGAACTTAGTGGGGGGGGAGAAGAAGAAGAAAACAAAGACGAAGAACTGGTAGCGGCCGGGGAAAATCTAGAGCCCAACTTAGATATTGAACCTGATCTCTCCAGCGAGACGGAGGAGGTCACCCCCGAAAATCTTCCAGAATGGGCTGGTCCTTCTACATCTTCCCAGATTGCAAACGCCTCCAAACACAAACCGAGCATTAACAAACAGATTTTGTGCGTTTGCAGCATACTGATAGCTCATTAGAATATGCATTTAAACAGGCTCGCCCTGCTAATGACTCTTATTACCAAGAGCGTAATTCCGGGGGTGTGAAAACCCCACACTTTATAGAAAAGGACGGTTGCCTTTTCAGAGTGATCTCAGATCATTTGGAGGGGGAATTTATTGAACAACTGGTGGTACCTGAAGCACATAGGGAAACTGTTTTGCATCTGGCACATTCACACATCTTGGGGGGACACCTCGGTGCCGACAAAACTAGAGACCGGTTATCAAAACGATTTTATTGGCTTAATATCGGAAAAGATGTTGAACGATTTTGTACTTCATGTCCAGACTGAAAGATCGTCTCTGCTTATAAGCCTCCTCAGGCTCCCCTTTGTCCTATGCCCATATTGGAAGTTCCCTTTCAGCGTGTGGGATTAGATATTGTGTGACCTTTACCTAAGTCTAAGGATGGGTACCAATATTTGCTGGTGTTGGTTTATTATGCGACACGATATCCAGAAATGATTGTGCTAAAAAAGGCCAACTCTTTGGTTTAACCGAGCGGTTTAACAAAACATTGAAACAGATGATCAGACGAGTTGCTCATAATGATCCCACAACATGGAATACTGTCCTACCTTTTGTTTTGTACGCGGTGCGAGAATCACCACAGGCGTCTACTGGCTTGAGTCCCTTGAGTTGTTATTCGGCAGGCGGCCGCGAGGCATCCTGGATGTGGTACGTGAGGAATGGATAGGAAACGAGAGAGCAGTTCAAGGTCGAAGCTTTGCAGATCGACTAATTTCGTTGCAAGACAGAATTTCTATGCTTTCCTCTATTGCTGTGGAACACCAACAACGAGAACAGGAAACTCAGAAGCGTCTTTACGATAGGCGCAGCAAGCTCCGTGAGTTCAAACCTGGCGATCGTGTATTGGTACTAGTTCCCTCGGATCCACACAAATTCTTAGCTAAATGGCAGGGCCCGCCATTATTGAGGAGCGTATGAGTCCGGTAAATTACAAGGTTAGAATACCAGGCCGGTGCAAGCCTTTCCAGATTTTACACATTAACCTCTTGAAGGAATAGCACGACCGACAAGAGGTTAACACTTCCTTGGTTGCTGTTTCTCAGACCGATGTTACCATTGGTAATGATCTTACTGACACGCAAAAGACAGAACTGTTATCTTTGATAGAACGGAACACTGATGTCTTTTCAGATTTACCAGGCAAGACTAACATTACAAAACATAAAATTACCACTGCACCTGATGTTCGCATACAGATGCGGCCGTTCTGATACCGGAAGCGCGGCGAAATATTGTGCGCGAAGAGATAAAAAAGATGCTGACGCTGGGTGTAATTTGTGAAAGTAGAAGTGACTGGTGCAGCCCAGTCGTATTAGTCCCAAAGCAAGACGGTTCGGTTCTGTATCGATTTCAGACGCTTGAATTAGGTCTCTAAATTCGATGCTTATCCCATGCCCCATGTCGATGAACTGTTGGAAAAACTGGGCCAGGCGAGCTATATCTCCACGCTAGATCTCACGAAAGGCTATTGGCAGGTGCCTTTAGATGCTAGCAGTTGTGAGAAAACGGCATTTGCGACTCCTGACGGACTCTATGAATTTACAAGACTCCCGTTTGGTCTTCACGGGCACCTCTAACTTTTCAGCGTATGATGGATCAGATCCTACGTCCTCACTCTGAATATGCTGGGGCATACCTTGACGATGTTGTGATTTTTAGCAATGATTGGAAAACACACTTAGAGCGGCTTCAAGCCGTTCTTGAAAGCTTGAGACAGGCTGGCCTTACTGCTAACCCTAGGAAATGTACACTAGGCATGTCCGAGGCTCATTACTTAGGCTATTCTATGAGCAAGGGTTTACTTAGACCACAGTTAAGGAAAATAGAAGAAATGCTTGTTTACCCGAGACCTGAGACACAGAAACAAGTACGCGCTTTTCTGGGGCTCGCTGGTTACTACAGAAAATTCATTCCAAATTTTGCACATAGAGCTGCTTCTCTTACAGAACTCACTAGAGGCAGAAAAAACCGACCTATCTCGTGGACAGAAAATTGCGAACGTTCTTTCAACGATTTAAAAAAAGCATTGTCTTCTTACCCAGTTCTAAGGAACCCGGATTTCACAAAAGATTTTATCTTGCAAACAGACGCGAGTGCATTTGGTGTGGGCGCAGTCCTGTCACAAATTTTTGATGGAGAAGAACATCCAATCACTTCCAAAACTGACAGGCGCTGCTCAAGGCTTATAAGTCGGAGTACCGCGCGAAGCTTGTATTATGCGTTATAGTGCAAGAATAAGGAACAATGTGAGGGTGGTAGTCAGTGTTTCAGGGTTTGTGGTTTTCAAAGGGGCGTCTGTATCTATTTGGGGTGCGATTAACCCTCCAGCTCACACTATCTATCTATCTATCTATCTATCTATCTATCTATCTATCTATCTATCTATCTATCTATCTATCTATCTATCTATCTATCTATCTATCTATCACACCTGTATCTGTAAGGTCCAACTTGCAGTGAGCAGGGATCATGACCTAACCTACACAGTGGGGACAAAAGAACACTCCAAGCAACTTATTGAAAAAGGTGATTGAAAAGTACAAGTTAAGGGAGACAAGGAAATATCAAACTCAAAGAGTGTTCCTTGAAGTACAGCTAAATCAGTTGTTAAGAAATAAAGTATGGCACAGCTATAAGGGTGTCTAGAGCTGGCTGTGATAGTAGACTACTAAAGGAGGCCACAAAGAGCCCCCTGGTCAATTGGCAGAAATTACAAACTACAATCACTGGGATTGGAGAGGATGTGCATAGGTGCTTCAACAGTCTCAGCCTTATGGCAAAGGGGAAAACAGAAAGTCATTGTTAAAAGAAAAGATGCACATGGCATCTGAGCTAGAATATGTAAAATGGCACATGAGAGACTCTGAAGTCAGCTGGAAGAAGTTTCTATGGTCTGGTCATGCTGTGGGATGCTTCTCTGGAGGTGGCCCTGAATGATTTGAGATGCAGCAAAATACAGAAAATGTCCTGATGGAAACTTTTTGCAGTGTGCAAGAAACCTGTACCTTGGGAGAATATTTAATATTTTCCAGCTAGACAATGACCCCAAGCATAAAGCAAAAGCTACACAGTAATGGCATAAAAACAATGTACCTGGGCTAAAACAATCCAACTGAAAATTTGTGACTAAATTTTAAAAAGTCTGTTTACTTACCAACCCCATGCAACCAGACAGAACTTCAGCAGTTTTACATAGAAAAATGGGAGGAATCACAGTATCCAGACGTGAAACACTGACAAGAGACCTGTGCGCACAAACTAAAAGTGCATCTACTAAATACTGAGTTTTGGGGGGAACTAATTAGTAAAAGTAATAGAATTTTAAAATCAATTCTGAAGTGTACCAAAATACAGTGTTGGTGAAATATGATCATGCTTGCAAATGAGCAGCAGCTATAAGCCTCAGCTGGAGAAAGCTGCATTAAACCACAAAACTGATCTGTCTGTCGAGATGTGTGAAAGAGCACACTTAAGTTACTAACTGAAACTTTATGGTATATGGCAAGGGGACCAAGAACAAATCAGGGACACTCAAGGTTTCTGTGCTTTTGAATACTACAATATCTATTTTATTATCATTTAGGAAAATTCATTGTCATTCAGGTTTTAATATCATTCAAGCAAGCATGGAGGGTCCATATTCTCTTGCTTTGCAATCAATAAGGGCTAAAGAGGATGAGAGCTCACCCAAGTAAATAGAAACACTCCTATTTGTTAGATGAGATTTAAACCATTTAAGGTTTGATGCCTGCATACTTTGTTTTATTTTTATACTTGTTTATATTGTATGTTTTATATTTATATTTAATTTAGACCACTTTGCAGAGATCTGTTCCAACTTTCACATTACATAGCATTTTCCTGTTGATCAGTGCCAAAAAACCTAATTAAATTCACTATCCACTGTGATTCAATGTTGCATCACAAGTAAAAACTTCCACGCGGGTGAATACTTTTCATAAGCATTGTGTGAATGATTAATTGGTTACTATAATTTTCATTAAAGCAGTACAAAAAAACAGTTTTGTTTGTCTTCTCATATACCTGTTGTCACGCACGTGCGATTATGGGACCACATACGGACCCAAACTGTAGCATGAAGTCGCATGCCAGAAGGGAATGGCAGAGTACTAACCTCTCTCTCTTTATTCCTGCAGAAAGAAAGATGCAAAGCCACCATGACTCTGCCCCGACTTGCTGACCATGCATCATCACTTCCGCCCTCCATCTGTCGATTCCTGATGACGTCGGTGCTCCCAGCATCCATCTCAGTTCCTTCCCAGCAAACCTCTCTCTACTTCCGGTCCCTCACCATAAATGTTCCCAACTCTGCCGTTTTGACAGTCGCTGTGGTATACGGAATGCAATACTGCACTGACAAATTAATCTGTTTTGCATATTTCTTACAGTATACGGGGCCGGAAACCCCAAACCTTGACGACTTGTGTGTCTTTCTTTTACAGTGGCATAGTCGGCAGGATACAGAACGTCCGATATGTCAGAAGGACAGGACCTCAACACTGTATTGTCAGGGATGGCAGCTCAGATCCAGTCCCCTGCAGCATGAACAAGCCACGACGAAGCGTGAATTGTAGGAGACTAAAGCTCGTCTGGTTACGGCGGAAATGATAAGACCGGAGCTATCCCGACCTCCACCTCCTCCGATCGTTCCGCTCACCGAGGCGGACGACATCGAATCCTATCTGGGCATCTTCGAGAGGACGGCCACCCGGAACCAGTGGCAGCGGGACGAGTAGGCATCCATATTGGCACCTTACCTGAAGGGCGCCTCACAGCGGGCCTATTACAACCACCCCGAGGAGGAGGCTGCGAGTTACGACCTCCTAAAAGCCGCTACAGCATTACGTCAGACCAGCAGGCGAGTGAATGGCGTAATTGGTAGTTCGACTCTGATCGCCTGGCCCGAGCTCAAGCCTTTGACTTCTGGGGCAAAATGGGATGCTGGCTAAGGCCTGAGTGGTCGAACAAGTGGCATGTGAGGGCTTAGTCAACGCCATGCCTAGTTATCTCACTCAGCTGGTCCGGCAGCACCCTTACAAGGACATGAAGGGTCTCCTAGAAGTCCTGGAGCATCAGCTCACGGTACACTGAACCGGGGAGCCGGAAAGGTCGGCATGCGGAGCCCGACAGGGACGTCTCGTCACCCCCGAGCCCACCTGGTGCGCTGTGGAAGCTCTGGTGAAGGCCAGAGAAAAGCTGGCCTTGCTGCGCTGTTTCAAGTGGACACCTTTTACCAACCTGCCCCTTAAACGTGGAGCCTATGGACTGCAGTTGGGCCGCCGGTGAGAGGTACTGTGCTCTGTCCAATCCCTTGGCGATCCCGAATACAGGAGTGGAGGTGGTAAACGGACATTCAGTAGTTGCCTTATTTGATACTGGCAGCAACATAACCATTGTGGCTCGCCGTTACATTCTACCGCAACAGTGGTTACGCCAACAGCTGCAGGTTACTTGCGTGCATGAGAAGACCAGATCATATCGGTCCACGAAATGCTATATTTCCTGGAAAGGGGACTTAAATCGATTGTCGGTCGCTGTGTTACCTGAGGCCCCCTTTCCGGTGATTTTGGGACACGACTGGTCACAGATCAATAGCGGTAGAATAACAACCACTCCTGTAGAATAACAACCACTCCTGTAGCCCCGCTGGGTCTTTTTATGAGTGGACGGGGTGCCGTCCTAGCGGCTCCCACGTCGTGCTCACGGGCAAACAATGATGACGTAGACCGCCGGATGGAAGATTCTCAAGCGATGGACCCTGACCCGGAAATGCCACCAGGTGAGGGCCCGAGCCAAGGAACCAATGCCTTCTCCGAGCAAATTGATCTGTTAGACAGTATGGATCACCAGTTCAGGTCTACGCCTGCTTCGTTTAAAAGGGAACAGTGGAATAATGACTCCCTGAAGTTTGCCCGGAATGCTATTGTTTCCATTGGTAGCCGGTTGGCGCACAGTCCCTTACTACAAGAGCCCTAATTTGTTTTGGAGAACGATCTGTTGTATCGAGTCGTGACTCATGAGGGCGAGGTACGGAAGTTGTTGCTAGTGCCGCGGACCTTCTGGCGGCAGGTTTGCGAACTAGTTCATGCCCACCTCGTAGACGCCCATCTCAGGGTTGAAAAAACTCTAGATAGGATAAAGCTCCGCTTCTATTGGCCCGGAATTAACGAGGAGGTCCGACATTTCTGTCAGTCCTGCCCGGAATGTCAGATACCTAGGAGGGACCGTGCTCCTCTCGTTCCAATACCCCTAGTTGATATTCCCTTTGATAGGATCGGGGTAGACCTTGTTGGTTCCCTGGAGCCCTCGAACCGTGGCCATAAGTACATATTAGTCATGGTCGATTATGCGACTCGGTACCCAGAGGTGGTTCCACTACGCTCCGCTAACACAAAAAATATCGCACAGGAATTGGTCAACCTTTTTACCAGAGTGGGAATACCTAAAGAAGTCCTCACGGATCAAGGTACTCCCATTACCTCGGATACGTTCAGGGAGGTGGCAAAGTTACTCCGTATTAAGCATCTTAAGACGTCTGTCTATCACCTGCAAACCGACGGGCTGGTAGAACATTTCAACCAGACCCTTGAGCAGATGCTACGCAAAGTAGTCAGCGCGGATGGTAGGAACTGGGATCAGCTTTTGCCTCTTGTGCTTTTTTCTTATCGGGAGGTGCCTCAAGCCTCCATGGGTTTCTCCCTGTTTGAGCATCTGTATGGGCGCCCGGGGACTTTTAGACATAATAAAAGAAGGATGGGAATCTGAGGCTCTTCCCTCCACTAACGTGTTAGAGTATGTCACGCAACTGCGTGACAGACTAAACAAAATTAGACCTGTTTTAAAAGAGCACATGATTCGCGCACAAACAGCGCAAGCGAGGTGTTATAATCAGAACTCGACTCTCAGGGAATTCCACCCTGGGGATCGGGTGATGGTGCACGTTCCCACCTCCCACTCCAAATTACTAGCCCATTGGCAGGGCCCGTACAAGGTTAAGGAGAGAAAAGGGCTTGCTGATTATTTGGTGAAACCGTCGACCAAGCGAGAGGGTGTACCATGTGAACTTGCTGAAGCCATGGAGAGACAGGGAAGACCCCCGGACTCCGGTTTTGCAGGCACAACAGCCCTTAACCTCGGTCCAGATTTGAGGTCCCATCACCGACAGGAGCTGGAACATGCGATCCTGGCCGTCCCCGAAGTGGTGAGCGAGTCACCTGACCATACTTTGCTGATTGAGCACGATATCATCACCAAGCCCGGGACGGTAGTCAGGTAACGACCCTATCGCCTTCCGGAGGCAAAACGCGCAGAGGTAGAACTGGAAATCCAGCGGATGCTGGACATGGACATTATTGAGGAGAGTCACAGTCCGTTGTCTAGTCCTATCGTCCTTGTTTCCAAGCCAGATGGCTCCTGGAGATTCTGTAACAACTTTAGAAGTCTTAACCAGGTCTCTAAATTTGATGCCTACCCTATGCCCAGGGTGGATGACCTCACTGAATGATTGGGTATGGCTCGATATCTGACTACTCTTGACATGACCAAAGAGTACTGGCAAATTCCCCTAACTGTTTCCTCCTGGATTGAGTACAAAATTCTTCTATTAACCCATAAATGTATCTATGGCCAGGCACCTTCTTACCTTCAAGATTTGATTCACTTACAAACTTCCAATCGGATCCTCAGATCATTTGGCAGCATGCAGCTTCAGACTCCCCTTACTAAGCTCCGTACTATGGGGGGTCGAGCTTTTTGCTCTGCTGCCCCACAGCTCTGGAATCAGCTCCCTGTTGAACTGAGAACTACACAAAATCTGGACACTTTTAAAGCAAATTTGAAGACTTTTTTATTTAGGAAAGCATATAACTGCTGAGATTGTAAATTTAATCTAGTCTTTTAAACTTTTAAACTTTGTGATTATTGCTCTTGTTGTAGCACTTTGAGATTTTGTCAATGAAAAGCGCGTTATAAATAAAATCTATTATTATTATTATTATTAACTCCGCATCAACCCCCGCAAATGCTTCTTAGGCTTAAAGGAGGCCAAGTATTTAGGCTACCTAGTGGGACGGGGAGAGGTGAAACCACAATGTTCCAAAGTGAAAGACATACTCGAATTGCCCTGTCCAAATACCAAGAGACAGGTGCAGGCCTATATGTGATATGGGACGATAAAATGGAATGAGCATTCAGTGACCTAAAGAAGGCCCTGACCTCGGCACCAGTATTAAAAACCCCTCACTTTTCTCTGCCCTTTCTTCTCTAGACCGATGCTTTGGACACAGGCCTGGGCGCCGTGTTGAGCCAAAGCGTCGATGGTGTCGAGCACCCCGTGATCTACCTGAGCCGGAAATTGTTGGACCAGGAGACCAGGTATGCGGCAGTGGAGAGGGAAGCTTTGGCCATTAAGTGGGTGGTGACTCATCTGAGGTACTATCTGCTGGGTCACGAGTTCACTCTGGTCACTGACCATGCCGCCCTGCAGTGGATGTCGCTTCATAAAGAGTCAAACCCCCAAGTCACCAGGTGGTTTTTGGACCTACAGCCCTACAAGTTTACCGTCACTTATCGTCGGGGCAACCTTCAGGCCAATGCCGATGCCCTCTCCCGGTTTCATGACCTGTCAGTTTGGTACGCCCAACCCAATGGGTCTGGGCTGCATGTCACACATGTGCGATTAGGGGACCGCGTACGGACCCAAACTGTAGTGTGAAGTCACATGCCAGAAGGAAATGGCGTGGTACTAACCTCTCTCTCTTTATTCCTGCAGAAAGAAAGACGCACCACTGCCAAGACTCTGCCCCGACTCGCTGACCACGCATCATCACTTCCGCCCTCCCTCTGTCGATTCCTGATGACGTCAACGCTCCCAGCATCCATCTTGGTTCCTTCCCAGCAAACCTCTCTACACATACGGTCCCTCACCATAAATGTTCCCCACTCCGCCATTTTGACGGTCGCTGTTGTATACAGAATGCAATAATGCACTGACAAATTAATCTGTGTTGCATATTTCTTACAGTATATGGGGCCGGAAACCCAAAACCTTGACGACTTGTGTGTCTTTCTTTTACACTGTATAGTAAAGTGGCATCAATAATTTTGTAAAGTAATTTGTAATAGTGCTTCCCATTTAAAGTCACTGTAAAAATTAGCACAACACATACAAATCTGACATGTTTATGCTTTACTATAATTTATTATAATTTAATAATGGTAATCAATTTATAATGCTTGTAGCTACGGGTGTGTATGGCAGGATCAAGCATGGGTAAAATGCATGCCGAAAAAATCTCTCTCTCAATTTAGTGAAAATTGAAAGCAAATAGTCCACACAAGAATAAAGAAAAAAGATTGTTACACACAGAATAAAAGGCAAAAAAAATTTGAAAAAATGTATCTTTTCTAAACTTAGCTTTTCTTGTCAAATTTTACGTGTTTTTATACTTAAAGATGCTTTATTTCTTCAGTACGCTTTAAACGTACGGTGCTGCACATTCGATAGAGCACATTGTCTTTCATGTTATTGGGCACGTAAAACATGGTTTAAAACCATGTGCCCTCCACGCCTTACACATGGCAAGGCAGGTCACTAACTGAGTATAATGTATATTCAGAGAGCCTACAAATAGTTAGGATATACCAATTCAATTCAACTTATGGGATTTGTAAGAACATCCCATAGACTATGGACTAATAATTAGCAAATGGCTCTTACAATGCTCTTTATGATCCTGGAACTGTCTCATTAATTTTGTTAGAATGATATTAATATTTTCTTCAGGATCTACAGTATATTGACCTGTTTTATTTTATAGAACATATTTTCACCTGCTATTGGACAGCTTCCAATTTGGAAAGTTGGAGCTCCAATTATGCACATGAACTTTTGGCAGTAAGCAACTGTAGCATAATCTATGTAAGATCTATTTGTTTGTCTTGCATACAAAATTCTGAACTGGACATATCCTTGTAATTCGCATACTGACATAATGCATTGTTTACATTTAGAAACTACCACTAACCAAATAATTAACTTCTTTAACGTGGTCTGGCCTTTTCAAACCATCCAAAACAGAATATTTCAGCTTTGAAATGTTCTTTTTTATCTTTCCTATTTTGTTTTATTAGTGACAAAATTCAGTGATTCAGCTTAATCTATAAAACAAAATATTATATTTTTAAAATACATTTCTTACTCAGGATTAAGATAATTGCACACTTAATGTGAATATCTTTAAAGCAGTATATTTTAAATTAAGTTGATATAGGCAAAAAAAAAAAAAAAAAATGTATTTTTAGCCATGCACTTGTTCACGATCAAACAATTATAAAATATAAATGATGATATCTAAAGAAACAGATTTATTTAGTTCAGTCTAAATTGGAAAAATAAGACAATCCTGTGACTGCTTGGCAAATGCCAAAGTTTCTTTTATAATAATGTGTCTGAAGGCATGATCTTAATTAACTGGACTTTGTGGTGTGAGTAATTACTGTATCTAGAAAAAAGTAATAGTCAAACAAATATTTAAAATGCATCCCTGATGGCCTTGTCACACATTTACAAATAAGGTCAAATGATTTATAAAGTTCAAATGCCACTCAATTGCAAATCATACATAAATAAGGAAAATGTGCAATTTAAAGTTTAATGTCTATTTTATTATTAAGAAGTCAGGCATCACTATTACATTTTAAAAGTATAATAAAGTGCAAGATGTTTAATAACATCATTATCTGCTTTTTTGTTAGAGATATAATATAATATTATGAATCACAAAGCTGCAGATATATATAATATTTTGTGATCCATCCCTTCAGATATTCTATTGAAGACGAGTCAACAAGCTTTGTTAACAATAAATAAAAAAGCTCTGCGATTACATTTGAACATAAACAAGGAGAAACAAACATCAATGCACAATTTCAAACCACTGCAGAGAAAATGTTTGGTGAAGCATAGTATTTAGGAAACAAATTACATTTTCTGAAATGTCGGAAGAAGCTGCACATTGCTCTGTTACTCATTTTTATAATTCTGAATACTTATATATTTACCTTTGTGGTAAAGACACTGTGAAATGGATAGCCTTGACACACAAAAAATGTTTGGGGCAGCCACCTGTATACTTGAATCCAGGCTGCAAAAAGGCAGGTTTTAAGTACAGAAGTGCACAGAGTCCGGTCCAGAACAGAACTGAGTAAAACCAGGATGTGGTCTGGCTTTCATGGCTGGTTGGCAAAAGTTGATGTCATTGAGCCAGGCAGAATTTTCCGTGTTTGGTCTGTAATGATATCAGAGAAAGGTTTAGCTCACCCCGGTACCCCCTGGCTGGGCATGGAATTACCTTCTTTTGATCCTTTTAGGTGCCTCCCATGCGCACGTGTTTGAAATGCTAAGATCAGACTCCCCGGGTCTGGAATACCGGGCTGAGACTTTGTGACTCCAAGAAAGGGCATCGGCATTGGCTTCTAGGACACATCAACAAGCCTCTTCCTCTCATGAACCTTGTAAGGGTCTTGCCAATGGGCTAATAGTTTAGAATGGGAAGTACGAACCAGGACCATGAACTGATCTCCTGGGCCTAACTCCCGCAGAGATCTGCCATGGTCATAGCACGGGACCTTAGCTGGTTGCGCCTTTTCTGTGTGAGATTTTAAGATAGGTCTGATTTTAGAAAATGTATTGTGTAATTGTGTGGTTTATTCTAATATACAGTATTTGATGATGACAGATCCTCCTCTTTCCATGCTTCTTATAGAATGTCTAATATGCCTCAGAGTTGTTGTCCATACAACAATTCAAAAGGTGGAATTCAACATGTTGGTTCCCAGCCAAGAGAAGAAATAAAAGTAGCAATAAACTAGACAGAGACAAACTCTAAAAATCAGTTTAGCCAGATATGGGTGACGTTTTGTTTCATGATAGAGGAAATTGGCTTTTTGTTTTTAATATAAATTGAAATGGAATTGGATCAGGAACAAAATGTATTTTTATGGCACTGAACACATGTTAAAATCTGATGTCAGGACACCTATTAGGAAAAAGCAGAGCCATGCAGTATGAAAAATGTGTCCATTTTATGAATGATGATAAAAACTAACAATTAAAATTTACAAAAAGACTGATCATGGAAGTGATGTGCAAAACACATGCAAAACAGAGAAGTATTGTAGCATGTCTGTAGTAACATGATGCCGAGATTAGTGTGAGGTAAGAGACCAATCAGCATTTACCTTTACATAAAGAGTTGTTTTTTTCCATATAGATCTGAACTACATTTGAAAAGTGATCCTCATTATGACAACCCTAACATTAATTGAAAATCCACTATGGAAAAGCTACTAAAAATAATCAGACTGTGGATCATACTAATAATGCTGATCCTAATTTGATCCCTTGCTTCACAAGCTGTTTGTAGTAGAAACTCTGGAGGGCAGAGAGAGAGAAATAAGTTATTTTGATTTAATTTTCGTACAGTAGATATTTACATGTGTGTCTATATTATATATATATATATATATATATATATATATATATATATATATATATATATATATTGTGGAGGACTGCCGGCTTCCCATGCCGGTCCCCACCCCCAGGAGGAGCTTTCCCGACAGCAGGATCGTGCCCCGAGGTCCAGCAGGGCCTTATGGACTTTGTAGTGTTTATACACAGCCCTGCTGGATACCTTGGGGACCACCAGGAGTCGCTGTGGGGGGGCTTATGGGCTCTGTGGTGCCGTATGACCCGGGAGTACATCACAGTCATGTGACGGGAAGAAATGTCGTGCTCCCGGGTTGAAGTGGTGGATTGATTGCCCAGACCCGGTAAGAATAAGGAACTGTGGACTACTGGGACAGGAACACCTCCGGGTCAGGGGCTATAAAAGGATGATGCCTCAGTCCAGACACTGAGCTAAGCTGGGAGGTAGAGGAGCAAGTGTCTGGGCAAGGAGGAGTGTTTATTGTGTTGGAGTTAGTAATTTAATAGTTTATGAGTAGTGTGGAAGGTGCTTTGTGCACAGTGAAAAAGAATAAAAAGTCTTGGACTTTTACCCGGTGTCTGAAATCATCTCTGAGGGTTCAAGGGAGCGCTAGCGCCCCCTAATGCCACAATATATATATATATATATATATATATATATATATATATACTGTACATATATATATATGTAGACATTTGTTGTATTTTGTGTTTGGCTATTTTTCCAGCTCTGTGTTTTATTGTTTGAGTTATGGAGACACAGTGGTTAGCAGATTGTCTAGTTTAGAGAATTCATAAATAGAAAAAAAAAACTTTTCAAATGTATACCTTACTTTACCCGACACTGCTTCTCACAGTGACAGTAAGTCAATTTCCAAGATCAGGCTATTGAAAAATAAACTCAGACACACCATGGGATGCTGAATCATTTGACTGATATCATTTGAGAGTGATCTGCTTCAGGAACTGGATTTTATTGATCTGAGGTGGGTTTCACAAAAGCTTTGTAGTGCTAAGAACAATGTTAACTCATACTTAAGCGAAAGGTGGTTTGCCAAAACTTGTCATAACTAAAGCTGTAAGTTAAACTTGTTCAATAAACTACATCTGACTTGACACATATGTTAATCCTAAAGTCAATGATAATGCCATCCATCCATCCATCCATTCTCTTCCGCTTATCCGAGGTCGGGTCGCGGGGGCAGCAGCTTAAGCAGAGAGGCCTAGACTTCCCTCTCCCGGCCACTTCTTCCAGCTCTTCGGGAGAATCCCAAAGGCGTTCCCAGGCCAGCCGGGAGATACAGTATAGTCCCTCCAGCGTGTCCTGGGTCTTCCCGGGCCTCCTCCCGGTTGGGCGTGCCGGAACACCTCACCAGGGAGGCGTCCAGGAGGCATCCTGATCAGATGCCCGAGCCACCTCATCTGACTCCTCTCAATGCGGAGGAGCAGCGGCTCTACTCTGAGCCCCTCCCGGATGACTGAGCTTCTCACCCTATCTTTAAGGGAAAGCCCAGACACCCTGCGGAGGAAACTCATTTCAGCCGCTTGTATTCGCGATCTCGTTCTTTCGGTCACTACCCATAGCTCATGACCATAGGTGAGGGTAGGAAGGTAGATCGACTGGTAAATTGAGAGCTTTGCCTTACGGCTCAGCTCCTTTTTCACCACGACAGACCGATGCAGAGCCCGCATCACTGCGGATGCCGCACCGATCCGCCTGTCGATCTCACGCTCCATTCTTCCCTCACTCGTGAACAAGACCCCGAGATACTTGAACTCCTCCACTTGGGGCAGGATCTCTCCCCCAACCCTGAGAGGGCACTCCACCCTTTTCCGGCTGAGGACCATGCTCTCGGATTTGGAGGTGCTGATTCTCATCCCAGCCGCTTCACACTCAGCTGCGAACCGATCCAGAGAGCTGAAGATCACGGCCTGATGAAGCAAACAGGACAACATCATCTGCAAAAGCAGTGACCCAATCCTGAGTCCACCAAACCGGACCCCTTCAACACCCTGGCTGCGCCTAGAAATTCTGTCCATAAAAGTTATGAACAGAATCGGTGACAAAGGGCAGCCCTGGCGGAGTCCAACTCTCACTGGAAGCGGGCTCGACTTACTGCGGCAATGCGGACCAAGCTCTGACACGGTTGTACAGAGACCGAACAGCTCTTATCAGGGGTCCGGTACCCCATACTCCCGAGCACCCCCACAGGATTCCCGAGGGACACGGTCGAATGCCTTTTCCAAGTCCACAAAACACATGTAGACCGGTCGGGCAAACTCCCATGCACCCTCCAGGACTCTGCTAAGGGTGAAGAGCTGGTCCACTGTTCCGCGACCAGGGCGAAAACCACACTGTTCCTCCTGAATCCGAGGTTCACTATCCGACGGACCCTCCTCTCCAGAACCCCGAATAGACTTTTCCAGGGAGGCTGAGGAGTGTGATCCCTCTATAGTTGGAACACACCCTCCGGTCCCCTTTTAAAGAGGGGACCACCACCCCGTCTGCCAATCCAGAGGCACTGTCCCGATGTCCATGCGATGTTGCAGAGGCGTGTCAACCAAGACAGTCCTACAACATCCAGAGCCTTAAGGAACTCGGTATCTCATCCACCCCGGGCCCTGCCACCAAGGAGTTTTTGACCACCTCGGTGACTTCAGTCCCAGAGATGGGAGAGCCCACCTCAGAGTCCCCAGGCTCTGCTTCCTCATTGGAAGGCATGTTAGTGGGATTGAGGAGGTCTTGAAGTACTCCTCCCACCGACCCACAGCGTCCCGTGAGGTCAGCAGCGCACCATCCCCACCATATACGGTGTTGACACTGCACTGCTTCCCCTCCTGAGGCGCGGACGGTGGACCAGAATCTCCTCGAAGCCGTCCGAAAGTCGTTCTCCATGGCCTCTCCAAACTCCTCCCATGCCCGAGTTTTTGCCTCAGCAACAACCGAAGCAGCGTTCCGCTTGGCCTGCGGTACCTATCAGCTGCCTCCAGAGACCCACAGGACAAAAAAGTCCTATAGGACTCCTTCTTCAGCTTGACGGCATCCCTCACGCGGTGTCCACCAACGGGTTCGGGATTGCCGCCACGACAGGCACCGACCACCTTGCGGCCACAGCTCCGGTCAGCCGCCTCAACAATAGAGGCACGGAACATGGCCCATTCGGACTCAATGTCACCCACCTCCCTCGGGGCGTGGTTGAAGTTCTGCGGAGGTGGGAGTTGAAGCTACTTCTGACAGGGGACTCTGCCAGCCGTTCCCAGCAGACCCTCACAACACGTTTGGGCCTACCAGGTCTGACCGGCATCTTCCCCCACCATCGAAGCCAACTCACCACCAGGTGGTGATCAGTTGACAGCTCCGCCCCTCTCTTCACCCGAGTGTCCAAGACATATGGCGCAAGTCCGGCGACACGACCACAAAGTCGATCATCGACCTGAGGCCTAGGGTGTCCTGGTGCCAAGTGCACATATGAACACCCTTATGCTTGAACATGGTGTTCGTTATGGACAATCCGTGACGAGCACAGAAGTCCAATAACAAAACACCGCTCGGGTTCAGATCGGGGGGGCCATTCCTCCCAATCACGCCCTTCCAGGTCTCACTGTCATTGCCCACGTGAGCATTGAAGTCTCCCAGCAAAACGAGGGAATCCCAGAAGGTATGCCCTCTAGCAACCCTCCAGAGACTCCAAAAGGGTGGATACTCCAAACTGCTGTTCGGCATACGCACAAACAACAGTCAGGACCCTTCCCCACCCGGCGGAGGGAGGCCACCCTCTCGTCCACGGGGTAAACCCCAATGCACAGGCTCCAGTGGGGGCAATAAGTATGCCCACACCTGCTCGGCGCCTCTCACCGGGGCAACTCCAGAGTGGTAGAGAGTCCAGCCCCTCTCAAGGAGATTGGTTCCAGAGTCCAAGCTGTGCGTCGAGGTGAGTCCGACTATATCTAGCCGGAACCTCTCGACCTCGCGCACTAGCTCAGGCTCCTTCCCTTCAGAGAGGTGACATTCCACGTCCCAAGAGCCAGTTTCTGTAGCCGAGGATCAGACCGCCAAGGTCCCGCCTCGCCACCACCCAACTCACATTGCACCCAACCTCCTTGGCCCCTCCCATAGGTGGTGAGCCCATGGGGAGGAGGACCCACGTTACCTCTTCGGGCTGTGTCCGGCCGAGCCCCATGGGTGCAGGCCCGGCCACCAGGCGCTCGCCATCGAGCCCCACCTCCAGGCCTGGCTCCAGAGGGGGCCCGGTGACCAGCGTCGGGCAAGGGAAAGCGTTGTCCAGTTTTATTTTCATTGGAGGTTTATTGAACCGCTCTTTGTCTCATCCCTCACCTAGGACCAGTTTGCCTTGGGTGGCCCTACCAGGGGCATAAAGCCCCGGACAACATAGCTCCTAGGATCATTGGGACACGCAAACCCCTCCACCACGATAAGGTGACGGTTCAAGGAGGAGATGATAATGCCTTGAATTGCATTTTGTAAATTGCTTAATTTAAGACCTGTAGTACCAGAGAGGCAGTCATTATTTGTGGTCATTACCTATTAGCCTAGAAGTAGCTTTTGCCAACTGTCATGTTACAGAGTTGAATTAAAATGAAGTTACAGTTTATTCAACTTTCTCTATTATTATAAAAAAAGTCTTGGGGAAAGACATAACTTTTTGAAGAGACATTTTGGAAGACAAAGACTTTTAACATGAGATTCTTTCAAGTCACGTCATACTTACAACATTTGGAAGCAAGTCCCGCGAGATGGTGACTTTTGCCATTAGATTTTTTCAAGTCACGCCCTACTTACAACCATTTTCAAACAAGACGGTCATCTAACCTCTCAGTCGTGTGAATGCTTTTGTCAGATATACTTCCCATGCTCTTAGTCGTGTGAATGCTTTTGGCAGGCAAATTACTGTGCTCTCAGCTCTTACAAATTTTATCTTTGACAATAGTTTTATACGTTCTAGATGACACGTCGACGACTAAGCGAAGAAGAAAAAGCAGTGCGTCGAAAAGCGACCCAAAAGCATTGGAGAGAAAGGAATGTAAAAAAGAACAATAATAATCTACTGTATGTGCAAATTCTGAAAATAAGGAAAGTAATAATCAGCCCAGACCAAGTGGAATTGAAAACCTCACAGGTCAAATCGGGGTCAGAAATAAAAGACAGAGTAGAAGACAAAGAGGTTCAAAAACATTGGGGTGAAACACATGCAGAGCAAGTTAGAGATTATGAAAGCAGTGGAATTCAAAAGGCTCAAAAAAAAAAACAGCGTGATACACATGCAGAGCAAGTTGCAGATTATGAAAGTAGTAAAATTCGAAAATATCAAAAAAATTATAGTAAAGATCGCATTAGCACAAACAAACAGAAATAATTACGTTGTGAAATAACGGAACAGCGAATATAGATTGATTATATGGACATAGGTAATATGTCAGAATTATGTAGATATTGTAAGGCTTTACAGTTTAAGTCAGAGACTCGCAGATCGTCCAATTCTTGTTGCCATCAGGGAAAAGTAGTGTTTCTTCCCAATGAAGAGGCGTATCCGCAGGAATTAAAACATTTGTTGTTTGGTGAAATTGAAATTCTCAAACACTGCAGGCAAAATATCTGAATCTACAGTACAATAATCTGTTAGCGCTTGCATCATTCAATGCTCAAAACGTAGATTTACACGGTGATGGACCATACGCTGTGGTCTGTGGTCCCACAGCAATTAAAGCTACAACAAGTTTAATTTCAACAAAACCACAATTTGGTCAGGTTTATATTTATGACCATGGAGAAGTGATGCAACATAGAATCAAAAGAGTTAAACAATCAGACATATTAGAAATTATACAGCCAATAATGGATACAAATCCATACGTCCAAAAGTATCACACTTTACACAAAATTTATCTGCACAACATGGACAAAGAAATATTCTTGGATTTCTATATGAATCTAAAAGATCACGGTCACATTTATAATAAACCAACATGTGAAGAATTGTCAGCAACAATAGTTTCGAAAGACGGGCATATCAAAGACAGAGTAGATATTTGTGTACAGTGGAACCTCGCGCTGCCTGTGTGTGTGTGTCTCTCTCTTGTACTGCCTGTGTGTGTGTCTCTCTCTTGCACTGCCTGTGTGTCTGTGTATGTGTGTCACGCTCTCTCGCTCTCTCTCTCTTGTTCGCTGCACAGGAAATGTACAAGGAGAGACTAAACACGTACAAACCGAAAGGGAAACTGGCTTTTTTGTAAAACAAGTCTGTGGTCGTGAACTGAGGCAAAAGTTTGGTGAACTTTTTGGTCGTAAACCGATTTGTATGTGTACCGAGACGTTCGTGAACTGAGGTTCCACTGTATATCCAAAATCATGTACTATTTAATGGGACAAAATTAGTTTTATTAAAAATTGCTCGAACAACTCTAACATGTAAAATTGTAACAGGCGATAAGAAAGGTAATGTAGTACATATTCCGCAAATAACATTAGATGCAAAAGGAGATCTTGATATGCCATTCATATTAAAGCGTTTATAGTTTCCCGTGAGAATAGCTTTTACTATGAAATTAACAAATCAGAGGGACAAACATTCTAAAAAGTCTTTTTATTTATTAGAAAGAAAGAAATGATATTCACTCACGGGCAGTTATTCATTGCGTTGTTGTGATATAAGTCCAAACACAGAATCAAAATACAATGCGATCTTGAAGAAAAGTGCATTTTAAATATTGTTTTAACTGAAGTTTTAAAGTAAAAGTGAAAATAATTAATTTATAACAATTTCCATGAAAATAACAATCTCTAAATTGTATATCCGGTTAACCAAACCTGGGGGTTGGTGAGCAAAGCGAGCAGGGGACAGTACCACCTAGTACAATAAAAAGAACAATTGGGCATGGCAACATGGCAAAGATTCCTTGTCCTGAAAAAGACATGCTAACAAGAACGCATATTTCAGCCATGCAGTGGTATGGGCACAATTAAACTTGCTCAATCACCTAAGTGATAGTGCTGTGTTGGAGAAATGCAAGTTGCCAAGTGCTGAAATAATGGCAACAGATTTCTGTTGTTCCCAACTTCGTCTTGTCATTTTTTCCTTATTGTCTTTGCCAACATGGGTGGCATTTAGGTACTTTTATTTAAGGATTTGCTTAATTGGAACTTTAATGTGACAGTATTTTCAATCCATTTTCCTTTTGGCACTGTTATTTTTTGAAGGCTTGTTGAGGGCAGGGTTACCAAAATCATACTTTTTTTTTTTTTGCAGATTTCAGTCTTAAGAAGCTTTTTTGAAAGGAAGCATACAAGTCCCTCATTCATTACCTGAATACTTCTTAAAGTTGTTTGTTACTCGCTAAGAACTTTGCTACAATGAAATCCAAAAAGGCGCAATTTTGTAAAGCAAGCATTTTTTGGGGTTAGAATCACAGAATGTGGTATGCATTTTATGATATTAGTTCTTTTGTAGGCTTTTGCAGTAGGGTTATTTTTGACTTTTAGAACGTTGGCTTGTGATTGTTACTTGGTTAGCTTTAATACTGAATACTTTGTCTCATAAAATTTCATTTTTTTATGTTCTTCAAATTTTTGCTTTTCATTTTAAAGGTAAGACTCTGTTAGAGACAAACAGAATGAAGTAAATGACTACAAGACGTTGAAGATTATGTACACTTAAAGTATTTTCTGTAGGTAGTGCCTCAAATATGACTCTGGTCCAAGGCCCCCTTACCCCCCTTAATCTGGCCCTTGCCACCATTTGTATGATAGGTGGGATCCAGCTCTGGAAATGAGAGAATAGGGAGTTAAGAAGTTAGCATGTGGGACTTTAAGGCTCAGACCTTTTATAGACCTACTACTAACCTTATGACTGAAACCCAGCAGGGCTTTAAAGGCTAATCTCTGCTAGTGTATCAAGATTGAAATTTGTGCATTGAGGCATATTTCATTAGGGGTCCCTCACAAAAAGTCAGAATTAATGTTTAGAGTGAGAGGGAATTGACAGAAAGTGAGAAAGCTACTGTCAATGTAGACAAGGACCTGTGGAAGATAGGCTCATTGGGACAAGGCAGTTACATTATTATTTGCAATTTATTTGATAGTTTGAGTTTTTTCATGCACTATTTATTTTGCGCTTAATGCAAGTGGGCAGCAACACAACAGGGACAACTTTGCAGAATAAAAATGCATTAAATCATAAGTAACTTCATACACAGTTCAAATAGCTATCTGAATAAATAAATAAGGTTAATAAATTACTCACTATTTTAAAATATTTAAAGAAAGGCACAACAGAGGCGGTAGGCTGGAAGACTTATTTTAGAACAACATCATGATCTTGCCAGCTCCAGAAGAATATTTCCACCGTTCCTTGCTATGAACATTTGATTCATTTACATGTGCTAGCATTGTCCTGTGAATTTACAGATGGAAATTAAAAGAGAGGTTGTCCAGAGCTGCACATCAAATAAATTAAGTAGGCAAGTTCTCGCAGATCCCACCATGACTCTAACAAAATTACTTGAAAGAGCAAGGTTGCACAAAGAGTCAGAATGGCAAGCACATGAAAAATAGTGATGGTTTCATCGTATTTTAAACATGCTGTAATTCAACCGCTGTTGAAAAAATCTAATTCTGATCCCTCTGTTTTGAGTAATTACAGGCCAATTTCAAAACTGCCTTTTATTGCCAAAGTTTTGGAAAAGGTAGTTGAACAGAAACTTTGTGCCTTCTTAGAGGAGCAGCGGCTCTTTGATTCTCTTCAATCTGGTTTTCAGAGGCAACATTCTACAGAAACAGCTCCTTTAAAAGGTTTTAATGATCTTTTAATTGCTGCTGATGCAGGCCGGTGCTCCGTGCTTGTACTGTTAGATCTTAACGCAGCTTTTGATATGGTGGACCATCGGATATTAATTAATAGATTACAGCTGTTAGGTGTCTCTGGCTGTGCTTTGGACTGGTTCTCCTCTTATTTGTCGAATAGGAATTTCTCAATTGGTGTGGCTGGCTTTTCATCCGACTCTGCTCCTTTTACATGTGGAGTGCCACAGGGCTCGGTTCATGGACCTGTACTTTTCTCTTTATATATTCTTCCCCTATCACAGATTCTTAACTCTTTTAAGGATATCTCGTGTCATGTATACGCAGATGATATACAGCTTTATTTTTCATTTAAGCCTAACCAAATTAATACTTTGGTCACATTGGTTGGTTGTCTGTCTGAGGTTAACAACTGGCTCAGTAGTAATTACTTGCAGTTGAATTCAGGAAAGACTGAGGTACTAATTGTTGCTCCTCCTGTTCTTCACTCTGAGATCAGTTTAAAATTATCTTCTGTCGCTCCTGTTATTAAGTTGAGTCTACGTAACCTTGTGGTTATTTTTGACCAGTCCCTGACGCTTGATGAATATGTAAGATCAGTCAGCCGCTCATGTTTCTTTCATTTAAGAAATCTCTCAAAACTAAGAAATGCTGTTTCAAAATCAGAATTAGAGATGCTTGTTCATTCTTTTATTTCCTCAAGGCTTGATTACTGTAATGCACTCTTTACTAGTTTTAGCAAGTCCTCTCTCTTACATCTTCAGTTAGTTCAAAATGCAGCTGCCAGGCTCCCAATTTGTGCTAGCTGGAGTGATCATATCACCCCCATTTTATACACACTGCACTGGCTCCCAGTA
Source organism: Polypterus senegalus (assembly GCF_016835505.1). NCBI lineage: Eukaryota > Metazoa > Chordata > Cladistia > Polypteriformes > Polypteridae > Polypterus > Polypterus senegalus. Next base: position 184,732,511 of record NC_053154.1, read on the forward strand.
TTTCATAGAATTCATTTTAAAGTTTTGGTACTTCCAGAGCTTTGCATGTATAAGGTCCTGAGTACGTAACCAGCCTGCCCAAACGCCATACACCTTGTCGGACTCTTAGATATGGGCAACAGGGCCTTCTAGTTGTCTCACGCACTCGGCTAAAAACCCATGGGGATCGTATCAGTCTGTGGCAACTAGACTATTGAATAGCCTGCCTTGTGGTGTGCATGGAGCAGAGTCTGTTGATTCTTTTAAAAAACAACTAAAAACATTTTTCTTTTTAAACAACCTTTTAATCAGTGCTGAATAGTTCCAGTTTGTTTATTTATCGTTATTGGTTTTGTTTATGTTAACTGTTGTATTTGTACTATATTTGCTGTTCAGCACTCTGTGACCTTTTGTCTGTGAAGGGCGCTATATACATAAATTACTACTGCTACTACTACTATAAGCCTGCATGTTTTAACTGACTATTCCCTCACCAAGCACAACCATTCTGTCAAAGTTTTCCGGTCACAGCCAAAGCAACACACTAATTCTCTCATGTCTGAGCAAGAGGACACAAACATAAATGTTAACACTTTAGCTAACATGAGGAGGAAGCCAAATACCTTTTCACATTAACTGACCCATCCAGAACAACTCTTAAATACAGTGCAGCAAACTATTTGGATTAATGAATTCCCTGTTAATTTCTTAGTGGATACTAGTGCTTCTGTAAACACAATGGACTTCTGTACTTTTCAGTCCATCCCAAATACTCCACCTCAGTGGCATAGCTAGGGGTGGTCTGCCCTGAGTGGCACATTTTTGTTGATGGCATTATTGGCCAAAAGGCTCAGTACAATTCGTGTGTAAGCAACAGGGTTCAGGGTTCCTCCAAAGCCCCGGTACTCCATTATAAACAAATTAAATGCTTTTACCAGGATAGATTTACCTGAATTACATAGTTTAACCTCTCAACTGAAGCCCTCCACCTGCGTCCTTGACCCAATACCAACCAGGTTTTTCAAAGAAATATCAGGCGTGCTAATTGACAATATTCTGGACATAGTTAATTCGTCATTAGATACGGGGGTCTTTCCAGACTGTCTTAAGACTGCTGTAGTTAAACCCCTGATCAAGAAAAATAATCTTGACCCCTCTGCCTTTGAAAATTTTAGACCCATCTCCAACCTGCCCTTCTTAAGTAAAATTCTAGAGAAGGCAGTCATTTTGCAATTAAATGACCACCTCAATAAACATGCTATTCTTGATAAATTTCAGTCAGGTTTCAGAACAAATCACAGCACAGAAACTGCACTCGTTAAAGTAGTAAATGACTTGTGGGTAAATGTAGACAAAGGCCATTTATCTGTTCTCATCCTCTTAGATCTGAGTGTTGCATTTGACGCCATTGATCACAATATTCTTAGAAATCGCCTTAGTCAATGGGTGGGCCTCTCTGGCAGTGTCTTAAATTGGTTTGAATCCTACCTGGCAGGTAGAAAATTCTTTGTGAGTTGTGGTAATCACATCTCAAAGACACATGATATCACATATATGGTGTTCCACAAGGCTCTATCCTGGGTCCGCTGCTTTTCTCAATCTATATGCTTCCGTTAGGTCAGATTATCTCAGGTTACAACGTGAGCTACCACAGCTATGCTGATGACACACAGCTGTACTTATCAATAGCACCTGATGACTCCGACTCTTTCGATACACTAACACAATGTCTTACTGGTATTTCTGAATGGATGAATAGTAATTTTCTCAAACTAAATAAAGAGAAAACTGAAATCTTAGTAATTGGCAATAATGGATTCAATGAGGTTATCAGAAATAAACTTGATGCACTAGGATTAAAAGTTAAGACGGAAGTAAAAAACTTAGCGGTAACCGTTGACTGTAATCTAAATTTTAAATCGCATATTCATCAGACCACAAGGACAGCATTTTTTCACTTAAGAAACATAGCAAAAGTTAGACCTCTTATATCATTGAAAGATGCTGAGAAATTAATTCACGCTTTTGTTTTCAGTAGACTAGATTACTGTAACGCACTCCTCTCAGGACTATCCAAAAAAGACATAAATCACTTGCAACGAGTGCAGAATGCAGCTGCTAGAATCCTAACTGGGAAAAGAAAATCCGAACACATTTCTCCAGTTTTGATGTCACTACACTGGTTGCCTGTGTCATTCAGGATTGACTTTAAAATACTGCTTATGGTTTATAAAGCCTTAAATAATCACGCTCCATCTTATATATCGGAATGCCTGACACATTATATTCCAAATCGTAACCTTAGATCTTCAAATGAGTGTCTCCTTATAATTCCAAACTGTTTGACTTATGTTAGGTAGATTGCCCAGAGGGGACTGGGCGGTCTCGTGGTCTGGAACCCCTACAGATTTTATTTTTTTTCTCCAGCTTTTGGAGTTTTTTTTTTGTTTTTTCTGTCCACCCTGGCCATCGGACCTTACTTATTCTATGTTAATTAATGTTGACTTATGTTTATTTTTTATTGTGTCTTCTATTTTTCTATTCATTTTGTAAAGCACTTTGAGCTACATTTTTGTATGAATATGTGCTATATAAATAAATGTTGATTGATTGATTGATTCAGAAAAATATCACTCGTGAATGAAAAAAGTAAAATTCTCTGATTTTTATCCACAAATGCTTCAAAAATAATTTTCAGATTGTTCTTCTGTGATGGCATCAGACACAGAAGCTGAAATTTATGAGGCAATAACAAAAATAAACATTACACAGATAATAATTTCTAGGAAGATAAACAACTAATTTTTATAATTTTGTTTAGTCATCAATCTAATTCACCTATCACTTGTGCACTACACTGTTTCTGGTTTTAAGAGCGTAATTATATTAAACTAATAATCAGAACACAGCTTATCAGTGCGACTATACTATATATTTGTCTAGTTGATCCTTATAAAAATTATATGTGAAAAATTATTGCTGCTTCTCTATATATGAATAAATCTATGAAAAATGTATCTTAATTTTTCTCTATACGTCATTTTAATTTTCTATTTAAACAGGTTAACATATTCAGATATGATGGAGGGCTTCAAATTTATGCACCGTCCCGCCCTGAGCGGCATGAACTCTAGGTACGCCACTGCTCCATCTCTACAAGACACCTCTGTTAAAGTTTACTCCTATGGCTCAAACACACCTCTGCCAATGTATGGACAGTTTCTCTCACTTCTGAAGTTTTGGAACAAAATAATTACATATCATATAGTTGACAGAATGGCATCCCCTGTGTTAAGATACCATATAGCAATTGCACTTGAACTTGTATGCCTGATAAACAATGTTCAAGCTAAATACCCAGAAGTCTTCAAAGTTATTAGCGAACTTAAAAATCATTAGGTCAAACTAGACATTGACACATCAATTAAACCAGTTGCTTGAGGACCTTGAAGCTTTGGATATCATTGAATGGGTAGAAGGCCCAACACCATGGGTGTCACCAATTGTAGTTACACAGAAGCCAGAACAACCCGACAAAATAAGACTCTGTGTTGACATGAGACATCCAAATAAAGCCATCAAGCGTGAGAGACACATTACCCTACTGTTGACAACATCATAGCAGACCTCAGTGGTGCAAAAATTTTCACTTAACTTAATCTCACAAAAGGTTACCATCAATTAGAGCTAGATCCTGAGTCTCATTATGTGACTACATTCACCACTCACATAGGACTGCATCGATACAAGTGTCTCAACTTTGAAATTTCCTCAGCTGCTGAAATATTTGAAACACTAACAGAGAGATATTGAATGGCATTCTTGGCATCTTGAGTGTTAGTGATGACATGTTAGTTTATGGCACCTGCAAGCAGGATTGATAAGCACCTGGAACAAGTCTTGCTTTGACTCAAAGAGAACAACCTAATGCTAAATGCTGCTAAGTGCAAGTTTAATAAAATGAAATTAGAATTCTTTGGTTATATGTTCTCTGAAGATGGAGTCTCCGGTGATCCCAAGAAAGTTGTACCACTAATTGTAGCCGCATCTCCACTGAATCCACAGGAAGTTAGAAGTTTTCATGGCCTTGTTGTTTCATTACTAAGTTGTCTGCTTTGACACAACCACTGTGGAATTTTACAAAGAAAGACCAGCTGTGGACCTGGCCTTCAGTTTTAAATTAAAATTGAGCAGCACAACTGTTATGGCATATTTTAATGCATCAAAGCAGAAATTATTGTGGATGCAAGCCCAGTAGGTCTTAGGGCAATATTGACACAAACTAACTCAGATGGAATGGTACACTTATTTGCCTATGTTAGCAAAACACCTTCAGCAGTAGAGCAGAGATACTTGCAAACAGAGAGGAATGTTCTGGCTGTCATTTGGGACTGTATTCACTTTCAGCTTTACTTACATGGCAATTCCTTCACTATAGTTATTAATCATAGGCCTCTGGTGCCAATACTCAATAAACCATACTCCTCCCCCACTCCAGGAATAGAGTGCTGGCTGTTGAAACTACAAACCCTAATTTCCCTGTAGTGTATAGAGCAGGGAACTGCTGACTACTTCTCCAGACACCTGCTGACTACTTCTCCAGACACCTGCTGACTACTTCTCCAGACACCCAGAAACTGCACAAAAAAACCCAGCAAGACATTCTCAATTTTCCTGATCAATATACTATCATACCCCCTCAATCTCAACCTGTGTAACACAACAAAATTACTTTTTGTGACAGCCCCAAGGTGCATTTAAAGAAAGTCAAATAATTCCAAATATGTCATATACAGTACAATGTTAAGTGATCAAGTAACCAGAGCAAATTATTATTGCTCAAAGTACAGCAGCATAAATTGTTATTGCACCTGTTAATGAATAGTACATTACATATTACATATTGTATTACATTAGTATATTGCACATTACCAATTAAAAATGATCTCAGACTGAGGAGAATCAGAGTTAAGAAAGTTTATGTCAGATGGGAAAAACCTATTTTTTAGTCTGTTTGTGCATACACGGATTGACCTAAAGCATCTGCCTGATGGAAAGAGCTCAAACAAAGAATTTCCAGAATGAGTTTTTTTCCTTGAGAATGTTTTTAGCCTTTCTCACACAGCGAGTCTTATACAAGAGTTTGAGTGATGGCAGTTCAGTCCTAATAATGGCCACTGCTGTTTTTATGACCTGCTGCAGGGCTTCCTTAGCAGCCTTGGTGCAGCTGTTGTACCAGGCCATCATGAAGATAGTTAAGATACTCTCTATAGTGCATCTATAGAAATTAACCAGCAGCTTCTGGGGGAGGTCAGCTCCGCTTAGCTTCCTGAGAAAATAGTGTTTTGCCTATTATAGCCAAGTTGTTGTCAGCCCAGGACAGGTCCTCTGAGATGGTGACTCAGAGAAACTTAAAGCTGGAAACTCTCTCCAGAGCATTCTCATATTTATTTAATTTGACCATTTGATGTTCAAATTTATTTGGAAGCTAATGTATAATTCTCATCCTTGTTCCTCTAATATTTCTTTATTTTTGGAATATTGAGTGTGATGTGGTGTCTGAGTTGAAAATTGGGTAAGGTTCCTTTAACAGAATGAGAATTATGTGCTAGAGTAGGGGTATGGGAGATTGGGAAAAAAAAAGGAAAGAAAAATAATTTAAAAAGCAGCAAATGTAGTTTTTTTTGTTATGTATCTGTACCTTAGTTATTGGTAATGAATAATATGTGATAGCTGCCAAGCCAGAAAATTGCCTGGTCAAGTTTATTATGATATAAGTTGCTTCTTTTGTTAGCATAGGTAATTTATGGGTAAGCTCTGAAAATGTTCAGCATATGGGAAAGAGATTGCATATAGCTTAGCCTATACATATACACTCATTCACATGTAATGAATTGATATCTCCCTTACTATACTTTAAAATGCCAATGTTGCATTTCTATTTTATTGTGTTATTTGATCGTGGACATGCCCTTCAAGTCAGAACTGCTGTTCTTGGTGTTGTAAGCAGGAACTTTAAAAGGATTGTACCACTGAAAGAAGTTGTGTGGGCAACAGCATCTGTGGTCTTTGTGAGGGTTATACTTTCCCTTTAAAGCCCTGGAGCCTCAAAGAAGTAGTACTAAAATAGACATCAGGTGCCTGAAATAAATTTATTAGTAACCCTTTGTTTTTTTGTCTGCTGCTAAAACAGATGAAAGTACACATATGTACCCAGTTAAGTCCAATGGTCCTTGAAAGTGAATAAAAGTTACTTAGGGAGGACCACTGCATGCTGAATAAAAAAAGGTGTGGTAAAGAAAGGGTGTGATAAGAATGGGTTGTTTATGTGGGGCTCACAGACAACCAATACACAAAGTTATCAATACAGCTAGTTTGAAGTAACAGTAAAGGACTCTGGGAACTTGTGCAAAGATGTGTTTATCTATTTAAACCACTAGTTATAAACATGTCACATATGGAGTAAAAATAAAGCCTTATATATCATTGCCAATTTAAAACAAGAAGCTTTCACGTAATGCACAGTAAATGTTCTTTGTATTTTACACCTGTTTTTTCTCTTGATAGTCTGGCTGTCTAATAATTTCAAATTCATTTTGAAAAGTTCTGAGAGGCTATGAACCCCTGCAAACAAAAAACATGGAAACAAAAAGGTCCTCACTCAAAGCACAGTAATCTTTGTTGAGTTAAAAAATGAACATATATTTTATACCATTTTTGATTTAAAAATTCGTTCTCTTTTATTGTTTGTCCTGACTGACAGAAATTACCTCTTCTCTGCCTTTAAATCTGTTTCTTAGTGCAGCTGAGATATAGTCTTCAAATAATCTTCCAAATTTAAAATAACTAGGTATATTTGATATGAAGGCTATGATGCAGAGCATATGTTTTATGCTCTCTACTGATTTTTTTCATTATTTTCAGAAAAATTCCAACATTTTTTTTTGTAAACTGTATAGTATAATATTTCCATGTAACATAATATGTTGTAAGAAGAAGAGACATGAGGCATGGCAAGGTTTGGGGCAGCCACCCGTTTAATTCAGTTTCCTGGCTACAAAAGTAATCGGTTCATAAGAGTCAAGTTTACTCAACAGAGTCCAATACAGAACTGCCTGCCAGAGCAAAGGCAGGAGGCTTTATAGGCCGGAGGGCGGAAGTGATGTCGTCCTTGGTGCCAGAACCGGAAGTGATGTCGTCCTCGGGCGGGACCGAACTGATGTGTCCCGCTTCGAGGTGTCGGCTCCTGGTGGGATTTCCCGGGAAAGACCTGTAGAGAACTCAGAAAGAGCGTTAGCTTACCCCGCCCCCCCGGGCAGATGTATAATCAGTCCTCTCTAAGCCCTTCAGCTGCCTCCCATGCACACGTGTGTGACAATGTATTATGTAAAACCAGTAACAGCGCACTGTATGATAATGTGCAGTGATTACACTTGACTTGAGCACTGATAGTTTTCATACTCTTTCTCTGTACGTTTAGCATTCGTTTGCTCAGAGGTTGATGCGCTTGCTGCTTCCTTTTCTCCACCCTAGCGGCACGCTTCTTCTCTTCTTTTGCTAGCATCTTTTCACGTTAAAACTGATTAAGTGAGTGTTTTGTCTTGCAATTACTTAGTACATGTCCTTAATTTTTCACTTAAGCTGGCACTTAAGTCTTCAGTCTGCCTCAAGAATGATTTAAGATATGAAGAGGTAGGGGAAGTGACAGCAAAGGTGGTAAGGATGAGAACAGTGCCTGTACACATTCACTGTATGGCTGCCCTACTGGCCGCTGTTGAGAGTTGATTGCACAATAAAATAAAATAAAAATCAAAAGAGGAATAACCTTGGAGGTCAATCATCAACCCGAAAGCGGATAGTAGAAATCACATACTATATGTATGTTGTGGATGCTAGGGGTCACTGTTGCCCTGTTCAACCCACCAGACAGACATCCAAGACACACATTTAAAACACCAAGAATAATTTCTTTAATAATATTCTTCAATAAAGTGCACAAAGCACTGCACACTCCACAATTCTTCCAATAATCACAATAATAAACACAATCCTCCACTCCCAGCAGCTCCGTTACACTCCCTCCCAAATCCGGCTCGACCTGTTGAGTTTCCCACAGTCCTTTTATAGTCCACTAGCAGAATACCCGCGCTTCGCAGCGGAGAAGTAGTGTGTTAAAGAAGGTATGAAAAAGAAAAGGAAAAATTTAAAAAATAACGTAACATGATTGTTAATGTAATTGTTTTGTCATTGATATGAGTGTTGTTCTCATATCTATCTATATATATATATATATATATATCTATATATATATATATGTTGTTCTCATATCTATCTATATATATATATATATATATACCCGCGCTTGGCAGCAGAGAAGTAGTGTGTTAAAGAAGGAAAGAGAAAGAAAAGGAAACATTTTAAAAATAATGTAACATGATTGTCAAAGTAACTGTTTTGTGTATTTGGCGGCAGCGTCACAAAGTTTTTTTCGTCTAGCTGCATCAGAAAATGTACCACAACGTCTGACACGCCTCCTTTTTACTGTTTTCTCACAGCTTGGATTGCTGCTGTCATATATACTGTATACACACACACACACACACACACACACACACATACATATATATATATACATATATATACACATACATATCTTCATATCTACATATCTATATACATATCTACATATACACAAATATATATATATATACATACCTATCTACATCATATATACACACACATACATACATACACACACACAAATTATATATATGTGTGTATGTATGTATGTGTGTGTGTATATATATATATATATATATATATATATAATGTAGATAGGGGTGTGTGTGTGTATATATATATATATATAATGTAGATAGGGGTGTGTGTGTGTATATATATATATATACATACATACATACATATATAAACACATACATATACTTGTGTGTATGTTTGTATGTGTCTATATGTGTGTGTATAGCTTTGGTCACTGAGTGCAAGGGAAAAATAATAAAATATAGTCTATAAGTTATTAAACAGTAAAACATTAACGTTTTAAGAAGTACAGGTACATTGAGCACTACTGGAGTGGTTGTGGGTAAACTACATTTTAAAGACTGTGTAACACAACAGGTAAGTAACTAACAGCAGCTAAAATATATATGGATCATCTCTCGGTAGTAGAAACCTTTTGAAAGGCGCTACACGACGGCTGTGGTATAGAAATTACATTTTCTATGTGAACATTCAAATTTGTGCCTCTGGTAATGTGCCTTACCGGCATTTAAAGAAAATTAGTTTTGTGTCCTCTGCAGTGTTAAGAGAGAAAGGCTTTGGTTTGGGATAAAAGGAAAAAAGGGGTAAAGAAAAGAAAGTTGCCTTTTTCTTTTATATAGTATAGAGAGATGTGTTCGCTGACGTTATGATCGCCTTTTGGGGACAGTCGCGGTGGGTCTTGTGTAGACTGGTGAGACGTCCCCGCCATTAATCGGCTGTGATGGCACTGTCAGTCCTCCACTCGTGTGCGTGTCTTCATAATCCGAGGTGAGGACCTCATAATCGTATACGTGCAAACGAAAGTGTGAATCGCCTTAATATTATTTTGCCGTGGTGTAGAAAAGGGGTCCCGTGTTTGCACTTGTCTGGGCTATAGCGCAGGGGAGAATGAAAAATTAAAAGTGCTCACTTTGACTTAAGGCAGAAGCGCAGTCAGCGCCTCAAAGGCCGGCACAGCTATGCACGCTGGCTGCTCGACTTTTGCAGGGCAGGAGACCACAGTTTTGCAGACACGCTCATGATATCAAAAGTCTCAGCACTTTTGGAGGTCATTCATATATTATATGATATATATATATATATATATATATATATATATATATATATATATATATAAAATACCCGCTACCTGCAGCGGAGAAGTAGTGTGTTAAAGAAGTAAGGAAAAGAAAAGGAAACATTTTAATAATAACGTAACATGATTGACATTGTCATGAGTGTTGCTGTCATATATATGCCTGCCTAAATAAGTCACCCTCGCTTTGCTCTTACTTTGTTTACCGCTCATTTAATCATGGCTAATGGCGGAAAAATTATAAAATGGAAGGAGGATGGCTTTACCAAAACAATTATTGATGGCGAATCGATTATTCATAAAGCTTGAATTGGTGATCTGTTTTTCTGTGTTAACCTCATATTTTTCATACTTCTTCTCAAACTAAGGTGGTGCGAGGGTAAAATGAATCTGGATGCGCTGATCAATGTAATCATGGAAATCATGCATTGACAAAAGCTCCCCTTTGCTTGTAATGCAAAGTGTGATTAAATGCATTATTTTTTAACGCATTATGGAGCACATGCATCGAAGCTTCTCAGATTTTAAAAATAACGTAACACGATTGTCAATGTAACCTTTTGTAAGTAGTGCCTGGAGGATTCAGTGTGGAGAATCTCTAGAGACAGCGTGTGTATTAACTTGTGGATTTTTCTGTGAGTATTTGGTGGCAGTCTGACGAAGTTGCTTCGGAAGACGGCGTTAGCCGCGGAGCTCAGCTCAGAGCCAAATGAGGTAAATGGGAGGTGTCATGATGATGTGACTCCCCCACCCACCTTAACTGTCAATCCCCCACAAACACAGTCTCTCAAAATTTGCATAAGCACACCCCTTCACCTACAATTTTAACTTAGTTACAAAGTGATCAAAACTCTCTTATATCCTCGCGCCTCTCATTAAACTTGTATCCCGCATTCCCGTGGGCATGTGAAACGCCAGCGGTAGCCTGTCTATGATCTTAATTTAAAGTTTAGGTTTACACCTTGCTTTCTTTCCGAGGTAGCAGCACTCATGAATATGGTAGTATATGTCACTCGCTCGCTTCTTATTGTTTCGCTGCCTTCTCAATTATATAATGCATGTTTTCTTAAGCACTTTTTGGAGGTCTTCCTGGTTTTCTACGCACTGCGTTGACAGTCAGTTCACGTGATTACGTGGGAGGCGTGATGGTGTCACACGAAACTCCGCCCTCCCACGTCATTCCAGCTCAACTCCATTACAGTTAATGGAGAAAAATACCTTCCAGTTATGACCATTAGGCGTAGAATTTCGAAATGAAACCTGCCCAACTTTTGTAAGTAAGCTGTAAGAAATGAGCCCGCCAAATTTCAGCCTTCTATCTACACGGGAAGTTGGAGAATTAGTGATGAGTCAGTGAGTGAGTGAGTCAGTGAGTGAGTGAGTGAGTGAGTGAGTGAGTGAGTGAGTGAGTGAGTGAGTGAGGGCTTTGCCTTTAATTAGTATAGATGACCCGGAAGTACTCTTTCTCCAGGTCAAACGCCACATTGTCCTTCCTCAAGTATCCCGGAAGTACTGTGGGCTTCCGTCCTCGTGACTCTGAAGTACTTCTGGGTAGGCGTAACAGTATTAGTCCCCAGGTTCTTGGTGAGCTCCCCCTGGCGGCACCCACGGCACCCAACAGGGCTGAAGAAATGGACTCCATGTCCCATGCTGCCCTGCAGGAATCCGGGGAACCATTTCCATCCGGGCAAGATGCCATCTAGCATCTTGGGGGATGTAGTGCCCTGAAAAGGCTATTTTTCCTCTTTCTTTCAGTTGAGGAATGTCCCGGCCAGACTGAAACGCTGGCCATCCATCACAATGTGTAACAAATTTCAGGTCAATAGTTCAAAATATTTGCGGACTACAGGTGATTTAATGTCCTGGACAGACAAACGAACAGCCACGGTAGGGTATTATATATAAAGATGGGGCCTATAATGCGAATTTCATAAAATAGACTGCATTTTGTATTTTTTATTTAAACACAACAATACTCACAGTTTTACCTATAGGTAAATGATATTTTACTTTTTGGTGTTCCAGTCTGGGATGTATTTTCACTGCTGTGGCTAGGTAGCATTTTTTTAATGACAAGATGAAGAAACAAGTATATGTACAGGGAAAGTGTTTATGACAAGGAAAACAAAGAGGTGTTTTTTTGTTTTTAAATATGGTAACAGAAAGACTACAAGTCAAATTATGTAATGCTTACTTTCTCTGCCTCTTATGCCCCTCAGTTACTATGGTATGTAAAAGTCACACTAAAGACAATATATGGTCCTGTGTTCTACGTTTAACCTTCAGGTCTTTCTTGAGTTTCTAAAGTTTTATACAAAAACAAATTTGATCAAGTCTGCTAATTTGTTGGATGTATTTTTCAACCCTAAAATGTGTTTTTTTTATTTATATTAATGTTGTTTATACTGAAGTTGGGATATAAAATATTTGTATGCTTAAAAATGAAGATCTGGTGCATTTGGCACTAAATGGCACTGCAATTATGACTAGGTCTTTGTCTCATTCAGAATATGACAGTCTGTTAATTATATTATAAAAATAATAACTATATTATCATCCACTTTGAGCTTGTTATTGACGAAAGTCAGAAATAATGTATGTAAAAAACTTAGCAGAGAGGAATTCCCTTAAAACGTTATGCTCTGATAACTTCCAAGTTTTGAAATTACCTGTTAAACTAATTTCAGTCACAACTAGCAATGAGGTTCAATTTTAAGTAAACTTGAGTTACTACACCAAAAACGAGATAAATTATAGACTGACATTTTATCACTTATATCTCTCATTCTTTGTGCTTCTTGCTTTCTCTGCTCCTTTGACACTGCAGCTTGTCTTTCTTTTCTCTGTTTTGCTCTTCACTTTTTAACTTCTTTCTCATAATGTAGCCTCCTCAGTGTTACATTTTTTCTTGAAAAAATATGTAAAACGCACTGCATTCTTTGGCTTGAAAAATGACATATTTATTAAATCTCATCTTTTTATTGTAAAATATGCAAAAAACTAAAAGTACAAAGTCAGAAGTGTAGAAAGTACATTAATGATACAAATAATAATAATAAAATAATGCTAATACCGTATATACTGTCTAAATGTGTCATTTGTGTGGCATATCCTGAAGCACAGTGAAATACACAATCCAACATCACAGTTGGGTAAATTGTAGCGTGATTGAAAAATACTCAGCACTCATGCTGTTTGCACTTTTGCAGCCCGAGTAATCCTCAAGTCTAACGCTTATGCAAGATGCGCCTATACAGTTGCCCGAGTGACGCTTAGGACTAATGATTTTAGCACTGTTTTTATAGCCTGAATGACGTTTGTGTCTAATGTAAGGAGGTTAATCACTTATAATCTGAACAAGGATTTTTAGTCTCAAAGAACCAATCTGTGCTAGAGATTAGGTCCTCCAACTCTGTGCTAGTTAGATGTAAAGAAGAAAACAGCTCAGCCTCTGATTCTTGTACAACTAAAGTATAAAGTAGTAAGATTGTATGTACTTATAAAGAAAATCTATTTAAAAATTAATAGAATTAATTCACATTTTGAGCAATCAACAGGCCAGAAACTGCAACCCCCTAAAAAAAAACTTCATTTATGTACTTAGAACGATATAATTAGGAACAGTCATTCATTAAAAAAAAAAAAAAAAAAAAAAAACCTCCCCTCCCCCCAAGGTGAAAGTTGACTTGAAGACTGCTTGCAGTCAGACAAACTGTCTGATTTGAAAACGGATTTAAAAAGACAATCATTTCAACAGTTTTAGAAGCACAATCTTTAAAAATGCATATTTCAATAATCTACACTTACCAACAACCACTAAAGTAATTTTTCATTTGTTTTCCATTGCAGAAGACAAAAAAGCTAAATCATCTACCTTTTAGAAAGAACACCAATGCACTTGTATTCTGAAAAGGTTAACATGTCCTAAGGCACTGAAGTGGAGCTTTTTATGCAGTTTCGAAGGACACTACGACATATCCTGTACGTTTGGAAGAAAGCTCATAGGTAATATGTTGCTGATGCCCCGCCTCACCGGGGCGAATGCATTGTGTAGTCGCAAAATACCCTCAATCAAAAGTTATTAGCTCTACGTGTAAGATTTAGGCACATTGCACAGCGATCTCATTCAGGGTGGGTGTCAACTTTTGTGAAGAGGATAAAGCCCCAGTTATGTTTTATTTCAACTCTCCTTGCTAGAAGGAAAGTTTGATTTTTTTTGTTTGATTGAGAGGTCGAAGTGAATGTAAGGTATGAACATCAGCTGATCGCCACCCCACCCCAGATGTTCATGGTGCTGAACAAGTTCGTGTAGGACAGACATTTTATGTGTGAAACCACTTCTTAGATTGACACTTGTATTTTAATAACTTTTTAAGTTGATTGCCAGTTTTGATATAAATGGAAGGTACATTCAGATAGTTTAAATGCAGTTTTTATTCAAGAGTAGGAAATTTTAATCAGTAATTTTAATTTAATAACTTAGTTGTCAAAGGGGGACATTTTTTTGATTTCCTGGGTAATCCCGTTACTGATTGTTGTCATGGCTGTCTGCAGGATGCAGGTATTTGTTGTCTTGCAAAGGAGTCATCGCTTTGACGTTTTGGCTGGTTGAGTATACAAACAATACAAAGTTGTGATAACAGAACTGCTCATTCCTTGGAGGATGTTTGTATTTACCTAACTTGGAAATAACATGTCTGACAATATTTTCTTATAATCAGTATATCTGTACTCATTCATGGTTGGTAACAATAAATTTTGTTAACTTGATTGTCCAGGACTGACAATGGCAGGGACTGAAGGAGATTTAACCTTCTGGGTAGGAGAAGGTAAGAGGAGGGACAGTCCACTGAGAACGCTGCCAAGACACTCAGACAGAGCACAGGGGCTCACAGGCAGACGACGTGAGGCACAAGGATGGCAACACTTACTTCCAGGGAGGAAGAGACAGCTCCACAAGGAGATGCCGGTTGTGGGTCCAGCAAGAGAGGGAAGCCGCATGAAAAGACCGAGTAAAGCTGGCAGACGAGAAATGAGGTGTGCGCAGCAACACAAGGAACCCAGAGTGGAAAAAAAGGAACAACGAAGAGATGCTGACAGGGATTCCACGATTTTGACAAAACATCTGTTAGGAAACGAGTGTCCGGTGAACAGAGTGCATCCGTGGACAGTTGGACGATTAGTTGTTGGGGTAACACAGTGCCCAAACTGGACTCTGCACCACTAAAGGTTGTATCCTCCAATCCTTGTTTTTAATGGACTTTTAGAGTGTGGACTCTGTGCTTTCCTTTTTAAAAAAGGAATTTTGTTTCTGATATTCTTAGATTTTTATATGTTCATTTATCTTTTTAATGTACTTTATATTGTCTTGTGTAATAGAAGTTACTGTTGCTTTTCCTGAAATTACTGTTGTGTCTTTAATTGTGTTTACTCACCGTCCAATTTAAAGAAAGCTATGTGCTATTATCAGTAAATTCCAAGAATTCCCAGTCTCTTAATAAAACTGGGTGGCGTAGTCGGATATTTTAATGGTGTCTAAGTTAGATTACCTGTAAGTGTGACCAGACACCTGTCACATTGTTTTCAAACCTTCTGAATGTTGTGGAATCAAAAAGAGCCCTGAATGTATGAAAATGTTGTAAAACAAAGTCTATTTTGACATTTACCTGATTAATGAGGCTAAAATTCTCTTAAATTAAGTGCACAAAGAGCTGAGTTCTTTATTCAGATAGCATGAAAACATTTTTTACTAAGGGCCATAAAGAACCAGCGCATTTTTCAAAAGATATTAAGGCTTTTGCCAATTCTTATGTTATTTAAAAGATAAACAAAGACTTATGGCTTAAGACTTAAACATTTCTTAGTTTAATACATGTATTTTGATACACAGTAGAGCTGGGACTTTTTCCTAATTAAATAACTTCATTGGGATATTTCTTAGTTTATTGAAATTTGTTTAAAATGCTCTGCCAAGAAAAAATGTCTTCATTTGGATGTCTTTAATGGTGAATGCTAAAGTATGCCTGTTCATTAGATTATTTTGTTTTTATTATTTTAAATGTAGGAGACTCGTATTTTCTGATCTCAATAAATAAAAACTAAATTGACACAGTAAATGTTTTAACAGCTGTATCTTGGAAATCCTAACAACTGTTTGTTTTAGCAGCTACAGACTTAACACTAAATGCTCCATTCTTGTATCTGTAAGTGTTCTAGCAGCTGTGTCCTGTGATAGAAAGCTTCTTGATAAAGCCAGTTTTCTGACGTTTGAACATTATGGCCATATGCTTTCAACAGAAGCCACATGTGGCTTGAAATGATGCAACTTATAAATACATCGGCTTTGTGTTGCTTGGTCAGTACTTAAAAATCTTTAATTGTGCCCTAGAATTAGTACATGCAAAGAGTTAGATACATATTTTTAACAGTTAAGAAGGTCTATTCGATGGAGATAGTTATTTTAATTAGGCTCTTATATTATTTGCTTAGATTTTTAAAGAGATATATACATTTACCTTGCTTGTGTGTATTTTTATATTTGCTTTGAATTTTAAAAAGATACACAGTTGCCTTACTTTTTATTACAAGCAAGATAATTGTATATTTTAATAAGGCTCCTATTTTTCTGTTTTCTTAGTTTTGAATCTAGTGTTTATAAAATGAAGTCCCTGTGTCATGGGTGGCATAAATATCATTGTTCAAAATTTTGGTGTGAGGCTGGGGGTACATTACATAAATCATAATTTGGAGTGGTGGTAAATTCCATAGCTCATATTTCAGAATTAATATTTTTATAAATCTTATTTCATAATGCATAATTTTCATACATCCTGTTTTTTCATAAATCATATTTCATAAGTCCTATTTTTGTGAAAGGGCTTAAGGTCATGAATCATTCACGTCTCCCTTTTGACTGTTTCTGTCTGATATTACTACTACAGTGGTTTAACAGAAGATGCACAACCAAATCCTACAATTATTTTTCATAAACAGCACCTTATATACAATTACGATCCACAATGTTATTGTGTGAAGTTGCTGCTGAAGGCTGTATTAATGACAAACCCCAGCATACAAAAACAGGTTTTTCTGGTTGCAGACTCAGTTTCAAACATTTAAACTTGATCATTGGGGTATTTGGAAATGCAGCTCAGTAGCACCAGTGTGGATCCTTTTAATTTTAAAAATAACAGCATCAATTTTCAAGCCGTGTTCCTGGATGGTGATCATATTCTCACCATTTTGCCAATGGACACTCTACCAGAAAGTATTTTCATCTGTTGCAGACAACTAGAAAACAGATGAAAGATAAACTTCTGCTAGTGGAATGTGAAGAGTTTCAAAAAGGAGGCACTCTGCCTTCAAGCTGTCTCCTGATGATGAGCCTATTGGACACTACTCATTAATCAAAACTCGAAACCCAAGGGAAGAAATCAGTTCCATGGACCCTTTGCAATCTACTGTAAACATGACTACTATGCGCAAGTATTGGACAATATTATTGAAATTAACATGTGATGTCTAGTGCTGGCCCCTACAGACGTGTGAAAGTACAAGCCCAGACACATTCTGCAATGCTCAGGGCATGTGCTGAACAAGCCTAGACACATTCTATAAATCCCTGAGAATGACCTGCACAAATTCAGATGAACAGCTACTGTAGAGAGACAAGGTCAGAAATCTCTTAATGGTTGGCTGTAACACGTGTAACAAGTTTGATGGATTAGTTCCTCTCTGTTAAGCTCCCCAAGCAGAAACTAACTCAAAGACTGCTGTCCTTGACAGTGACTACTGAGAGAGAAAGAGAGGTTAGGAGCTCACGTTGATACAGCGCTTTGTTGCACAGACCACATGACAATCCACCTCAGGATCCCAGATTAGGACCTGAGCACACCCATGCAACGGGTGACACCTCATTAGTTCAGATGGAGTGGACCAGTGTGAGGAGTCCAAGCATAAACCCGTTGGCCTTTTACCTGACAGAAAATGGAACAGCATTTTTGATTCCTCAAGATACTGAATTCTTCCCTCTGACTATTCTGAGGTTTTTGCAGCGCAATGCCAGCTCCATGCTGTATAACATCACTCATGCAAGCTGTCTTGTCCGCCACCTGTGGATATCATTGCTGCTTTTACCTTTTTTAAAGATATGAAGTACTCTCTTTAAAATAAATAGTAGAGCTGTACCCTAGAAATCCAGAATTCAACAATTGTATAGGGGTGAAATTTTCCTATAAACATTCTCTGCCTTAAGCCAGAGACCCAGCTTTTTACTTTGAAAATCAAAAGAAGCAAAAATGTTTAGGAGAAGGAAACTGGCTACTGGCCACTGTTCATTGAAGATAAAAAATAAATATTTCTTGAAATAGAAACAGACAAGAAATCCTTGTCTGTGATATTTGTGAAGGCAGTAAAATGACAGAACCACAGGCAAAGGTTTTAAGTTATTGATTAAAACACTTCATTCTACTTAATCACTTAACATAAGCATTTAACATATACTGTGTTTTCATATTTACAGAGTCATTTCAACACATCATCAACCACATACATTGATACAAAGTAGGATGGTCTAAACATTTTTAAATCACTATGATGTTCACACACTCAGCTGGATGGGTTTAGTGAAAATTTTTATTTCACTCAACCAGTGCAGTAGTCAGTGTTTTTGATAGAGTAAGGAGAGTCAGAGTCGCTTCAGATGTACGAGCCGTCCCACCAGATTTTTTTCCTCCAATGACAGTCTGTTGGCTATATTCGGCAAAATGCTAGTTAATTTTGCCCATGGCTTGAAAAAATATTTCCCAAACTGTAAGTTTTCTGTCACACAAGAGTTTGAGTCAATGCCTTGACGAGGTCAGGCAAGCTGCTTCCAAGGACAGCCGTACCTTAATAAATAAACTCCCACCTTTCATTTCAAGACATCAGAGAGCTTTTTTGCAGAATTTTTCTTAACAAGATCCCAACATTATTTTTGTTTCTCTGAGACACACTCTCCATTATATCTTTAAAGAGTGGATCTACATTAGACATCTCTGGTACCACTGAGGCAACTAAGCCTGCATCTTGGCTGACAAATCAAACTAAGATAGTTACATAACACTTGCTTGAAAATTTTGGGCTTTACATACTCTGGGATGTGCATATTTTACAGAATGGCTCTCATTTTGTCATCCAGGCTATATGTTGGTGGCCTACTGTATGTCAGGTTCTTCAGGAGGGCATGATGTTATCTGATGTAACTTTCTGAGGCACTAAATACATTTTCTTGGTCTGCTCCATAAGCAGTCAGGTAACAGACCTGTCAGAAGAGGGATGGCAGTGCTTAGCAAGTGCCTGATAAATCCACTAGCTTACACTTTTTCTTGATCACTTACACATTATTACCAAACTTATTAACCATGGCCCTTTTATCTATCTATCCTAAGGCTAGGAGTGATGTATGAATGTTACTGGCCACAGGCCTAGGGAAACCTGGGACAGGTACAAGCCACTGTCGCTACAGGGTGTAGCCACAGTGATATGGTTTCAAAAGCATAAAAGAAGTAGGCAGCAGTCAGGAATCTCACACCATACTTCCTATCTTTTATTTTCATTTACTCATAGATACTGTATATAAATACTTCACTCTCTAAACAATGTGTAAGAATGACAAGAAGACAAGAGAAAGGTGTTTCGGAAAACTTAGACTAACATATTTTGACTGACTACTGAGAGGAATATTGTAGTTTTATAGAGAGTTGGGAGAACGAGGCGTGTTCTTGAGGCCAGAAGTGGAAGTGATGAGAGTCTTGGGAGTGGATGGGAGCTCTCTGGAGGTGGGATCGGAAGTGCAATTTGTGGAAGAACCATAAGTGTCGTTAGGTTTGTTTAGATTCTGAGGATCTGCGGAAGAAGGAAGAGAGGCATTAGTACACCTGTCAATTCTTGGTCCGGTGTTATCACACACTTAGTCAAGCCCATTTTATCACACACTTAGTCAAGCCCATTCATTGCTTCCAAAGCGCACGTGTTACATATGGTACATGCCAATTTTGTCTGCAGAAAAGCAGTGCAAACACATTTGCTTTGGTTAAATAATAGTACTGTTTTCAGCTATCAAGAGGTACCTGATTAGAAACCAATGACCCCAGAACTCATTAATTTTCAAAGGAAGTAAATACAAACATTTTCTAAGGAAGCAGGCACTTCTGTTATCACAATACTGTACAGTATGATGATGAGATACCAACCAAAGCAGTCTGATCTTCAAAGCAGGTAACTTTTTTGTGAGACAGGTAAATATCTATGTCCTGCAGATAGCTACCAACAATAAACTGCAACAGGATTACTCAGGAAATTTGCCTTTTCATTTATCCCAGTCTCAAACAAAAAGGTGCCTGCTCTCCTTTTATCTATTGGCTTTTACATTTATTATTGATATGTGTTTTTTTTTCTAAATGCAACACACATAAATGGCCTTTTCTTTAAAACACTAATTTCTAGTCCATTACAAATGTCCTTTTCTTTAAAATACCAATTTCTGGTCCATTACACAAGCAATTTTTACTTGTGGTGTTTGCACCTGGGGAATTGTGTGCTAAATGTGTTCCAGCTGTGCTGGCTTGAGTTAATGATATTGAAGCCTATGTTTTCTAAATGAGCACATAGTGAAGCCAATGATACATGAAGGAGTTGTGTGTAGAGATTTGCACAAAAAGTGAAACAAATCTGATTTATGTCAAAATAGGGAAATAATGTTTATAGTTTTACAGTATGGTTTTGGATTTTTAGTAAGTTTGGTAATAATGTGTAAGTGATTGAGAAAAACTATAATAATTAGATGTTTGGTCCTGTAGGAAGCTGCAATATTGTGTATGTCTTTTTTGTTAAAACTGCATTGCCCAATAACACTGTCAAAATGCACTTTAATAGCTGTTGTTTAAAAACATGAATGGGAGGCAATAGCGAAGTTACCAGTGAAAACAAATTACCACTGTCTGAAGCGCAAGGCGTATCCCTAGTATTCTTTATCATGCATACTTTCCTTTCATTTTTACGATTAACTGCAGCCCATGTAAAGCACCGAATTGTCTTGCCAGGTTTACACTCCAGATGGGGGCAGACAAAAATAACCGGAAATGAAAAAAAAAATTGTTTTAATAATTTTATTTACTGAAACTTTAGTCTCCTTCAAAGTAGTCTCCATGTGAATGCATGCAATTGTCACAGGTGGAAATTGGAATTGCTGAAGAGGAACGTTGGCCAATACCTGCATATACAATTCTTTGACTTCCTACATGGTACAAAATAGCTTTCCTATGAGTTCTCTTTTCATATGCAGGAACAAGAAAATGTTGCAGGGAGCAATATCAGGCAAGTAGAGAAGGTGGCAAGAATCCAAGCCACACAAGTTAATCCAGAAATCTTTTCAATAGATAGATGACAATTTTCATTAATTGCAAACTTTCTTCAAGATTTTTGTCATTCCTAATTGTGTAAGGTCGGCCAGATCTTGTTGGAAACGTGACAACCACTCGTAGACCTGTATTTTACTTAAAGCTTCCTCCTTAAAAGCAGTTTCAACAACTGTTTTCCCTAAGATAAAACAAAATTTTAACACAGACTCGCTGTTCTTTATGATCACCCATAACAAAAATCACAGAACAGATTTAATAAGCACCAAGAAAAATCGACATGGAATGCTGTACAAACAATACAGAGCAATGTCACTTGGCAGACTGCCACAGAATACTGTAAGTATGCTAAACCTGCCGGCAAAATTCAAAGCTAAGTCTAGATTGTGCGCCAGGAGCAGATTCTGGTTATTTTTGGGTACCTCCTCATACCTTTATCATACAAATTGCAAGCATGACAATAGACAATACATTTTTTTAATAAAGAGTAAGAAACGAGTGCAGAAGCTCAGAAAGCGAGGAGGCCAGCAGTACCTTGCACCATTACAAATGCATTTGATGCTACATTTTAAACAAACAAACAAACAAAAAATGTGTATTTAGTGAAGAATCTGGATAAGTCGACAGAGGGAAAAGTTTTAGGTTTTGTGTATTTTGTTTAATAAATACATAGATAAATAAAACCAATATGCCATGGCTTATAAAGTGTATTGTGCTGTTACATTGTGCTAAGTCAATGTCTCAGATGTGTGGGACAGTGACACACACGCACGAAAAGTGTCATAGGACAGTTTTCAGTGGCACATTGCGCTAAGCCAGTGTCTCGGATGTATGGGACAGTGGCACGGATGCATAAACTGTATCATAGGACAATAGCACATGCTCATGGGCTAGTGTCTTGGTTCTACAGGCCAATGCCTTACTTTTCAGGCTACGGAGGTGCTTTCATGTCCTCCATAACACGCCGGGCTTAGGAGCAGTATGGACCCCTAATGGCATAGGACACTTATTACAATAGTTAGGATCCATTATGCAAGTGCAGTTGCCATTGTAACACATAGCCTTTTTTCTTGCTTTTCCTCTTCTGAATATAAACAGCATTACAACACAATACATAATGTTTGCAATTAAACTGGACACAAGACAAAACCAAAGAAAATAAAAAGTGCAACCATCTGTACTGTTTCCTTTGACCAGACCAATGCTCACCTGAAATGTTTTTCTTTTATTTTCTTTACACCTGTATCCTGAAAAGTGAATTGGATTCAAATTTTGCAGCGTGTTAGGGGTGTAGAAAAGTGACTTAAGGAGAGCAAGAAAATAAACATCATCCTAAGGGCTAATAACAATAGGCATATTACCTTATTGAGGAATTAGGTTGTACAAATAATATTTTTATTTTATTAATTGATATTATTTATTTCAAAAAAGTGTACTCGCTGTCATTCATTTTTGGAGATGGACGTGTAGGTGGAGGCTCTGTTAGCAGGGCTTTTATTTTACCCAAGTTCACCATGGCTTCCCAGAGACAGACCTGAAACAGACGGGTGAAGGTATGGACCTGCCAGGACCTGATGCTACAAAAACAGCTCCAGCCAAGAGCATCAGTGAAAGAGAAACTGCAAGCGAGGAGGGCAAGGAGTATTCATCAATTCCAGGAGGACTACTGGAGCCAAGCATGGCCTTTTCATCCCCACTGTCCATTCCAGCTAAACCCCCGGGCGAGCCTGGCGCTTCATCTCCAACTGGACTTGCAACTCCACCTATGAAGATCAGAGATGATTGAAATACACTTTACATGCTGAAGGTAATGATAACCTCACTCTGAGCCTCACTTGGGGGTATGTAGGCATAAATGATTTAAAGTGAGATATAATGAAGTACAGTAGGGAAATAAAGAAAGAAATAAGGATATAAAAGACTTGGAGATACATTTAATTACTAAGTTTATTACAACCTTTACAGAAAATCTATGTAAAACTGATGAAAAGATACAGGAAAATATGAGCAAGTTAGGGAGTAAAATTATAATACTTGCTGCTCAGCTTGAAAATGTTAACTCTAGAATCCCTGAAGCCTACAGAAGAAGTTGTAATGCCAGGCCACCTTAAATTCCTTCGCACCTCGTCATCAGCGTCTTTGTTTTGCAAATGTGTCGATCAGCACTGGCAGCAGGCAGCCCGCTATCCCATCCCCCACCGATGTAGCTGAAGTTCTCCCTGCTCAAGTCTGTTTATCTTGGTGTGAGGTTTCTGGAATTGTATAGGTTAAATATTTTTGGAATTTATACATTTCATGTGTGTTCCTTCTGTACAACGATCTGAGTAAATGTTGGATAACAGGAAATGTGAGTCAAGAAATGTTGAACACATAATTAAAACAGAAACTTTTTTCATGTTATAGTAATAATAGATAAAATGCAGACATAAAGTGTATAATGTGTGAAGAATGAAATCCAAATATAAAATAAACACTTTCACAAAAGGTATAACAAAACAAGTGCACTTTTATTGAAGAATATAACTGAAAAAAAAGAAATCATTCAATTTACATGTTGCTGTCAATGAGTAAAAACCCAAGCCCAAATATCAATCAACACAAAGTCAAAATGTCTGCATGGCTGATGCAGAGGTAAGAACTGCTGCCTTATAATCCGAAGACTACAGGTTAGAGCCTGGGTTCTCCCCAGTTTTGAGTAGTGAACTGCTATTTATTACTATTACATAATAAAAACATATATTTGATTTGAGTACTTAAAACCCAGTATACATTTTTGCTACTTGTAAAAGTTAGTGTTTTCCTTTTTTTTTTTTTTTTATTCAGTTTTATTCTCTTAGTCACATTCACGTGGTACAATGAACTTGCCTTTCCCTCTATAAGTTAATGGCGTTTAGTTCCATTCTTTTCACAAGAGCAGCAATGACTACAGTTGGTGCTGTGGTTGATCCCTAGTCAAGACTATTTCTTATACTGTCAATCAAAGATACAATGCCCAGTGACTGATATCATGTGACATTTATGCTTTGACAACAAAGACACCCGTGCAGAATGTGTGAAAAACAACAGATTTGCTGTGATCTCTGACATGTTTTGTTGAGAACTGTGTTTTGAGGTACAACCCAGGGCAACATAGTACTGTTTATAAGCAACTGTTTCTAACTAAGGTCTGTTGCCCTTTTGTACCCTGCCAAACTGAAAGTGGTCATTGAAGATTAATTTTACATTTTTAGATCTCACGACGTAGCAAACAAAGAGCTAAGAAGATTGATCCGAACATTCTTTTATAGCACACAATCATGAGTCAAACCATGCAACGGCAAGAAAAAGAAGAGTCTACTTGAAGCTTGCAGTCTGGACTGTATATAATGCGGCATTTGTGACATTTGCTGTAACTATATATCGTTTATTTTATTTCATATTTTATTTCCTTTTCTGCATTCCTTTCCTTTTTTTTAAGCTGGAATTATTATATTGACACTTCTTTCAATAATTATATGCACATTTTGGCTACTTAGGGTGTCACAGTGGCGCAGTGGGTAGCGCTGCTGCCTCGCAGTTAGGAGACCCGGGTTCGGTTCCTCGGTCCTCTGTGCGTGGAGTTTGCATGTTCTCCCCATGTCTGTGTGAGTTTCCTCTGGGTGCTCCGGTTTCCTCCCACTGTCCAATGACATGCATGTTAGATACACTGGCAATCCTCGATTGTTCTTTGTTTGTTTGTGTGTGTGCCCTGCAGTGGACTGGCACCCTGCCAGGGTTTGTTTCCTGCCTAGAGCCCTGGGATTGGCTCCAGCAGACCCCCATGACCCTGTAGTTAGGATATAGCGGGTTGGAAAATGGATGGATGGATGGGCTACTTATGGCTACATCTTGACTAATTGGTTACCCAAAAGTAAACAGCTATTGACAGTTTGTTTAAACTTCAGTTATTATATTGAAATTTCTTCCATTAATTATTTGCACTGTTTAGCTACCACAAGGAAACCAACTATTGACTTTTTGTTAACTTAAATTAAGTAACCAGGGGGCTGTTCCACGAAGCGAGCTAACCTCAAAATCCAGGTTTATTTTGATAATCCCGACTTAATTTCTCCAAATTCGGTTCCACGAACGAGGCTAACCTGAAGCTCCGCTTAATTACTATGCCAACATATGCTCTTGGACAAGCCTGCTCCGTGGCAGGTTAGTTGTGAAGCTTATCTTAACTTGATGAATATGATTGGACAAGCCATGTGATGTCACAGCACGACATTCTGCTGGGCTGGGATTATTCTGCTGCTGTTCTCTCCCTCTTTCGCACACATCGACCCTCCAATATAAAATTATTACAGATTACATGCAGGCGATTCTAATTACTTAGAAAGTATAAAATGACAAGGAGTGCATTGAAGGCTTTTACATGAATAACCATGGCGTGCCCATTTATTCATAATCCAGTTGATGAGGGAGCGAGGCTCATTCGTAGAGCTTTAAGGCAACAGGTTCCACAATTACTTCGGCCCAGGATAGATCCGTTGCATTTTGCAGATGATTATTTATACGAGACGCTATAGATTTAGTAGACACAGTATTGCATATTTGTGTCAGTTATTGGAACCTTACATTTCTAAAAACACACGTCGCTCAAAAGCCCTTACGGTTGCACAGTCTTTGTGTATCGCTTTGCGTTATTTTGCCAGTGGTTCATTTCTGTACAGTGTGGGGGATGCTGAACATTTAAGCAAAGCTACAGTGTGCCGTGAAATCAGGAAGGTTTGCGTTGCATTAAAGTCCTTTTTAAATATATTCATTACCTTTCCTGGCCACTGAGGAATTCTTGCCATTAAGGAAACTTTCTTTGGAATTAATGTTGCTTAATCTTTAAACATCTACTCATTTACAGCACATAAATCATTACCTGATAAGTAACTGAATTTAATTTGTCAGGCTTTCCTAAGGTCATTGGAGCCATTGACTGTACACACGTGAGGATAAAGGCTCCAGCAGGTCCAACAGAGCCTGATTACATAAACCGCAAATCATATCACAGTATTAATGTACAGGTAAGTACTGATAATATCTCACATTTATATACAAGAGGTGAAAGTGTAGTCGTCCAACATTAGCAATGTATGTCATTACCATTTCCTAAAATGTTTCAGATGGTATGCACTGCTGAACATCTAATTTCAAACATTGTGGCAAAATGGCCAGGATCAGTACATGATGCCAGAATTTTTCGCGAGTCTTCACTGGCTCAAAGCCTCAGACAAGGCAAGTCAACAAAAATTCACAAATATACTATAGTTTATTATACTACAGTCTAATGTGTCTACTTTCCATTATAGGAATTTTTCCTGGTGTGCTGCTTGGTGACAGAGGATACCCATGTCTACCATTTCTTCTCACACCATATACAGATCCTGCAACACAAGCAGAAAGACATTTCAACCATGCCCATTGTAAGACAAGGGCACGCATTGAAATGACATTTGGACAGTTAAAATCCAGGTTTAACTGCCTGCGGCATCTCAGAGTTACACCAGACAGAGCGGGTGACATTGTAGTAGCCTGAGCCATTTTGCATAATGTGGCAATACTGCAGCAGGAGCGTATGCCAATAATGACGCATTCTTCACTTGCTGCCAGGACCTTTTCGTTCCACTCATGTTGCTCCTGAAGCCAAGCATTATTAATAATTATATTAATAATTACAATTATATATCACTTTTTATCCAAGATGAACCCATATAATTAACGTGCTGTCCTGTTTATCAATGTGTTAAAATAACCTTAAAGTACCTTACAACTGGTAACAAAATGCATATGTAAAAGGAAATTTTAATGACTATACATTTTGAAGGCTTGAAACTGTTCTCATTTAGTTGTTAAATAGTTTGACATCCCACAAAAGTTACTAAAATCATGTTCTTACGCATTTAACTTGTCAGCTATTTTCTGCCATGCAGCCTCACTAGCTTTGATAATACAGCTCGTGTGCCCCTTTCTAGTTATTATAGCTTTGTAGTCCTCATAGGCTTGTAATAATAATTCTTGCTCCGCCTGCGAAAAAAACGCAGCTCTTTCCTTAGTTTCCATTCTTACTTATCCAGCATCGATTAACAAGGCTGCCTTTTATATCGCGTGGATGCGCACTAGCCTCGCTTATCAAGCTTGGCTTGAATTAGCGGAGGTTAAATACACCTGGATTTTATTTGTGGAACTCAATGAGCCTGAAGTGAACTGCTAGGCTAACTCAAGCGAGGCTATTACAAATAATCCTCGATTTTATAAGCTCGCTTCGTGGAACAGCCCCCAGATTTTTACTGTGTTTTAACAGTTTTGTTTTTAACATCATACCCTTGGTTTATTATTTTTGGACTGTTTAAGATATGGGGAGTATTTTTTGTACGTGGATTACTCGTTTAGCCGGATGTAATTGTTGATGATTTGGCATGATCCTGGATATGTCAGTTTTTCTAAACTTTTGCTGGATGTGTTGTCATAGCAGCACATCCAAATCCTCAAACCTGTTCTATGTAAACAAGGATTAGCTCACACACTTAATCAGTGTCCGTGCAAGGAATTCATTCAGTCATGGCTTCGCCGTTCGTGAATGAGCGATCTCGATTGATATCGGTGCGCAAATTAGAAGAACAGAATTTCATGTAGAGAGGGTTTTGCGGGATAGGAAAGATCCTTTATTGCTCCCGGAGGAAATTCTTTTAGAAAGATACTGCTTTAGCCTTGGGGAATATTGTACTTCAAAGATTTATTAGCATCTTATATTCGAAGTCAAACTAGGCGAAGTCGGGCTCTCACAACCACACAGACAGTATACATTGCTTTGAGTTTTTTGCAAGCAGCAGTTTTTTTATATACTGTAGGCAATGCAGAAAATCTACCTAAAAATGCAGTTTGCCAGGCAATTCGTAAAGCCTGTTTGGCTCTGAAATGTTTGCTTTGGGTTTTCATAGTGTTTCCTAGACACCTGCGTATGCAGAAAATAAAATAGGCTTTTCATGCCATTGCAGGTAGGTAATACACAGGCAAAAACACCCACAGTTCCATAAAGAATCTCACAATGAGCCTAACATTCTCATTACCCAGGATTTCCAAATGTGATTGGGGCACATGGGACTGATCAGAGTGGAGTTTGATCAAACTTTTGGAAAATGTACCTCTCCACCTGATGAATAATCAGACACAGTGCCTTCATCAAATATTTGACTTTCATCAATATCTCGTTGGTCAGACACAAATTCTAGGGATATGACTTTCCCTGCAACTGACCCAACAAAAAAGATGGCTATATGGAACATACCTATCGCACACATTGAGGACAAATATGTGCAATGACCATCCTTTACCTGAAATGAAGTGACCACTATATCCTGCCACTGGTTCTGTGGAGGAGCTTCCCCCTGGAATGCCCTCAAAAACATGGCGATGGGCATTTTGCTGGAGAGCCAACTCGTCTGCAGTGGTTAGGTCTGGATCGTGTGGACCTCCACCTGTTTTTTGCTTGTCTGCCTTCTTATTAGCTTTAAAATTAATGTTTTTATATTATATATGATTCTTTATGTCAACAATTCTTTAAATAGTTATATACCAATATTTACCAGTTTTAAGTATATTGTAGCGACCCGGCAGTCAGCGCTGCCAGAGTGATGCATTGTGGGAAGGTTGTACGTTCACTGATTTTGCTAATGTTTTTCCTGTTGTATTTATTAATTTCTTAACTTGTAAATAATGTTGTGTTTGTGTTCAATTAGTTGGGTGGGTTTGGGTCATCGCCGTCCGGGGTTATTTATTTTGTAAAAAGTACCGGTTATGTGAAATATAACCTTGTGCTCACGTTTGATCTGGAATTATGACATATTAAATAATAATTAATCTGATATGAAACGCTCCATTCAGTAATTACAATACACACTACTTACGTGTTTAATTTGTCGGCCACTTTTTGCCAGCCATCTTTTCTGGTTATATTAAATCTTGAAATTCTTCATATCTTTCGAGTAAACGGTCCTGCTCAGCTTGTGTGAAAAAATGTGTCTGTTCTTTCGTCATTTTGTTGCAGCCTATCAAAAACTTGTTGATCATGTTTTTTAGACTCAATATATATGGGCTTTTTAATCAGCATGGGTGTGCACATTCATCTTGGATGATTAGATCCTGCTAGACTAATCTACTACATGGCTGCGTTTGAAAAAACGACTTATCCTAGATGAGCTTCACCAGCATTAACTTATCCAAGATGAGGCATCTGATCTCGGATGATTTAAGCGACGTATGGAAAATACCCCCCAAATCCTTAGTTTATTGTATTTGGACTGTATCTTCACAAGATATCTAGCTTTTTTTTTAAATTTTATTAATTTTATTGTAATCATTCCATACAAATAGATACATTTTTACAAAAAATAGGATTGAAAACAAATCGACTCCCACCCCTGATAAAGAGAGCATGGCCAACGGAATAAAACTTAAAGCTTGTAAACATACCTAAATTGATGAGTTTAATAGGGTGATATGGATGAATAGAGAAGAAAAAGAAATGTGGAGAGAATTACTTCCTTGGTGCTTTAAGAGCTTATTCTAAATTTTTTTTCATTAGATCCTGCCAGGTTTTGAAAAAGTTCTGTACTTTAATCCTCTAACTGAGAATTAGATTTTTTCCAATTTCGAATAGTATAAAACATTGGTTTCCCCCTGACTTAAAAGAAGAGAGTTAGGATTCTTTCAATTTAGCAAAATAAGTCTGCGTGCAAAAAGTGTAGTGAATGCAATCACAGTTTGTTTGTCCTTCTCAACTTTAAACCCATCTGGAAGGACACCAAACACAGCTGGTAATGGGTTAGGAGGGATTGTGACACCGAGGCTGTCTAAAAAGCACCTAAAAATTTTGGTCCAAAATGATGTTAATTTGGTGCAGGCCCAAAACATGTGACCCAGTGAGGCTGGGACTTGATTGCAGCATTCGTAGGTTGGATTTTGCCCTAGAAACATTTTCGACAGTTTTAAGTGAGACATATGTGCTCGATATATAATTTTGAGCTGAATAATTGTATGCTTTGCGCATATGGAGCTCGAGTGAATTCTCTGCATTGCTACCTTCCACTCCTTTTCTGATATATTGATTAAGAGATCTTTTTCCCATTGTCCTCTTGGATCTTTAAAAGGGAGGGACTGTAAAATAATTTTATATATTGCAGAAATGGTGTCTAAGTCCTCGAAATTGAGCAATATTTTTCCAGTATGGAGGAGGGTGCAAGATGAAGAAAATCGGGCAGGAACTGTTTAACAAAGTCACTAATTTGAAGATAGTGAAAGAAATGTGTAGCTGGGAAGTTACATTTGGAATGTAATTGTTCATAAGATGCAAAGATTTTGTCTATATAAAGGTCTCTAAGCAATTTAATTCCAAATATTTTCCAGATATTAAAAACTGCATATGTTTGCGAGGGTTGAAAGAGGTGGCTCTCTTGCAGAGGTGCCACAGATAAAAGATTCTCCATCTTAAAATGCTTTCTACATTGGTTCCATGTTCTGAGTGAGTGAAGCACAATTGGGTTATTAGTATATTGGTGATAACTTACATTTATTGGGGCACAAAGCAGGGAATATAAAGAAGTACAGTAATCCCTCCTCGATCGCGGGGGTTGCGTTCCAGAACCGAACCGACAAAATCCGCGAAGTAGAAACCATATGTTTGTGTAGTTATTTTTATATATTTTAAGCCCTTATAAACTCTCTCACACTGTTAACATTATTAGAGCCCTCTAGACATGAAATAACACCCTTTAATCAAAAGTTTAAACTGTGCTCCATGATAAGACAGAGATGACAGTTCTTTCTCACAATTAAAAGAATGCATATAGATCTTCTTCTCTTCAGGAGCAGAAAATTTCAGAGGGAGAGAGAGAGAGAGCTCGCAAAGAAAAGCAAACAATCAAAAAATCAATACGTGTGCTTTTAAGTTTGCCGCTGCATTTTTTAGAGGAACGTCAGTATCTTCTAAGCAAACAGCCTCTGTGCAAACAGCCCCTCTGCTCACATCTCCTCCGTCAGGCGCAGAGAACGTCAGAGAGAGAGAGAGCGTGAGATTAAAGCAAACAATCAAAAAATCAATAAGTGTGTTTTTGGAAGCACCGCGAAAAAAGCGGCTGGCATTTCTTAGAGGTGCGTTCGTATCCACTAGGCAAACAGCTTCTATTCAAACAGCACCACTGCTCACAGCCCCTCCGTCAGGCGCAGAGAGCGTCAGAGAGAGAGAGAGAGAGAGAGAGAGAGAGAGAGCGAGATTAAAGCAAACCATCAAAAATCAATAAGTGTGCTTTTGGAAGCACCGCGATAAAGCTGCATTTCTTAGAGGTGCGTCCGTATCCACTAGGCAAACAGCTTCTGTGCAAACAGCACCTCTGCTCACAGCCCCTCCGTCAGGCGCAGAGAATGTCAGAGAGGGTGAGATAGAGACAGAGAGAAGCAAACAATCAAGCTCCACGCAGGATGCATATCTTATAGCATTGAGGAGTTTTAGTTAATATGTAATACATGCTCTGATTGGGTAGCTTCTAAGCCATCCGCAAATAGCGTCCCTTGTATGAAATCAACAGGGCAAACAAACTGAGGAAGCGTGTGGCATAAATTAAAAGACCCATTGTCCGCAGAAATCCGCGAACCAGCGAAAAATCTGTGATATATATTTAGATGTGCATACATTTAAAATCCGCGATAGAGTAAGGCCGCGAAAGTCGAAGCGCGATATAGCGAGGGATCACTGCACTGCAGGATTTTACTTCTATTGAGAACCAAGTCTGTTTACGTCTATTTTTGTCCAGGTTTTTATAGCTTGTACGTTTGCTGCCCAGTAATAAAATTCTGCCTTAGGTCTTTGTAGGGTCGATCTTTGGATATGTGAATGTTTTGAGTTCCAAATAAATGAGGTTATGGTTGAATCTAATTGCTTAAATAATTATTTATTGATGTATATTGGAATGTTTTGAAATAAAAAAAGAAGCTTAGGAAGGATATTCATCTTAACAACGTTAATTCTTCCACCTAGAGTGAGATGAAGGGTTGCCAATCTATGCAAGTCTTGCTTACTTTTTTCCATACAGACGGCGAAATTTTGTTTATAAAGAGCTTTATGTTTACTTGTGATGTTTACCCCTAGGTATTTAAACTGATCTGCAATGATAAAATGTATGGTGTCCATTCTAATATTAGATGCTTGAGAATTCACTGGACAGAGTACACTTTATTTAAATTAATTCTGAGACCAGAGATCTTTTGAAATTCTGTAAGTGCTGTTAAGACTGCAGGCAGAGTATTTTGTGTGTCTGATATATACAATACCATATCATCTGCATATAGAGAAATTTTCTGTTCCAGTCCTTCTCTGATAATCCCCTTTATCTGATAAGCATTTCGACAGTGAACCGCCAGTGGTTCAATGGAGATTGCAAACAGCAGTGGTGACAAGGGGCATCCTTGTCTGGTACCACATTCTAGTTTAAAGTAGTCTGAACAAATGTTGTTAATACAAACCGAAGCTTCTAGATTGGTATG
The DNA here is from genome assembly GCF_016835505.1 of Polypterus senegalus. Taxonomy (NCBI): domain Eukaryota; kingdom Metazoa; phylum Chordata; class Cladistia; order Polypteriformes; family Polypteridae; genus Polypterus; species Polypterus senegalus. The sequence continues at coordinate 184,765,289 of NC_053154.1, forward strand.
CAATAGTTTAATCCATTAACAAATGTTCGGGCCAAAACCAAATTTCTCTAATGTAGTGAAAAGTTAGCTCCATTCAATCATGTCAAATGCTTTTTCTGCATCCAATGATAATAATATTTTTGGGGTGTTTGACTTTGCTGGTGAATATATTACATTAAACAGATGTTGAAGATTGGAAGATAAATGTCGGACTTTAATAAAACCAGTTTGATCTTGTGATATTACCGAAGGCAGTACTTTCTCCATTCTTCTAGCTATGATTTTTGAAAGTATCTTAACATCATTATTCAGAAGTGAAATTGGTCTTTATGATGCACATTGTAATAAGTCCTTATTGTGTTTAGGAAAAATGTTGATTAATGCTTGAAGAAAAGTTTGAGGTAGAATTTGATTGTCTCTAGCTTCTTTAAATGTTGCTAATAAGAGGGGAGCTAGCTGAGTGGAGAATTTCTTATAAAACTCTACAGGGTTGCCATCGGGGCCTGCTGCTTTCCCGCCTTGAAGTGACTTTATAGCATCTAGTAATTCTGATAGTGCCAGAGGTTTATCCAGTTCCTCGGCACTAAAAGTATCTATTTGTGGTATCTGTAATGTATCCAGAAATGCATTAGATTGTGTGTTGAATATAAGGATTTATAGTAGTATCTAAATGTGTGCATTATATTTTTATGGTCAATGATTTCATCTACGTTCATGTTGGTGATTACTGGGATTGCATTGCAAACTTCTTGCTTGTGGATTTGTTTAGCTAAAAGCTTATTAGCTTAGTAATGATGTCTTGATTTATAAATAAGTTGTTCAGTTTCTTTAGTTGTCAAGAAGTTCTGCCTTTTCCTATGAAGAGCCTCACTTGAAAGCCTAGCATGTTCTTCATCTATTCTAGTAATTTCACTTCTTAGCTCTGATACTTTCTTGGTTTCTAATTTATTCCTGTGGGAAAGATATGAAATAATCTGTTTTGTTAAGAAGGTCTTTAGAGTTTCCCAGAGTATCCCTACAGAAACCTCTGAGGATGTATTTGTCTTTAGGAAGAAACAGATGTGTTTGGATATAAATTCTGTACAATTCTCGTCTGCTAATAGAAGTGGGTTAAGACGCCATTTGCGAGGTGAGTGTGTGGGGCATAATGATTTTAGCTCCAATATCAGATGTGTATGGTTGAAAATAACAGTAGCGTCGTACTTGCAAGATTTAATCGTAGGCAAGAAATCATTATCTATAAAGAAATGATCAGTTCTTGAGTAGCAATGATGCACTGATGAATAGAACGAATATGTTCTTGAGTTTGGGTTTAAAGATAAGTTGTGGTCAGTTACAAACGGTGCAATTGTCTTTGCAATGTTAAATGTCATCTCCCCTGTGACAGGAGTTCTATCTAAGAGTGGACTTAAAGCACAATTAAAGTCCCCAGCCATTATAATTTTATTAGTGTTCACATTAGGAATGGATGCAAATACATTTTGCATGAATTCCTTATCATCAACATTGGGTGCATAAACATTTATCAAAATCATTTTACATTTAAATAAGTTGCCCATGACAATTACATATCTCCCTTCAGGATCAGATACTACATCTGATGTTATAAATGAGACTGTTCTGTGTATGAGAATTCCCACACCTATAGTTTTCTTTGTAAAGCTACAATGGAACATTTGGCCAGTCCAGTCTTTTTGCAGACAGAACTGATCCTTGCTTTGTAAGTGTGTCTCCTGTAATAATACAATTTTAGCGTTTACACCTGTTAGGTGAGAGAATACTTTCTTTCTCTTTAATTCGTGATTCAGGTCTTTAACATTCCAGCTCACAAAATTAACTGTCCCATCATGGAGGCATTGATTCTGAATTTTTGATGTCATTTTATAGTCTTAACTGAAAGTGAGACAGCTTTAACCTTAATTTCCCAATTGAGTTATTGCAGTGCAGCCTATTGTTACATTGGTAGTTATAATTATAAGGATTAAAAGGATAGATTAGATATAGCTTGTTCTCTTTCTCTCCTCCCCTTATTACCCCCCATTTTGCCTCCCCATATGAGGCTGGACCCCACTTCACAAAGTCCAGGTCCTCTGACATACCTAGAGATAGAGCACGTCCAAACAAAACAATACCCCCCGGCAACCACACAGTGGAGGTTGAGGATTAAAAAGTAGAGATATCTACTGCCGATAAAGTCTAAATACTATATGCCTAAAATATAATCATTAACAGACTCTAAGCATAAAATATAATCTTCAATAATCTTAAAGTATTAAGATAATAAACCTAGGGAATGGTGTTAAAATGTGGTCCAGGATAAGCATAGTAAATCTTAATGCAATAATAACAATAACAGTAAACCAAGGGTATGATGTTAAACAGTCTCTTTTGGGGTAGTAAAAAAAACATACTTTTATTTCTTTCACACACACGTCTATAACTGTAATTAAAACATAAACAAAAAGCGTCCGAGTAGAGAAAAGGATGTATAATTATAATACCTGTATCATTACAAGTGGATCAGACTGCAGGTGATATCTCCTTGCCATGCCATGACAGGATGCAACTCAGTATTGTGTTTCAAAAAAATGTCAGGATCAGCTTTCTTAATTCCTTTTCTGATTCCTCCTTGCTGGAGAAAATGTAGTATTGGCCTGGAACATCCACTTTCAGTTTGGCAGGACCGCTGTTTATTGTTGTAAAAGGCTGCACATTTAGCAGCTGTTGAGGGTGAGAAATTAGGGAATATATGAATGTGGTTATTTTCAAATATAATCTCTTGCTTGTGTCTGAGAAGTGCCATCACATCAAGCTTACATAGTAATCTCTCGAAGCGGACAATAAAAGACCTAGGTTTAAAGGAATTTGATCTGCGTATGCGATAAGCTGCTGCTATCTCTGTATCTGATTTAAAGTTCTTTCCAATTATTTTTGAGAATAGTTCAAGTGCGAATTTCACTGGGTTTGGATTTTCACGATTCTCAGATAGATCTTCGATTCTAATATTATTCCTTCTGCATCCATCTTCCAGAGCCACAAGTCTGTCTCCGAGTTTTTTGCATTCGGAATTCACAGCTGTAGCTTTTCCATTGGCGTTAGATGCCAATTGTTCCGCTGTTTCAATTCGAGCCATGAATGTCTACTTAATGTCATCCAGCTGATCGGCAAGTTTTCTCAGTTTAGACATATTTTCTTGAATGTGTTCCTCAATTTTCCCCAGCATACCTTTAAAGGTCACATCAAAGATATCTAGCTTTAAAACTTTACAACTTAATATCAAAGCAAACCGTGTCAAAAATGTAATGTGTTGCTGTAAAAGATTTTTAAACAAGATCCAGCTGTCTGACATTTACGAGACGTCAGGAAGGGCATCTGGTGTAAAATTTTGCCAGACCAATATGCAGAGAACAATACAGATTTCCAGACCACATTGGCTGCTAGCCAACAGGGTACAGGCAGAAATTGGGCTACTGTTGGCTGAAGAAGGAGAAAAAGAAGGGGGAGGCATGTCCAGAGGCAGGAGGAGAGGAGAAAGGTAAAGAGAGTGACACTGAGGGTAGGAACTTTGAATGTTGGCTGTATGACTGATAAGGGGAGAGAATTAGCTGATGTGATGGAGAGAAAGAAGGTTAATATATTGTATGCAAAAGACTACATGGAAGGGTAGCAAGGCCAGGTGGATCGGAGGTGGATTCTAATTGTTCTGTCATGGTGTGAATGAGAGGAGAAATGGGGTAGGGGTTATTCTGAAGGAACAGTATGTCAAGAGTGTTTTGAAGGTGAAAAGAGTGTTAGACAGAGTGATGATTATGAAGCTGGAAATTGATGGTGTGATGATGAATGTTGTTAGTGCATATGCCCTACAAGTTGGGTGTATGATGGATGAGAAAGAAGAGTGAGTGAGTTGGACGAAGTGATAGACAGTGTACCCAAGGGACAGAGAGTAGTGATTGGAGCATATTTCAATGGACATGTTAGTGAAGGAAACAGAGGATATGTGGCATTGATGGGTAGGTATGGTGTCAAGGAGAGGAAAAAAGAAGGTCAGACGACAGTGAATTTTGTGAAAAGGGTGGACATGGCAGTGTTGAATACGTATTTTAAGAAGAGGGAGGAACATAGGGTGACATACAAGAGTGGAGGAAGATGCACTCAGGTAGATTATATCCTATGCAGGTGGGTTGATCTGAAAGAGATTGAAGATTGCAAACTGGTGGCAGCATAGGATTGTGGTCTGTAAGATGATGTTGGAGATCAAGAAGAGGAGGAGAGTGAGAGCAGAGCCAAGGATCAAATGGTGAAGGTTGTAAAAGGAAGAGTGCATGGTTGAGTCCAGGGAGGAGGTAAGACAGGCACTGGGCGGTAGTGAAAAGTTACCAGACAGCTGGGCAACTACAGCAGAAGTGGTAAGGGTGACAACAAGAAGGGTGCTTGGTGTGACATCTGGACTGAGGAAGGAAGAAAAGGAAACCTTGTGGTGGAATGATAAAGTACAGGAGAGTATACAGAGGAAGAGGTTGGTGAAGAAGAAGTGGGATAGTCCAAGAGATGCAGAAAGCAGACAAGAGTACAAGGAGATAAGGTGTAAGGTAAAGAGACAGGTGGCAAAGGCTAAAGAAAAGGTGTATTATGAGTTTTATGAGAGGTTGGACACTAAGGAGGGAAAAAAGGACCTTTACTGATTGGCAAGACAGAGAGACCAGGGATGGAATGGAAACATACTCACAAGCAAGGAGTGTGTGTTAAGCAGATGGAAAGAGTACTTTGAGAGGCTGATTAATGAAGAGAGAGAGAGAGTGTGTGATGTGGTGATAGTGAATTGGGAAGTACAACAATTTTGCATTGAGGAAGTAAGAAAAGCTGTGAAGAGGATAAAGAATGAAAATTACTGTTGGTCCAGATGGAAAGTGAGAGGATGCCTGAGGATGGAGCCACAGCATAAAAGTTATGGGAATGCTAGGAATGCAGTAGTGTCAGTTAACGGACACACGTCCATGGATCCTCTACCACAAATGCCTTTCTTTGTAATTAATAACGAACTCTTGTATCGAGTGGCCGAACAAGAGGCTGAAGTGAGGCCATTGCTCTTAGTGCCACGTACTTATCGGTGACAAGTATTTGAACTAGCATGTGCCCACCTTCTAGTAGCCCATCTGGGCACCAAAAAAACACTAGAGAGAGTTAAACTCAGATTTTATTGGCCTGGGATAAATGACGAGGTCAGACGATTTTGTGCTTCATGTCCAGAATGCCAACTTCATCAGATACCTAGGAGGGACTGTGCTCCTCTTGTCCCTCTTCCCCTTATTGATATTCCCTTATCTCGTCTCGGTCTCGTAGGACCGTTAGAACCCTCACTAAGAGGTCATAAATATATACTGGTCTTAGTTGATTATGCCACCCAATTTCCAGATGCTGTTCCTTTGCTCTCCGTTACTGCAAAAATCATTGCACAGGAACTAGTAGGGATATTCGCTCGTGTAGGGATCCCCAAAGAGGTTCTAACAGATCAAGAGACTCTCTTCATTTCAGAGATGTTCAAGGAGGTAGCTAAATTACTCCAAATTAAACATCTATAAACATCAGTTTACCATCCGCAGACAGATGGTTTGGTGGAATGATTTAATCAGACTTTTAAACAGATGTTACTAAAAGTAGTTAGCGAGGATGGGAGAAACTGGGATCAGTTACTGACCCTCATATTGTTTGCCTATTGGGAGGTACCGCAGGCCTCTACAGGGTTTTCACCCTTTGAACTGTTGTATGGGAGATAACCCAGGGTCTATTGGATATTTTAAAAGAAGGGTGGGAAGAAGAGGTCCTTCTTTCCTCAAACATATTAGAATATATTGCACAGTTACGCGATAGATTGGAAAAAATTAGACCCATACTAAAAGAAAATTTGGAAAAGGCTCAAGCAGCACAATCACGTTATTAAAATAGAAAAACCACCATCCAGGAATTTATCCCAGGTGATCATGTAATAGTACTCGTTCCTAGTTCTCATTCTAAATAATTGGCCCATTGGCAAGGCCCTTACAAAATTAAGGAAAGAAAAGGACTCGTGGACTCTTTGGTAAAACAACCCAATCGTTGACCGAGTGAGTGAGTATATCATATAAATCTCCTGAAACTGTGGAAGGATAGGGAAATTGATCCTTCCTCTGGTCAGCCTCGCTCCCTTTTCATATCAAAATGACATCTTAATTTGAGACCAGATTTGACCTTGAAACAAAAACAGGGCCTAGAAATGACTATCCTGTCAGTTCTGGAAGTAGTGAATGAGTTAAAAGGACGGACTACACTGATTGAGAATGACATCATCACTGACCTGGGAGTAATTGTCAGAGAAAGACCCTATAGGCTTCTGGAGGCAAAGAAGATGGAAGTAGAGTTGGAAATCAAATGGATGCTGGAGTTAGGGGTTATTGAAGAAAGTTACAGCCTCTGGTCTAGTCCAATTGTCTTGGTTCCAAAATGCAACTTTTGGAATGGAGGTTTTGCAATGACTTCTGACACCTTAATCAGGTCTCTAAGTTTTATGCATATCCAATGCCATGAGTGGATGATCTGCTCAATCGGGTAGGTAGTGCTCAATTCCTAATTACGCTGGATATGACAAAAGGGTATTGGAAAATTCCTTTAACGCCCTCCACTAAAGAAAAAAAATGTTTTTAGCACTCCCAGTGGACATTGGCAATACACTGTCCTTCCTTTTGGTTTGCACGGGGCACCAGCGACCTTCCAACGTCTGGTAGACACTGTTACTGCCCCACAATTCATTTAGTGCCGCCTATCTGAATGACATAGTTATCTATTCCGGCACGTGGAAGGAACATATACTGCAGGTGATAATGGTGCTCTCCACACTAGCACGAGCTGGGCTTCATATTAATCCCAAGAAATGTTTCTTCGGACTAAAAGAAACTAAATATTTAGGCTATCTGGTGGGAGGGGGTACCGTTAAACCACAATGCTCTAAAGTTTAAGCCATTATAAAGTGGTCCCGTCCGGTGACTAAGAGGCAAGTACAAGCATTTCTGGGTTTAGCAGGTTACTATCACCATTTCGTACCTCGTTTCTCAGAGATTGCTTTGCCCTTAACTAATTAAACAAAGAAAAGAGCACCCTTAAAAGTGGTATGGGACAATCTAGATGAAACTGCATTTAGTGACTTGAAGTTGGCCCTTACGTCAGCATCTGTTTTGAAATCTCCTGATTTTTCTTTTCCTTTTATCCTCCAGACCAATGCATGTTGGGTGCTGTGTTGAGCCAATGCATCGATAGTGCTGAACATCCCTTCATGTACCTTAGCCTGAAACTGTTGGACTGGGAGACTAGGTATGCTGCAGTTGAACGAGAAGCCTTGGCGATCAAGTGGGCTATAACACAGTTAAGGTACTACCTATTTTGGGAGTGAGTTTACTCTGGTGACATATCATGCTGCTCTTCAGTGGATGTTCGTTCACCACAAATCTAATCCCCGCGTCACTAGGTGGTTTTTAGACCTTCAACCTTATCGTTTTAGTATCATTTATCGTAAAGGTTCCTTGCAGGCCAACACGGATGCTGTCTCCTGTGTTCATGACCTCTTGGTGCAGGCCGCCTGACCCGATGGGTCTGGGCTGAGGGGGGTGTCATGTCACACACATGCGCTTAGGAGGCAGTCAAAAAGCCTAAACCTGAGTGAAACATCGCGAGGCAAAGGGTTAACATACGGTACTAACCTGACTCTCTCTCGTTCTTCTCATCAGGAGAACCGAAGAAAAATAGAGTACTTACTTACGGGTTCCAAGATGGCCACCAAGATGTCACTCCCGGCGTATATAATGACGATACCTCCGGCACTTTCTCATGACGACACCTCCGACTCATTCTGATGACATCACTTCCAGTCCTATGTTGATGATGTTGTATCCATCCCAAAGCTTCAATGTCATATCCCGCCAACTCATTTCCCATCTCCATTTTGTCCTCTGTATAAAAACGCCATTTTCTCATGGACCATTCATCATCTGCGAAATATATGCTTTTGATCACTGCAAATCAGTCTTTTTTGTGTTTTTTCTTGTCATACGGACATTATATGGGGACTGCCCCCAAACCATTGTTATTGTGATGCTTCCCTTTATTTTTAAGAAGAAAGTTTATTACAATATACACATTCACACACACACACACACCCATGTCAAGAAAGATGAAGTAAACATCACCCACATGTTTTACTGTTGTCAGTGCTTTTATTTTAAAAATAAAACAATACAAAAACAAATACTCAGAATAAACTGCAATGTTCAAATGATTTTTGAATAATGACATCCTCCGAGGTTAGTGTAAGTTGTATTGGCAAAACCCCTCATATTTCCACATATGTTAATTGTGATCTATAAAAATATCCTATAAAAACAGACAAATCCAACAGAAGACAATGACAATATACCAAAGTACAGTTTACATTTTCTGACTACATTTTTAAATGTAAGATACAATAGGCTTGTAATGTTTACCTCTGGGATTATAACATCAATATGAAGTCGAACTTTTCAAAATTGTTTCCCAGCTGCAGGGCAAGCTTTATTTTTGCAATTAGTTAAATTGTTTAGATGAATAAAATATGACAAAAGTAGACACTAAGTGACATTCAAAGAATTAAACTAGGTCTTATAACAGACAAGATCATGTACAAATAGAAGTTATACTATAATAATTATGCTTACATGCTCTTCACTTAAATTACTTCTTTTTTGCTTCAGAAGCTGTTTAAGCTTCATTGAAGTTTATGGATTCTGCCAGACATCCAACTTGACTTTCGTTTTTCAGAAAACAAGGCTTCATACAGACCCTAAATTGACAAACAGCAGATTATACAATAACCCGTTTTCCATGATTTACACAGAAATTACCATCTTATACAGTATGCATAGCTTACCATATTATCTTGATCACCAATGAGTCCTTCTACTCCACTGTGCTGAAGGACTGATTTGATCCTATTAATGAACAGAGCAGACCCCATAATTTTAAATTACTATTTAGATCTGTATATTAACACAACTAAAGAAAGGCTGAGTATATACTTGTCACTAACTGCATGCCTGTCAAATGTAAATGAACGTGACAGCTTGCAGGCACAACTAAATCTATGACTGTTGAGGTCATTCTCCTGCACAATCAGTACAAAGCCAGCCTTTACAATTGTCCCACTGGACCCAACTGGGTTTGGCGACCCCAGGATAGTTGTGGCTGATACTGAAAAATAATGATCACAATGAAACAGACAATATAATATACTGTATACTTTCAATTTCTAAAGTTCTCTAAAATGTTTTTACCTGTTCTGTCTCGATTTCTGAAGAATGCACACATTTAAATCAGCTGGCATGCACTCTGTTGATTTTATTGATTCCTGACATTTAAAGAGCTGCAAGTGAAAAACAGATTAATGATTATATAAAAAAACAAACATACAATATTTGTTTATTTACTCAGCACCTCTTATGTTTGGCATTCATATATATTTCTTTGTGCATAATAATAATAATGGAAACAAGTTTTTTTTCTAACCTGAATCGCAACATCCTGAATTAAACATGTTGAATGGTACTGGCGGAGGTATTCAAGTTAGAATGTACTTAATATTTCATGTTCTACTTTTATATTTCTGACTTTCATTTCTGCCATATATGGGGAAATATTTCATTAAAAATGTGCATAACATTGTACTGTACTGTAATGAAAATCTTTATCTTCTTATCCAGGTAAACAGGTCTTTGTGACAACATTAGCGCAACTGCCAATCAATCTCCATAAACAGTGTAATGCCCAAGAAAATCAGCCCAAACAACAAAGCAGTGGCTGTCTATAATTCTTTTATGGGATACATTGGGATTCTTAAACTTTTTACATTTTTAACTTTTTAATCAAGAGGCCAGCTTCAATCAATCAATCAATCAACATTTATTTATATAGCACATATTCATACAAAAAAAATGTAGCTCAAAGTGCTTTACAAAATGAATAGAGAAATAGAAGACACAATAAAAGATAAACAAAAGTCAACATTAATTAACATAGAATAAGAGTAAGGTCCGATGGCCAGGGTGGACAGAAAAACAAAAAACTCCAAAGGCTGGAGAAAAAAATAAAATCTGTAGGGGTTCCAGACCAAGAGACCGCCCAGTCCCCTCTGGGCATTCTACCTAACATAAATCATCATATTTTCATGGAAGGACCTGATGATGATGGTCACGTAGACTTCTGGCTTTCAGTCCATCAATGTTGGTGCATCATGATGCTTTGAGTAGGTGGTGGTGGCAGGCCCCACCACAAAGAAACCGGAAAAGAAACAGAAGAGAGAGTAGGGGTCAGTACGGATTTTAGAGCCACCATGAATAGTTATTATGAATAATTGAACATACAGAGTATCAGGATTATGTTAAAGTGAAGTTATAAAAAGGCCATGTTAAAGTAATATGTTTTCAGCAGTGTTTTAAAGTGCTCTACTGTATTTGCCTGGCGAATTCCTATTGGCAGGCTATTCCAGATTTTAGGTGCATAGCAGCAGAAGGCCGCCTCACCACTTCTTTTAAGTTTAGCTTTTGGAATTATAAGGAGACACTCATTTGAAGATCTAAGGTTACGATTTGGAATATAACGTGTCAGGCATTCCGATATATAAGATGGAGCGAGATTATTTAAGGCTTTATAAACCATAAGCAGTATTTTAAAGTCAATCCTGAATGACACAGGCAACCAGTGTAGTGACATCAAAACTGGAGAAATGTGTTGGATTTTCTTTTCCCAGTTAGGATTCTAGCAGCTGCATTCTGCACTCGTTGCAAATGATTTATGTCTTTTTGGGTAGTCCTGAGAGGAGTGCGTTACAGTAATCTAGTCTACTGAAAACAAAAGCGTGAATTAATTTCTCAGCATCTTTCAATGATATAAGAGGTCTAACTTTAGCTATGTTTCTTAAATGAAAAAATGCTGTCCTAGTGGTCTGATGAATATGCGATTTAAAATTCAGATTACAGTCAACGGTTACCCTAAATTTTTACTTCCGTCTTAACTTTTAATCCTAGTGCATTAAGTTTATTTCTGATAACCTCGCTGAATCCATTATTGCCAATTACCAAAATTTCAGTTTTCTCTTTATTTAGTTTGAGAAAATTACTATTCATCCATTCAGAAATACCAGTAAGACATTGTGTTAGTGTATCGAAAGAGTCGGAGTCATCAGGTGCTATAGATAAGTACAGCTGTGTGTCATCAGCATAGCTGTGGTAGCTCACATTGTAACCTGAGATAATCTGACCTAACGGAAGCATATAGATTGAGAATAACAGCGGACCCAGGATAGAGCCTTGTGGAACACCATATCGGATATCATGTGTCTTTGAGATTTGATTACCACAACTCACAAAGAATTTTCTCCCTGCCAGGTAGGATTCAAACCAATTTAAGACACTGCCAGAGAGGCCCACCCATTGACTAAGGCGATTTCTAAGAATATTATGATCAATGGTGTCAAATGCAGCACTCAGATCTAAGAGGATGAGAACAGATAAATGGCCTCTGTCTGCATTTACCCGTAAGTCATTTACTACTTTAACAAGTGCAGTTTCTGTACTGTGATTTGTTCTGAAGCCTGACTGAAAAGTATCAAGAATAGCATGTTTATTTAGGTGGTCATTTAACTGCATAATGACTGCCTTCTCTAAAATTTTACTTAAGAAGGGCAGGTTAGAAATGGGTCTAAAATTTTCAAAGGCAGAGGGTCAAGATTATGTTTCTTAAGAAGGGGTTTAACTACAGCAGTCTTAAGACAGTCTGGAAGACCCCGTATCTAATGACAATTTACTATGTCCAGAATATTGTCAATTAGACGCCTGATATTTCTTTGAAAAACCTGGTTGGTATTGGGTCAAGGACGCAGGTGGAGGTTTCAGTTGAGAGATTATACTATGTAATTCAGGTAAATCTATCCTGGTGAAAGCATTTAATTTGTTTATAACGGAGTACGGGGCTTTGGAGGTTCTGCAGTGTTGGGGAGATATACTATGTTATCTCTAATATCATTAATTTTTTGAGTGAAAAATACAGCAATGTTCTCACAGGTTTCACTGGAAGTATTCTGGGGCATTCCTTTGTGTTCCTGGGTTTAACAGACGGTCAATTGTTGAAAATAAGACTCTGGGATTACTAGCATTGTTATTTATAATATTAGAGAAATAGCAGCGCTCATCAAGACGGACAGTGTTATTGTATTCTGTTATTTTAACTTTTAATATTTCATAGTGGATAGTTAGTTTAGTTTTCCTCCATTTACGCTCAGCTCTACGACATGTTCTTTTAAATCAGACACTCTTTGGGTCTTCCATGGAATAACAATACTAGAAGATTTTTTAACTGTCTTTTCAGGTGCAACTATGTCAACAGCAGTTCTTACTTTAGAGTTAAAGTTTTCCACTTTACTATTTACATTATCCTCGCTATTATAGCTGGCATTATAAACGGACTGATTGCTTAGAATAGTTGTAAGCTTTAAAGCTGCTGATGAGTCAAAGAAGCGTTTTTTAACAAAATGCTTCTCATGAGCGTTTTCTATCTTTATTTCTATATTAAATAGTAGAAGGAAATGGTCTGATAGACCGATATCAGTGACCTGCTTTATATCAACTTTAAGTCCTTTAGTAATCACTAAGTCTAACGTATGACCTGCTTTATGTGTAGGCTGATTTACGAGCTGCCTCAAATCAAAAGAGTCCAGGAGGTTCATGAATTCCTTTACCTTTTGGTCACACTGATTGTCGACATGAAAGTTAAAGTCGCCGACTATTAAGAGTGCATCATAGTTTGTAACTAAAATTGACATTAAGTCAGAGAATTCCTCAAGGAAAGACGCGTTATATTTAGGAGGTCTATACACGGATAATACGAGAACGTGAGAATCTCCATGAATAACAACGGCGAGATACTCAAAGGACTTAAATTTACCAAAACTAACATCTTTACATTTTAATCGGCTCGAGTAAATGTTTGCCAAACCGCCCCCCTTTTTCCCCTGGCGGTCGGCACGAGTAAAACTATAATCCGGAGGCGCAGATTCGATTAAAACAGCTTACTGTTCTTCACACTATGAGGGGGCTTGAGTAGGAGTGAAATACAAAATATATGAACATAATGCCATAAATCAGGGTACATTTGAGGTACAAATTGTTTTTTATTAAATTAAACAAGTTCTTTGAAATGTAATGAAATTACAATATAGCCTGTAACCTCAACTGTATTTAATCTTGGTACTTAAATCAATGTGAACATGAATTCCGTTTTAGGTGACAAGGAAGACTATGTTTGTCACAACCATAATAGGTGAGCTTTAGAGAGTCTGGATCTGGTCAGAGATTTGATGTGTTTTAATCAGGAAAAAGGTCTGCTCACAGATGTAGGTGCTTCCAAAAATGGTATATATAATATGTGTGTGTGTTAATCTGCATTCAAATCAGAGAAAGTAAAAACATAGATTCATATTTAAAATATTTAAATAGTGATTACCATTTAAACTAGTAAAATATATGACATTTCCATTTTAGATGCCACACGGGCTGGACAGACATCCCGGCCAGGAAAGGAAGCAGACCCGGAAGGAAGAAATGGATGGAAAGTTCCTATAGAAGCAGAGAGATCACTAGGGAACTGTTATTCCCCTAGCATACAGGTTTGTTGTTTTTTTATCTCCTTATATTCTGTACAAAGTCATTTCATATGCAAAAGAAAAAATGTTTGAGATGAAAGGTTATAAACGAGGTTTGCGGATGTGACCTTGGATTATTCCAAACAGTGTGAAACTAGTCCTCACACCCAGATTTGACATCAGCAATGACTCTCCACTGATGAAAATAGTGCTAATTTACATATACAAAGTATTAAATAAGTACTAACTCTGGCTTTTTAGTACCTTCTCTGAAATTTTAACACCCATGATTTTCCTGAGTAAAGTAAGTTGCATACCCAGTACAATGCACACCCAGTTTCACTGATCCTGCGATTGGAAACAATCCTTGTCCAAAATTTAAAAATTTAACTTGCTTTTATTTATCTTACTTGTGCTGCAATGCACAAAAGTGGTTCACCTTGGAGACATAATTAAAATGTCAGTAGACCATCTACAATGTATGCCAATGGTAACAATAAAAGCAGTGCAATAGTTCAACCATTTTAACTGGTTACATGTCAAAAGGTCCCTTGCATTTTTATTATGGTATACATAAGTCAAATGACAAGTCAAGTCAAGTTGGGGAGCATACACTGGTACAATGCGTTGCCGCACCCACTACACGATGAAACAAATCGGGATCCCAGTTTTCAACCCCCCCAGTCAGACGCACAGTCCAGTCCCACCCTCCGGAAATGACCCGCTATCTGCCGCAACCAGGTGTTACGTGGGTGACCCCTTGGCCTGGTCCAGCCACTCCGGTCCCCAACAATGAGGATCTTACGAGCCAGATCACCCTCGAGGAAACGTGCCGCATGGTCGTAGTGCCGGAACTGACGCTCCCTCACAGTGCCTCATTCATGACTCCATGAGCAACCGCTCATTCGACACAAAGTCAAAGCAATAGTACCCAAGGATTTTCCAGAGAGACACAGTACCAAAGGAGTCCACTCTTCATCTCTGGTCACTGGATACCATCTATATCTCACAAACAATATAGCAAGACAGGAAGCACCAGGAATCTAAAGACTTGGACCTTCGTCCTTTTGCATAGATATCAGGAGCATCACACACCCCATTCCAGCGACCTCATGATCCCCCATGCCCTCCCAATTCATCTACTGATGTCATAGGAAGAGTCACCAGAGACATGAATGTCACTGACAAGATAAGTAAACCTCATGAAAAGGTCAATACTCTCAGACTCCTCACTCAGTCTCTCGAATGCCCCGATCAGAGCCTCCATTGACTCCATGAAGATCACAGCATCATCAGCAAAGTCAAGATCCGTGAATCTTTCTTCACCAACAAATGCCCCACAGCCGCTGGACCCCACAACCTTGCCCAACACCCAGTCCATACAAGCATTGAAAAGAGTAGGAGCAAGAACACACTCCTGATGAACCTCAGAATCAACTGGGGAAAATGCAGAAGTCCTGTATACACTCTGCAAAGCACTCACAGTACCAGTGTACAGGCTGGCCATGATATCCAGCAATCTCAAGGGGATCCCGCGAACTCTCAAGATGTCCCACAGGACAGCTCAATCAACTGAGTCGAACGCTTTGCGAAAATCGACAAAGGCTGCAAAGAAACTCTGCCAATATTCGCATTTGTGCTCCATGAGAACCCTCAGTGCCAGGATGTGGTCGATTGTAGACTTCTTAGGCATAAAACGAGACTGTTCTGGTCACTGGTAGGTGAGCAAGTGATAATGGATCCTATTGAGGATGACCCTAGAAGGGCCTTACCCGGCTCCAAGATCAGTGCTATCCCCCTGTAGTTGCTGCAATTCAGGCGAACACCCTTCCGTTTCCAAAAAGGGACGACAAGTCCCGTTTTCCAGTCAGATGGGATGATGCCAGTCTCCCAAATGGAAGCAAAGATTGCTTGCAATACCAGGAAGACAGCCTTACCACCAGCCTGGAGAAATTCACCCCAGATGCCACAGATCCCTGCAGCCTTTCCCAGCCCTCAGCTGGTTCACCACCTTTGCAATCTCAGTGAGATTGGATGGTTCACAGCTAATCGGAGGATCATCCTCAAGAACCGTGGACCCAGAGATATCCAACATCCTAGCTGGAGGATCAGCTTTGAGCAACTGCTCAAAGTAGCCAACCCAGCGGATCCGTAAGGATCGTTCCATCAGCCGCCCTGACTGCGACTCTCCGAGGAACAGATTCAGATGTGCGTAATGCTTTGATTCCTCTGTAAGCAGGATGTGGGTCACTAGACCACAGGTGGTGTGTCACTTGCTCACAGAATGCTCTAACAAACGCCTCTTTATCGGCCCTCAGAGCCCTCGCAGCTGTCCTTCTCAGTTCCTGGTACAGACCAGAGTTGCCATTGAGCTGTGTGCTGCGACTCCTCTCAATGATATCCAGGGTGCCCTACGCGATGAAACAACTCCTTCTGGGAACACCAGTAACACCAAAACCACCCTCAGCAACCTTCAGGGCACCACCAGTATTGGAGTACCAAGTCCAACGATGTGGTTCAGGGCACTGGAACCAGGATCCAGCGATTCGCAACCCCTAACCTTTTGCAAAGTCAAGGAACATGAAGCCACTTTCACCACGGTCACCAGACCCATGGGGACTGAGACAATCCCTGTCAGTGCCAGTGGTTGCATTGAAGACATCCATGAGCAGAGGAGTGTCACCCTGTGGGCACCCATCAACCACCGAGCAAAGCTGTGAATAAAATGTCTCCCTCACTGAGACATCACTCACCGTGGATGAAGCATACAACAGACAAGGCACCCAGGGAGTGCTGTAATCTGAATCCCATAATACTCTCGTTGAAAGGAGTGACATCGGACACCAGCGGAAGAAGCCGATCCGCTACAGCAGCAGCTACTCCCTGAGCATGACAGCCATCAGACCGACCAGACCAATAAAAGGTGTATCCACCTACAGGGATCTGGCCAGTCTCCGGTCTGCGCACCTCAGAGAGTGCCACCACTGAAATGCGGAGTTTACATAGCTCCTCCGACAGCCTCAGATTGGGACCCAAGTGCTGCCGTGCAGCGGGCGACGCCTCAGCACCACACCAGTTCTGATCCCCAACAGACCCGACTCTGTTGGCTCTCCAACAGTTTAGACTCCTTGGGGCTTTGTCAAATGACAAATCTTATAAATTAAAAAGGCCAACAAACTACTATTCTGATAATTTGCTTAGTACAATGTGCTTATTGCAAGCAGGTGAGATGAAAGAGATCCATCTGGAGACAAGCAATGAAGCCATCAGTGACTTTAATGTTTGCAGACTCTTATTTTCAGTGTTAGCTGCTTTTGCAGCAAAACAGACATTGGCTCATTTCAGCCTTTTGCTTCACACTTTTAAAGGTGTGCTCTAAGTTTTTAAAGCTTTTTGGGAGGCTCAACTACTTTTTTATATATACAAGTATTTTGTAGCTGATTACCCATGACCGAGCCCTTTAGAATTTTTTTATATAGATACTTTAAATGTGGTAATTATGGTTCTGGAGGTCCATAGTGGTGGCAGTTTTTTGTTTTAGCCAGTTTTGTAGCCAGGTCTAACTGATACGTATTAAGGTAAGGGGACACTAGCATACACGTGTTGCTGCTGCTCGTCCCAGTTAACAACACTGTTAGTTAAAATTCACATTAACCTTGTACTTATTGAAGTTCTTCATTTCTTTTATTGAATATATAGTTCATGGATGGAATCGACTCGAAGCGTATTAAGTTTGGATATGTTTTATTCCTCTTTACTGGATTTGCAGCCTCGGGGACAACTGAATGTTTCTGTGGTTCACTGGATGAGACTCCTTATACCTGATCTACAAACGTCTTTTTTTTTTGCACCACGGAGATCTTAGGAGCTAGAGATGTTCTGTCTCCTTGATTTTAACAGATATTTTGCTATCGTGATTTTTCCCTTTTTCTTACTTACTTTTTCCAGGGACACATGCACTTGCCAGGTTTGTTATTGGACCAGCCTACTCCCGTACCTTAAAAGTAACACACACATACATAGATATACACATACACTCAGACCCTAACCACAACAATGCTCTATGAATGACACACACACAGCTGGTTAATTTCTAGCACTTTAAACGACACAAGTGACACAGGAATAACACAAATTGTCACTCTCTTAGCACTTCAAGAGACTTACTTATTATCGGCACAGACAACATACAGTGTTTTAAATATATCTCAGATCTAAATGTTACTTTCGTTATGGGCCATTTATTAATCAAAGATGTCTTACTTTACGTACTGTTCTCTACTATTGGGTGGAGCTTCACCCTCAGCCTTAATAAACCTCACAGCACAGAGCATATGGCAAACTTCTGGCTGCCCCAGGTGCTCGAAAAAAATATCTACTTTATTACTTCAATCACTTCAGATATAAAAACAAAGTATAGAAATTTCAAAAGTAATATGGTATTTATTACATGAATAATAATACCAAACAGAAAAAGGAGTAATAGAAAATAAGATTGATAGTGAAGTCTGGATGTGTAGTCTTAAACAAAGCTTACTGAAAGAAATTACATATGATTTAGCAATCAATTTAGTCTCTTCTTAGAGATACCATTTTAAGTAGTGAGCACCTGTTATTGTTATTATTATACAAACTCAAATCAAATGTATTGTGTATGTATAGTGTTGCAGCAGCCAGTGTAAATTTATGATACTTGTAAAGGTTAGCGTTTTTTTTTCCAAGTTTTATTCTCTCAATCATGTTCAAGCTTCCCTAGATCTGACTCTTCTGTTGTCAAATAGTGACGTACTATAACAGAGGTGAACTCAGATAAGGATGAGGGTTCTACATTGGAGAAAGAGAACAGAACCCCTCCAGTGTAAAGTCACAAGTAGACTGCAGAGCTTCCTGTGTTTGATCAACATGGGTATGCTGACAAACTACATGTGCAATGCCTCTCCTTTTTCAGGAAAAGATCCCAGTCGTCCCACGGGAGAAAGACTTTCCGAGACTAAGATCATAAAGCTTGTGAAACCTTAATAACAGTGTGAAACCTTAATAACAGTTGCGTAAAGTATGACAGGAGCTTCCACCTTCAGCTAAAGTCATTTGCGTACTAAAGTAGTCTCTTCCTCCTCTGCAGATTGGAACGGATCGACGGCTGTAACATTTTTAACAGAAGGTATGAGTTAAGTCATATCTCATTGAGCCTGCCAAGGCACAATGTACAATATAACTCGTATCTCAGTATACAGCCACTATAAATGCAGCCAGGTTGCTGCTATGCTTTGTTGCTACATCTCAGTTATCTACTATAGTGCTGCCATCTAGTGGATAGCCATAGAATTTTTTTAGACATAATGGGTTGTACAAAATAGTGCTATAAATAGACAGTCCATAGTTATGTTGTCACAAAAAATGTATAAAGCTGCTGATGTTTTAAAAACAACTAGATTGGCTCCAAGATTACAATGTTTATGATAATTACAGTAATAGAGACAGTGATGCTCAATTGAATGATGTGGAAACTGTTGGCTCTGGCACTGATGCAGATAGCTGCCTCAAAGGTTTTTCTTCATCACAAGGCATCCATTTACAACTGTAAGGACAGCACTACATTGACATTCTGCTGCCCACTGTGCTCAAGCGTGGACAGTGAAAAGAACCTCATTATATTTTATGTTTTTCTAAGCCCTCACTTTGCGAGATGCCATGCTTCTAGAAACTATGATTGAAATGGAGACTTTTAGTTAAAATAAAGTAATTAATATTTTTTTTTACATTTGTGACAGTTATTGTTGATAGTAAAACTGTTATTTTCTAATACATTTCTTTACATTGTTTAAGAATTTTGATAGAGTTCAGAAGTTTTTCTCAATACTCTTTGCACAATTCATTTTATTTTCATTTCGGTAATATGGGATTTGCCTTCTTATGCCCTAAAACTTTTCTTAAAATATTCATGCATCACATTGTATAGTATCAATAACAGGGTTGGAATGTCTGACAAAGAAAAGCAAGAAGAATCACAGAAAATCAGGGATATAAGGCATATCTGGTGAACCGAGGTTCGTAAATGCCCAATGTCACTGAAATTGATGGATTTAACATTAACATAGCCTTTTTTAATACACTAGCATTTCACTATGCTGTGCAACTTTTATAAACATGTGAACTTTACAACCAAGGGAGAGAACTAATTATATGTTGCGTTTACAAACTCTTTTGATGCTTACAAAAACATACCCTTCCACATAGCCCTGAGGACAGAGAGTATGGCAAGAAAATCCACAGCCTCTTTCAGGACACTAGAAATGTATAGTGCATGTAGCAGGGAACCATAACCATCACAGACTGTAAGACCACACCATTTGTCTACATTGGTGATGCCTTCCATTCAGATGTTCTAAATAACCTATATGTGCAGTTTGACACCATGAATGACATACCTGTGAAGTAGTCCATCCCTACTCAGGAGGAACAGGCACTATGTTTATCCATTGCTGACATGCAAATAACTTTGTTGAATGTAAACCTACACAAAGGTGCTGGACCAGACAACATACTTGGCTGAGTGCTCAGGTAACTAACAAACCAGCTGACAGATATCATTACAGACACATACAACAGTTTCTTGAGGCAGGCCATCATCTCTAAGTGCTTCAAAACCACCACCATCTGGCCTGTACCAGAGAAGTCCTTTATCTCTTGCCTCAATGACTATTACTGTATAGCACTCACACCTGTCATCACAAAGTGCTTCGAGAGGCTAACCACTTGAAAGCCAAGACTCCCCACATCACATTACCTTCTCATGTTTGCCTGCCATTTGAACCATTCAAATGAAGATGCCATATCATCTACTCTTCATATGGCCACATCCCATCTGGTCAAAAGAGACATTTATGCTAGAATGATTTTCATTGATTTCAGTTCACCTTTTTCCTCAGAAGCTCATATAGAAGTTGAGCCTGCTAGACTACTACACTTCCCTATGCAACTGGACCCTACACTTCTTAACAGAGAGATCCTCGACATTCCACATTGGAAACACTATCTCTAGTAACTCTCATATCTCTCAAAATAAGTGTTACAGTTCTAAATGTTTATTCTTCAGAAAAAATATATAGATAGAAATACACACACATTGTATATAACTCTGAAGAAACAAGTAAGCAATTTGTAACTATGCACATATAAGCAACCCTTTACTTTCAAAGTTCTTTCATGGCTGTCGTTGAAACAATTTCTGTTTACCACTAGACACAGAGAAACATGAAATTGTGTACAATAGATTAGGGTTTTTTTTTGTGCTGCAACTTGTGGAAGATGAATGTTCTCTTCGTTCCCTTGTACTAATTCATGTCTGAGAAGTAAGCTTTGCGAAACCATACATTATGTAAAAGCATGCTTTGCTGAGCAAACAGAAAAATATTTGTCCAAAGGACTCAAGGTCTAAGCATTCCACACATGAGTCTGCCTTATCACATTTTCCCTTAGTTTACATCTGAACATCATAACAAAAGGGCCAAGAAATCAAGTTGCACAAGGGGCATTGAAGGGGCTCAAGGATTGTGTATAATAAAAGTGTTGACTGTTACATTTCATAATAATATTAAATCACGCATTCTAGGGGTATAAAAACTTTTCCCCACCCAACAGACAGGGTTCAGAAGAGCCCTGACACTGTCATGTATATTGATTGTCTGCTTTTCTGAAACTCACTGTGACTCTCCAAAATAAAGCTGCTATATAATCACACCTACTGTCTTGTCTGAAGTCTTCGTCCACAGTTTTCTGGCGCCCAAACGTGGGGCAGGAGACAGGCAGACGACTCCTCGAGCAGGATCGTCCAGAGGACTGTAGAGTTGGACCAATTCGGATCGGGAAGGACCAGCTCCGGTAAAAGTTAGGACTGGCCTGCCTTGGGCGTTTCCTGCGTGGGGAGTTCCTGATCTCCTCCTTCCCGATACGAGGCACGACTTGACAGGCATTTCCAGGCAGGTGGACGGAGTCACAGTGAGTAGATCGGGGGAATTCCGCTGGTTTGACTGGTGTGCTGTAAATAATATAAGTTTAAAAAGAGTAAAGAGCATACTGTATCATTACTGTAGGGGTGTTGTCGGGACCTTCCGGAAAATAGGCACAAGTTTGAATGTTAGTGAGTCATCCCTTGTGAAGTGGAATAGAAAGGGGCAAGTGGCACGCTCCTATAAATAAATAGAGGAATAGGGGTGAATGAGGAATAGCCGGAAAATGTGTGTCTGAATATAATGGGGGAGGACGTGTTTCTCATTTGGCGTTTAGTCATAATCTTGTTCCGATGGGTTGCTCAGGTGACGGAGTCTATATCTAAGCAGTGTGATGCATACAAGGCGTCTGATGAAGGGATCGGGGTAAAAACCTCCATATCCCGGACTCCACGCTGAGTATTGACGTAGGATTCTGCTGAACCCAATAAACAGACACAAAGTCACCTGAGCTGAAATCCGGGAGGAGCGGATGACAAGGGGGACGAGGAGAAAAAAAAAGGGACTGAGCTGTTTTCTGTGACATCCTGCCACCCACTATGGGGACACAAGTCAGCAAACCGGTCAAACCTATCCCCCTACGACACCAAAAGCCTCTGTTAGAGGGATTATTTTCAGAGAATCACCAGGCTCCTAGTACACCATCGGGACCGAAAGACGGGTCCCCTAGAAAGTTAATAGAGAAGAAGACTGGGTTAGATTTTAAAAAGGAGGCCAAAAACAAAGGCCAATAGCCTATTTTTCGAAAAAATTGGATCCAGTGGCTGTGGTACTTCCAACCTGTCTCAGAGCTGTAGCAGCCACAACAGAGGCCGTGCTAGCCAGTACAGATATAGTGCTCATGAGCCCCCCAGTGGTAAAAGTGCCTCACGCCGTACACTCCATTTTAGTACAGGCTAAAACCTCACATCTCACTACTGCTAGGGCAATACACTATCAAAATGTACTCTGTACGTTGTCAAACGTTACCATAGAAAGGTGCTCCACCTTAAATCCAGCTACTCTTCTTCCAACTGAAGAGGAATGGGAGCACCACAACTGTCATGACGAAATAACTAAGGTTATAAAACCTAGACCAGACCTACAGGAAACACCCTTAGGAACAGGGGAGATAATTTTTGTGGATGAATGTTCTTTACGATTGGAAAATGGAACACCTTCAACCAGCTATGCAGTGGTCAAAGGTGACCACCTGCTGGAAGCAAACCAAATTTCTTCAAGTTTGAGCGTGCAGGCAGCTGAGTTGATAGCTCTCACTCGAGCTTGTCAGTTGTCAGAGGGAAAAATTGTAACTATCTATACTGATTCTAGATATGATTTTGGAGTCTGCCATGATCATGGGGCATTATAGAAACTCAGGGGATTCAAGACCAGTACTGGCAAGCCCATTCAGCATCAAAAACTAATAGAATCCCTCTTAGAAGCTATAACCAACCCATTAAAATTGGCTATAGTCAAATGCCAAGCCCATACTGAAAAACAAGATCCCATTAGTAAAGGAAACAAACTGGCCGATCACTTCGCGAAACAAGCTGCTTATGATAATACCCCAATTTCATTATTCCAACAGACAGATGACAGAGATTCCGGTAATTTAGTCATTTTACAGAGTTCAGCTTCAGAAAAAGAAAATAAAAACTGGTCTAAGGAAGGTTCATTGGTCGACAAGATCTGGACCCATAAGCAAACTAATAAACCATGGCAAAAATTGCACATGGCCTGGATCACGCTGGAAAGGATGCAATGGTTCAAGAGATTGAGAGACATTGGGAAGCAGTAGGCTTCTCTAGATACGCAGAGCAATTCTGTAAACGCTGTGCAGTATGTCAGAAATTTAATGTAGGAAAGGGTATTCAGGTAAGTCCCGCCGTTACACCTAACCCAATGGGTCCATCCGAACACCATCAAATGGACTTCATTGAATTAACACCATCAAAGGGGTACCGATACTGTTTAGTAATTGTTGATGTGTTCTCCCGATGGGTGGAAGCTTTCCCTTCCAAACATGCAGACGCCAAAACTGTGGCAAAAGCTTTGATAAAGGAAATCATTCCAAGGTAGGGAATACCACAGAAATTGCAGACTGATAATGGTAGTCATTTTGTGAATTCTGTAATGAATTAATTGACTACTTGGCTCCAGATAAATGTACATCATTATTGCAAATACCATCCTCAAAGTGGGGGTATAGTAGAGAGATGCAATGGTACCTTGAAATCTAAATTGGCTAAAATCTGTGAGCAAACAAATTTAACTTGGCCTGATGCTCTACCCCTGGCCTTGATGGGATTAAGGGGAAGAACACATCGGTAGTTAGGGCTGTCGCCATTTAAAATTCTGACCGGACGGCCCATGCCAGTCGGCATGGTCATAGGTAATGTTACACTGCATACTGTGGACAATGATCTTCTTTCCTGTCTTACAGGTCTCTGAGCTTCTCTGAAGGAAGTCCACGAGTAGGTTAATCACGCCTGGAGAACTAGTCCTCCATCAAAGGACTCCCCGATTCCGTTAGGAACCTGGATTCTGGTTAGAGATACTCCAAGGAAACATTGTCATCACCCTCGGTGGAGAGGACCATTCCAAGTTTTGCTGTCGACACCACACGCTGTTAAAGTTGAAGGACTGCCTGCCTGGATTCACGTCTCACATTGCAAAAGATGGCACCCTTGATTGTGGTACTACTATGTCTTTCCTTTCCCTTGTCGACTGCCCTGACTTTTCCTTTCGGAATCACCACATGAGTTCAGGTTGATTTCTGTTCTATTATCGCCTGTGGGACTGGTCGACAAGTCCAGTGGACCTGGTCTGACAAATATGTGTAACTGTTACAAACTCTGGATCAGGAAGTAACTGTGATGAGTGGGAATGGGTTTTTGCTAATACTGGAACTGATGACTGGGGTTATCAACCCTATAATGCCCAGAAATATGGTCTGAAATATTGGTTTTCTATTATAAAAGGACATGCCCCTCATGAATGTGTTGAAAACCATTGTAACCCCTTGATCATTACTCTGAAGAACCCCTCTTTACATGATTCATGAACCTATATATTAGGGGTGTATGTATCTGGAACAGATTCTCTAGGGAGATTTCAAATTAAGGTTGAAAACCCTGTTACTAACACCTCCCATTTCCCCACACACACACCCATCTCTCTTACCCCTGGTCCAAACCCGCCCGCTGTCAAGGTCATGAATATTTCCACCCTTTCTTCCACTTTTTCGATTGAAACTGGGTATGGTGATCAAAACCGTTGGCTTCAATGGGTATTATATTCGGCTAGAGAAGTAAATCAATCTGATTGTTATGCATGTGCTACTGCTAGGCCACATTTGGCCACTGTCCCTGTTCCCCTTTCTAACATATCTGATTCTACTAGCCTTCCTTGCCTACTTGCCCTTTTTATCTCTTCCTCTATTCCAACCGACTCTAATTGCATTACACTTTCCCTTCTCTTTCCCCCCACTCTTCATATGACTCCCCCGATGTTCCAGCCTCATGAAGGTAATTATACCTGTTTTTTAGAAACCTCACTTCCTTCCGTGGCACTAATGTTGGTAATATCCCGTCCTCGTTCTGTTTCCAAACTTTTCCGGTTAATTCTTCCTCTTTAGCTTCCAAATTATCAACTTTTCTGATTACTCAGAATACTCCACAAGCCGATATTTAATGGTAGGTCTAAATTGCTTGACATTCTTCCGCCTTACTGGACTGGCACTTGTGCTTTAATACATCTTGTTATGCCTTTCCGACTTCTCCCTTTAATTGCCTCTCGTGTGTCGACCAATTCTGGCCGACGTCGTCGACCCCGTTCTGTGGACCCTTCCCAGTTTTCCCTACATGGCCCTGGGGTGTATTTTGATTCCATTGGAGTCCCTCGTGGAGTCCCTGATAAGTTTAAGGTAAGGGACCAAGTTGCTGCTGGATTCGAGTCTATTTTTCCTCAGGTTACTATAAACAAAAATGTAGATTGGATTAATTACCTCTATTAAAATCAACAACGATTCTTAAATTTTACTAAAGAATCTGTTGAAGGTATCCATGAGCAACTTGATAAAACATCCCTTATGACCTGGCAAAATCGATTGGCTTTAGATTTGCTCCTGGCTGAAAAAGGAGGCGCTTGTGCTATGTTTGGTGATGCATGCTGTACCTATATCCCTAATAATACAGCTCCCGATGGATCAATCACCCGTGCTTTAGCTGATTTGACATGAACTAGATACTAATTCTGGCATTTCTAATCCTTGGGATCAATGGTTTATGCCTACTTTTGGGTACTGGGGCCAATGCTTAAGTCAGTTTTCATCTCTCTTATAATTGCTTTTATCGTTCTCCTGCTTGTAGCTTGCTGTATTGTTCCCTTGATAAGATACATTGTATCCAAGTATTTTACTATTTTACTTTTATTTTAAAGGCTTACTTTTTACACGAAGAAAAAATGCTTCAGATCAGCACAGCCACCCCACACTCCTCCACCCACTCCATCCCCCTTTCCTACCCTTTCCCGCTCAACTCTCCCCTGATCAAGTATTTTTTGTTTGCTCAAAAGGGGGGAATGTGGAAGATGAATGTTCTCTTCGTTCCCTTGTACTAATTCATGTCTGAGATGTAAGCTTTACGAAACCATACATTATGTAAAAGCATGCTTTGCTGAGCAAACAGAAAAATATTTGTCCAAAGGACTCAAGGTCTAAGCATTCCACACATGAGTCTGCCTTATCACGTTTTCCCTTAGTTTACATCTGAACGCCGTAACAAAGGGGCCAAGAAATCAAGTTGCACAAGGGGCATTGAAGGGGCTCAATGACTGTGTATAATAAAAGTGTCGACTGTTACATTTCATAATGATATTAAATCACGCATTCTAGGGGTATAAAAACTTTTCCCCACCCAACAGACGGGGTTCAGAAGAGCCCTGTCATGTATATTGATTGTCTGTTTTTCTGAAACTCTTCTCACTGTGACTCTCCAAAATAAAGCTGCTATATAACCACACCTGCTGTCTTGTCTGAAGTCTTTATCCACAAACTTCACAAACACAAGCAATAGTGTGGAAGTAAAAATGCATAGTAATGTAAATTCTAAGCCAGCATTTAAAGGTATAAGGAGTAACACATTAAAAATAGTTTGCCTTAATGCTAGAAGTATCAAAAATAAGGTAAATGAGTTGGAGCTGTATGTAGTGGAGCATAATTATGATATTATAACAATAAATTAAACCTTGAGTGTAACATAGAGGGATATACATTTTTAGTAATATTAGACGGAACAGAAAAGGAGGTGGTGTTGCTATTTATGTCAAACAGAATTTCAATGCAAGTCCCCTTCAGGTGGACGATGAGCCCTATCTTATTGAGGACATGTGGTTTCACCTGGAAATTATGAAGGAAAGATGTCTTATTTTAGGAGTGTGTTAAAGACCACCCAATTCAGACAGTAATTTCAATACACATCTTTTTAGTAATATCAAAAACGCAAGTTTACAGGAAGATGATATAGTCATGGGGGACTTTAATTATCCAAATATTAACTGGGATAACCATGCAGATGGAGGAGCACAAGAGAAGGAGTTATAAGAAGTAATCAGTGACTGTTTTTTAACACAGTATGTTAAAGCACCAATATGGGATAAAGCTCATCTGGATTTAGTATTTTGTAATAATCAAGATGGAATTGAGGGAGTAAAGGTGATTAAACCACTAGGGGAAAGTTACCAAAATATAATACAATTTCAGTATTTTGTAAGAGTGCAGATGCAAAGACAAAAATTGTTAAGCTGAACTTTGGTAGGGCAAATTTTGACCAGATACGACAAAGTATAAGGAAGATAGACTTGGATAAGCTTTTAAGTGTGGAGACAGTCGAGGAGCAGTGAAAAAGGTTTAAAATGTTTTACATGTAATGCAGGACAGACACATGCCTACATTTGGAGTTAATAGGAAATTTTAAAAAACTCCACAGTGGATTAATAAACATTTTAAAAAGAAGCTGCAATGCAAAAAACTGCTTTATAAGGCATAAAAGACTAATGACTGCAAAGTGAATTGTAGAGTATATGAGAAAATGAGACCAACCATTAAGAAGGGTGTTTGGGAGGCTAAAAGACAGTTGGAGAGGAATATAGCAGATAAGGTGAAAGAATACCTTAAGAGATTCTTTCAGTATTTTAGTAGTAAAAGAACAGTTAAGGAGTAGGTGAAGTGCATTAGAAATAGTAAAGGAGAATTAAAAGATACAGACAATGAAATAACAGATGCCCTAAACTTACATTTTTCTGAGGTCTTCACAAGTGAGCAAGTGGATAACCTCCCAGAGGTTAATTTACCCTCAAGTTCTTAAGGAGTCTAGCGAGTACATATATAAACCCATGACACATTTTTAGTAAGTCACTGTGCAATGGAGAGATTCCGAAGGAATGGAAAATGGCATATATCATCCCATTATATAAAAAGTGTGACAGGGCAGATCAAAGCAACTATAGACCAGTAAGGATAAGATTGAACAGCACATGGCAAGGACAGGAGTTATTAGGAACAGTCAGCATGGGTTCAGAAGAGGGAGGTCATGTTTTACAATCATGCTGGAATTCTATGAGGAAGCAAAAAAAGGATATGATCAAAGTGGAGCATATAATATTATTTATCTTGACTTTCAGAAAGCATTTGATAAGGTGCCACATGAAAGGTTGGGCATCAAACTAAAAGAAGTGGGAGTTCAGGGTGATGTTTTTAGGTGGGTGCAGAATTGGCTCAGACACAGGAAGCAGAGGTTGATGCTGCGAGGAACCTCATCAGAATTGCTTGATGTTAAGAGTGGTATTCCACAGAGGTCAGTGCTAGGGCCGCTGCTATTTTTAATATATATAAATAATTTAGATAGGAATATAAGTAACACGCTGGTTATGTTTGCATATGATAGCAAGATAGGTGGATTAGAAGATAATTTGGAATCCGTTATATCATTACAGAAGGACTTGGGTAGCATATATGCTTGGGCAGATTTGTGGCAGATGCAATTTATTGTCAGTAAATGTAAAGTATTACACGTAGGAAGTAAAAATGTTAGGTTTGAATACACAATGGGTGGTCGGAAAATCAAGAGTACACCTTATGAGAAGGATTTAGGAGTCATAGTGGATTCTAAGCTATCAACTTCCCAACAGTGTTCAGAAGTGTTAAGTGTTAAGAAGGCAAACAGAATGTTAGGTTATATAGCAAGATTTGTGGAGTACAAGTCGAAGGAGGTTAGGCTTAATCTTTATAATGCACTGGCGAGGCCTCATCTGGAGTACTGTGTGCAGTTTTAGTCTCCAGGCAACAAAAAGGACATAGCAGTAATAGAAAAGGTCCAGAGAAGAGGAACTAGGCTGATTCCAGGGCTACAGGGGTTGAATTATGAGGAAAGATTAAAAGAGCTGAGCCTATACAGTTTAAACAAAAGAAGATTAAGAGGTGACATGATTGAAGTGTTTAAATGAAGGGAATTAGTACAGTGGACTGAGACTATTATTTTAAAATGAGTTCATCAAGAACACGGGGACACAGTTGGAAACTTGTTAAGGGTAAATTTTGCACAAACATTAGGATGTTTTTCTTTACACATAGACACTTGAAATAAGCTACCAAGTAGTGTGGTAGACAGTAAGACTTTAGGGACTTTCAAAACTCGGCTTGATGTTTTTTTTTGGGAGAAATAAGTGGATAGGACTGCCAAGCTTTGTTGGGCTAAATGTCCTGTTCTCGTCTAAATTGTTCTAATGTTCATCTAGTACTGGATCTTTAGTCAAGGTGGATGGAATCATGAATATTGTCATGGCAGAGGTCATGGCAGCCAGACTTTTCTCCAGAAGTCACATGGAGTCTGAGGAAGGCAGCAGAATCAGGCTTTAATTGTGTGATACGTATACAGACTCAAAACAAGTGAAATAAGCAATTAGCAAATTCACCAAGCTTGCATTTATTACAATTCTGATCACTTATGCAAAACACTCTCTTCTTTCCTGTTCATTCCATCATTAACTAATGTTCAAACCCACCATTACCTAATGTCCATCACTTGTTATATTGTGTTACTAAAATGAATGTTACTTCACCTCCAAGCATCTCCCAAGGTTGAAGTTTTAAGCAGCTGCATTTTTAAAATAATGGCCTGCTTAGTTTTCTCACAATACACACTGTTTTTGACCATGAAATTTTGGTGTTTTCCAGCTTTGTAAGTGAAATAAAAATACACAGCCACAAGCCTTTTTGTGACTTAACCCTTATTATTCTAGCGTGCATTAGGATATACTGTTTATTTTCATAAATGCTTATGATTCTCTTTGAATATATGTAAATCACCAACTTTAAGAATATACTCATCTACAATATCAGTCCATTTTGGCATAAAACCTTCATGCATCTGCTAGGAAGCTGAAAATGAAGAACAACTTTAGCTTTCAGCATGACAATGATCCACAGCATACATCAGAATTAACAAAGAAATGGCTTCATCAAAGGATGATCAATGTTTTGGAATGGCCCAGCCAGAGCCCAGACCTTAATCCAATTGAAAATATGTGGGGTGATCTGAAAAAAAGCTGTGCACAGGAGATGCCCTCGTAATCTGACAGATCTGGAAATTTTTTGCAAGGAGGAGTGGGCAAAAATCGCTAAGTCCAGACTGAGTGCTGTAATAAAATCAAAAGATGCTTCAACTAAGTATTAGTTTAGTAAAAGTGTACACACTAATGCAACCAGATTTTTGTATGATTTTTCCCATTTATCACAAAACAGTTATTGATTTGTTTTCATCTTCTTTGTATAGATTGCAATTTTGCAATAAAGGTGGAATAAGTTCTGACAGGATTTATCTTGGTTTCATTTTTTGTTATACAAAATATATGATTTTTGGCAGGGGTATGTAGACTTTTTATATCTACTGTAAAAGTAGGCAGTTAAACATTTTTATTAAATAATTTGTTTTTCATCATATAATGGAATCTTATTTCAACATTTGTTTATAATTAAGATCAATAAACCATCTACTTTTTTGTGTACAAGTCAGTTGCAGCTTACATTTTAACCTTCACTGCAGAATATTGATGTATAAGGCTGAATGAGTATTGGATTTTCTCATCATCTTTATTAATGTGTTTCTTTTGATTAATGACCTTATTTTAAATTATCTATTGACACATACAGTAATTACAAAATGATTAAAGAATCTGTGAAGTGGGATTTTAAAAGTAGTCCTGTGTTCTTAGTTGCTCTAAATTCAAAATGGAGGGATAATCCTGACAACTGCATACAAATGAAAAACTCTTTTTAATTATATATTTTGATGATATTTCTCCAGAGAATACTCTTTAATCTTCAGAACTAATGAAAAATATATTGTAGCTTTGTGCGGTATCAGTGTATACTTTATACAGTAAGCTATAAGACCACACAATTATTGGAAACGATTTGCAAACATTTCAATTTATTTAGTAACATATTTTGTTTGTGCTAGGAAACACATTCAGTTTCAGAGGAAAAAAATCAATCAATCATTAGAACAACATTAGAACATTAGAACAATCTAGATGAGAATAGGCCATTCAGCCCAACAAAGCTTGCCAGTCCTATCCACTTATTTCTTCCAAAAAAACATCAAGTCGAGTTTGGAAAGTCCCTAAAGTCTTACTGTCTACCACACTGCTTGGTAACGTATTCCAAGTGTCTATCATTCTTTGTGTAAAGAAAAACTTCCTAATGTTTGTGTGAAATTTACCCTTAACAAGTTTCCAACTGTGTCCATGTGTTCTTGATGAACTCATTTTAAAATAACAGTTTCGATCCACTGTACTAATTCCCTTCATAATTTTAAACACTTTAGTCATGTCACCTCTTAATCTTCTTTTGAATAAACTGTATAGGCTCAGCCCTTTTAATTTCCTCATAATTCAATCCCTGTAGCCATGGAATCAGCCTAGTTGCTCATCTCTTGACCTTTTCTAGTGGTGCTATGTCTTTTTTGTAGCCTGGAGACCAAAACTACACACAGTACTCCAGATGAGGCCTCACCAGTGCATTATAAGTTGTGGTATATGGCCGGCCATTCATCCAAGCCAATACTCCCAGGCCACCAGATGGAGCCCTCCCTGCAGCATGGAGGTACCATGGATGCCAGCAGGGAATCATGGAAAAAGGAATGTTTTTTCACAGCCCTGCTGGATACCATTGGGGCCGCCAGAGGACACTGCAGGGAGGATCAAGGACTATTTTTCTATGTCCCGGAAGTACGTCCCAGTCACGTGGACAGAAGAAATGGCGTACTTCCGGGTTGAAGAAAAAATGAGTTTTCATCTGAGGGGTCAAGGACTATAAAGGACTGTGGGAAACCCAGAGAGTTGAGCTGAGTTGGGAGGTAGGGTGACAACACGTCTGGGAGTGGAGGATTTGATTATTGATTGTTCTTTGTGATTATTTATGAGTATTGTGGAGTGGAGGGTGCTTGGTGCACATTATTGTCCGAATAAAATAATTTATTGGACTTTTATCTGGTGTCTGGCGTCTGGTCTGAGGGTTCAAGGGGATGACAGCGCCTCCTATCTGTCACAAAAGGTTGAACATAACCTACTTAGACTTGTACTCCACGCATCATACTATATAACCTAACATTCTGTTTGCCTTCTTAATGGCTTCTGAGAACTGTCTAGAAGTCGATAGCTTACAGTCCACTATCAACTCCTAAATCCTGCTCATAAGGTGTACTCTCGATTTTCTGACCACCCTTTTGTGAATTTCCCCTTGGGATTAATAAAGTATCTATCTATCTATCTATCTATCTATCTATCTATCTATCTATCTATCTATCTATCTATCTAACATTTTCACTTCCTATGTGTAAGTTACTGACATTAAATGTCACCTGCCAAAAATCTGCTTTTTTTATGCTAGACAAAATCCTTCTGTAATGATATAATGGATTCCAAATTATCTGCTAATCCACCTATCTATATTTATGTTAAAAATAGCAGCAACCCTAGCACTGACCCCTGTGGAACACCACTCTTAACTTCAGCCAATTCTGATGATGTTCCTCCCACCATCACACTCTGCTTACTGTGCCTGAGCCAATTCTGAACTCACCCTGAACTCCCACCTCTTTTAGTTTAATACCTAACCTCTCATGTGTCACCTTATCAAATGCTTTCTGAAAGTCAAGATAAATAATATCATATGCTCCACTTTGATCATATTCTTTTGTTGCCTCCCCATAGAATTCCAGCATATTATTTAAACACGACCTCCCTCTTCTGAAACCATGCTAACTATTCAGAATAATTATCCTTAATAATTTCTTCAATTAATTTTCCTGTAATGCATGTTAAGCTTACTGGCCTATAGTTGCTTGGATCTGCCCTGTCACCCTTTTTATAGAATGGGATGATATTTGCCATTTTTTAGTTCTTTGGAATCTCTTCAGTGTGCAGTGACTTCCTAATAATATGTGTCAAGGGTTTATACAGTATATGTACTCATAAGCCTCCTTAAGAACTCGAGGCTAAATATTATCTGATCCTGGTGATTTGTTTGATTTCAGCCTATTTAATCTAAGCAGTACTTCCTCCTCTACAATTTCCAAATCCCTCAGTACCTTCTTAGCAGTTCCGTTTACCTCTGGGGTTATCCGCTTGCTCACTTGTGAAAACGCTATTTCATCGTCTGTATCTTGTAATTCCCCTTTACTATTTCTGATGCACTTCCACTCCTCCATGACTGTTCTTTTACTACTAAAATACTGAAAGAATCTCTTAGGGTTTTCTTTCGCCTTATATGCTATATTCCTCTCCAACTGTCTTTTAGCCTCCCTAATATCTATTTTAAATGGTTGCCCTCATGTTCTCATATGCTCTACGATTCACTTTGCAGTCATTAGTCTTATATGCCTTCTAAAGCAGCTTTTTCCTTTGCAGCTTCTTTTTCAAATCTTTATTAATCCACTGTGGAGTTTTTTTTATTTCCTATTAATTCCAGTTTTAGGTATGTATCTGTCCTACATTACATATGAAATATTTTTAAACCTGTTCCACTGCTCCTCAACTGTCTCCACACTTAAACGTTTAAAGTCTGTCTTTCTTATACTTTGATTCATCAGGTCAAAATTTGCACTACCAAAGTTCATCTTAACAATTTTAGTCTTACAAAATACTGAGAATTGTAATATATTATGGTCACTTAACCCTAGTGGTTCAATCACCTCTACACCTTCAATTCTATCCTGATTATTACAAAATACTAAATCCAGACAAGCTTCACCCCGTGTTGGTGCTTTAACATACTGTGTTAAAAAAGAGTCAGTGATTATTTCTAAAAACTCCTGCTCTTGTGCTTCTCCATCTGCAAGTCCCCCATGAGTATAATATGTCCATGTAAACTTGCTTTTTTGATGTTACTAAAAAGATGTATTAAAATTACTGTCTGTCTGGATGGTCTCTAACACACTCCTAAAATAAGACCTCTTTCCCTAATATTTTCCAGGTGAAGCCGCATGTCCTCACTAAGATGGGGCTCATTGTCCAACTGAAGAGGACTTAAACTGAAATTCTGTTTGGCATAAACAGCAACCCCACATCCTTTTCTGTTCTGTCTATCCTTCCTAAAAAATGTGTATCCCTCTATGTTACATTCATCCCCATTTTTGTTATTTAGCCAGGTTTCTGTTACTGCTATAATGTCATAATTATGCTCTGCTACATACAGCTCCAACTCGCTTACCTTATTTTTGATACTTCTAGAATTAAGGCAAGCTATTTTTAATGTGTTACTCCTTCTAAATTTAAATGTTTGCTTAAAATGTACATTACTCCGCATTTTTATTTTTACACTGTTGTTTGTTCCTCCATGTATAAATCTAAACCTGGCCTGTCCTAAAATCCCAGTCCCCTCTTAACCTAGTTTAAACAATCCTCGACTAGCCTACTCATACCCTTCCCAATACATTTTTGCCCTTCCAGTTCAGATGTAAACTGTCACGGTGAAACAGGTCCCATCTGTTCCAATAAGAGTCCAAATGCCCCATAAACCTATACCTTTCTACCATGCACCAAGATTTGAGCCACGCATAAACCTTCTAATCTCCTCAGTCTTACCTGGACTGGTGCGTGGTACAGGCAGAACTTCAGAGAAGGCTCATTTTTCAGTTCTGCTTCTCATTTTGGCACCTAACTCTTTGAATTTGGATCGCAGAACTGACAAACTGCCCTTATGTATGTAATTTGTTCCAACATGGACAATGACAACTGGATCCACCGCCGCTCTAGCCATGACTCTATCCACCCTTCCAATGTGGTCCCCAACCTGTGCACCCGGAAGGCAACAAACCGTGTGTGACTCTCTGTCTCTGGAGCACACCTGTGCTTCAATCACCCTAATGACTGAGTCAACCAACTATCACTACCTCTCTCTTTCTGGGAACTGGTTTTGAGGTGGCCCGTTGGGGCTCTTCATCCCTGACAACCACCTCATAATCATCAGAGATACCGTCCAGCTCTGCAAGCATGTGATAACGGTTTGACTCTTTTAATTCTTGGGTTGATGCCCTTGGACCCTGCGCACCCTTTACCTTACTCGCTGTGACCGTGACCCACCTATTTCTATCTGTCTGGTCTGGAATCTCCTCCCGTGCCACCTTGGGGGTGCACACTATCTCTATAAAGGACACCTGGACCAAGTCTGCCAATTTTCTACTACAATGCAGGCCAGCCAACTCCTCATCCAGTTCAGCGACCCTGAGCTCGATGTCCTTGATCAGCTGGCATCTCCTCATAGTTAACAATATTTCTTATTTACATTTTATTAATTATATAATGTATACACCTACGTATCCAGATTTGTTAAAATGCACAGTAAAACAAAGCAGTTCCACATAGATTAACATTAATGGAACATTAATGGAGTATCTGTCCATATTATTGTTGAACTATCATAATAATCAGAATTCAAAATCATATTGGTATATGTTTGTTATTCAAGGGTAAAATGGAATGCCTTCAAGCAAACACTGGGAGAGCTGCATGCTGAGTTTAGATTCAGGAACTATATGTGGCTACAGCACTAACAATTGTAGAAGTGAGCTATGCTCCATTTAGTAATATAGCATGTAGCAAAAATATTCACTTTTTGATGATAGTGTGATCATTTTTGCCAAGATCATGTCAAATCTCAGTCATTCAAACACAGTTAAGCTGAACACCAGGAAACCATTATTTTACATTATTCTAGTCAGACTATAATGCTTGATTGAGATTTTAAAGTGAAGTGGCCAAAGGTCTATATGCATCATTTCTACCACAAAAATTATATGTTGAAGTGTTTGAATTAAACTGTAGAACATGGTAAGAAATCACAAAAATAAGTTGCGAAATCAGCTATCCTTGTATTTTGAAAATTTATATTCTGTTATGATCAATAACAGAGAATATAATCAATGGACAAAATATTGTAAAAAAAACAACTATCCTGATCCTAGCCTTTCTGCTTCAATATTTAAGTAGCAGAAAAAGCAGGCAAAATGCTAAAAATGTCAACCCCTACCTGAATGAACAACTAACACATATTCTTCAAATACTTCCCAAAGAAAGGTAATCAGACCCTAATTATATGTTCTGGTATGCCCAGACAAGTGTTGGCATGAATGTTCCTGTATTACACCTGAGGCTTTAATATACTGTATTTGAGCAGCCTTCTAAAACACAACTTGTTAACACATCTTGGCTTTGTGTTGACATTGATATAAATCATGTTCATTTTCCGTGTTTTTTTTTTTGCTAACAGAAGCTTTTACACAATATTGGCTATGCCACATATATCAGCAAAGCATTCTCAAAAGTGTGCCTACCTTTGAAGTGATGTCTGCACACACACAAACACAGGCTGCATTCACAAGACAGAAATAAAAAAAAACACTATCAAAGAGGAATTCCACAGAGACACAGGTAGGGTCATTGAATTTAAATATCTGTGGTACTTTGGCTAATAATTACTAATCATAGACTGGTTGGTGGAACAAGTTGCCCAACTTTAGTTCTTCGCCTTTTGAAGAAATACCTCTGAAAAACCTTTTTTGCATGAATAAATATAGCTGTAATGGTTATTAATGCAGTTTCAATTCAGGGTTATGTAATGAAATTAGTAATCTAAATTTATTCTGTTTTTTTTTTTTTTTGTAATTCATTTGGCTGAAGGCATTTACCATTTTATATTGCACTGCTGACTACTAGTTTAGTTCATGTTTACCCTTTTGCTTTTAGTTATTTAAGTACTGTGCAGCACTTACAGTCTTTCTCATCCTGACAGATGGTTACTCAATTATATTTTAACCCTTGTTTGTTGCTAAATGGATAAACATGCTACAGGATTACCCAGTGTAGCTGGCTGAGTGAATGAAATACATATCCTTATAGAAGCACCAAGTATAAAAGAAGAAGACATTTGCATTCTGCTTTTTTATTGAAAACACAGAGAACACAATAAGGATAAAACTGTCAACATGGTCCTTATTTTTTACATGTCTTTTATTGTGTTCACATTATGATTGGGTGGCGCAGTGGTAGCGCTGCTGCCTCGCAGTTAGGAGACCCGGGTTCACTTCCCGGGTCCTCCCTGCATGGAGTTTGCATGTTCTCTCTGTGTCTGTGTGGGTTCCCTCTGGGTACTCTGGTTTCCTCCCACAGTCCAAAGACATGCAGGTTAGGTGAATTGGCGATTCTACATTGTCCCTAATGTGTGCTTGGTGTGTGTGTCCTGCGGTGGGTTGGCGCCCTGCTCGGGATTTCTGCCATGTGTTGGCTGGGATTGGCTCCAGCAGATCCTCATGACCCTGTGTTCAGATTCAACGGGTTGGAAAATGGATGGATGGACATTATGATTGTACATCTACAAGCTTTGTATAATAATCTCTACTGCAAAATACCCTAAACATGTGTTAACTAACAAACTTGGTTACTTGTACTTAGTATGTGTAATTTGCCACTTGTTAATCACAACAGAAAGTAGACTGAATATTCTGATATCATTACCACAATGGGATGCTGCTGAATTCTGAATTCATATTTGTATAGTATTAAAGGTAATTATTCCTCTTTGTACTAATTTTGAGTGTGTGTTCTTATGAGTGAGTTATTGTGTCTTGGCTTATTTTCTTGTACCTGTATATCAATGCCTTATGTTTGTACTTTCTTGATGCAAACAAATTTCATGTGGTGATATTAAATTCTACCTAATCTAAGCTAAACAAATACTTCATACTAATATCAATGCATCCTCTTTCCCATTCTTAAGATAATATGAGATGCCATGCACTTAATTACAAATGTTGAAGCCAAATACCTGGGGCCTCAAGTTTCAGCTGGGTAAGTTACCATTCAAATAGTGGGCGAAGGAAGTGAGTCTTCATTTGTAAATTTGTACATGGAAGTCATTTAACCTTCTGTCTTTTTTGTCGCATACTTACAGTTGTACTTGAAAGTTTGTGAACCCTTTAGAATTTTCTATATTTCTGCATAAATATGACCTAAAATATCATCAGATTTTCACTCAAGTACTAAAAGTAGATAAAGAGAAACCAGTTAAACAAATGAGACAAAAGTATTATACTAGGTCATTAATTTATTAAGGAAAATGGTCGAATATTACATATTTGTGAGTGGCAAAAGTATGTGAACCTTTGCTTTCAGTATCTGGTATGACCCCACTTTGCAGCAATAACTGCAACTAAATGTTTCCGGTAACTTTTGTTCATTCCTGCACACTGGCTTGGACAAATCTTAGCCCATTCCTCCATACAGAACAGCTTCAACTCTAGGATGTTGGTGGGTTTCCTCACATTAACTGCTCGTTTCAGCTCCTTCCACAACATTTTGATTGGATTAAGGTCAGAACTTGACTTGGCCATTCCAAAATATTAACTTCATTCTTTTTAACCTTTCTTTGGTAGAACGACTTGTGTGCTTAAGGATGTTGTCTTGCTGTATGACTCACCTTCTCTTGAGATTCAGTTCATGGACAGATGTCCTGACATTTTCCTTTAGAATTCTCTGATATACAGGTGCCGGTCATAAAATTAGAATATCATGACAAAGTTGATTTATTTCCATAATTCCATTCAAAAAATGAAACATGTATTAGATTAATTCATTACACACAGACTGATGTATTTCAAATGTTTATTTCTTTTAATTTTGATGATTATAACTGACTAATGAAAGTCCCAAATTCAGTTAATTTTATGACTGGCACCTGTAATTCAGAATTCATTGTTCCATCAATGAAGGCAAGCCATCCTGGCCCAGATGCAGCAAAACAGGCCCAAACTATGATACTACCACCACTATGTTTCACAGATGGGATAAGGTTCTTATGCTGGAATGCAGTGTTTTCCTTTCTCCAAGCATAACATTTTTCATTTAAACCACAATGTTCTATTTTGGTCTCATCCGTCCACAAAACATTCTTCCAATAGCCTTCTGGTTTGTTCATGTGATCTTTAGCAAACAGCAGACGAGCAGCAATGGTGTTTTTGGAAAGCAGTGGCTTTCTCCTTGCAACCCCGTCATGCACACCATTGTTGTTCAGTGTTCTCCTGATGGTGGACTCATGTACATGAACATTAGCCGATGTGAGAGAGGCCTTCAGTTGCTTAGAAGTTACCCTGGGGTCCTTTGTGACCTCGCCGACTATTACACGCCTTGCTCTTGGAGTGATCTTTGTTGGTCGACCACTCCTGGGGAGGCTAATAATGATTTTGAATTTCTTCCATTTGTACACAATCTGTCTGACTGTGGATTGGTGGAGCCCAAACTCTTTAGAGATGGTT
This sequence comes from Polypterus senegalus, assembly GCF_016835505.1. Lineage (NCBI taxonomy): Eukaryota > Metazoa > Chordata > Cladistia > Polypteriformes > Polypteridae > Polypterus > Polypterus senegalus. The sequence goes on from NC_053154.1 coordinate 184,804,819, forward strand.
TTGTAACCTTTTCCAGCCTGATGAGCATCAACAACTCTTTTTCTGAGGTCCTAAGAAATCTCCATTGTTCGTGCCATGATACACTTCCACAAACATGTGTTGTGAAGAGCAGGCTTTGATAGATCCCTGTTCTTTAAATAACACAGGGTGCCCACACACACCTGATTGTCATCCCATTGATTGAAAACACCTGACTCTAATTTCACCTTCAAACTAACTGCTAATCCTAAAGGTTCACATACTTTTGCCACTCACAAATATGTAATATTCAATCATTTTCCTTAATAAATAAATGACCAAGTATAATATTATTGTCTCATTTGATTAACTGGTTTCTCTTTATCTACTTCTAGGACTTGAGTGAAAATCTGATGATGTTTTAGGTCATATTTATGCAGAAATTTAGAACATTCTAAAGGGTTCACAAATAGGACAATATAGGATCCTGTGCACATTGGCTTTTTGGGTGGTCCCCTGGTGATCCGCTAACAACAGCAGCCAACAGAGTCAAGCTGCAGACTGCAATACCTCACGGAACACCCTCCATATCACGGAATGCCCATAGCTTCAGTCATGGAGCACCCTTCAGAGCACACCATAGCACACACCCATGTAATGATGGAATTTATCATAACGCCCTTTCCCAGCGTCACTCGCATCATGCCCTCTGCTAGACAGTGTTGATGCACTCGTTGCACAGTATGCTGTAGATGCTGTAGTTGTACAAATTACAACAGTTTTCTATCTGGTCAAACATAAATGACTTCCAGTTTCATACTTATGCTATCAAATCATTCTAAGCTCTTTCACGATTCTAACACTTCGCCGATATAAAGTACAGTTGTTTGTTTATTTTTTTTTACTATTTTGAATGGTTGTTCATTATGTTTTCCCCTGAAGTGTTACATTATAGTAAAAGTAACAAATCGTATTACTATCCAGTGTTTCAAACGGAATGTACCTCATGAAACTCATACCTATAGATTTTCAATCTATAAATGTATTTCATATTCCCACTAGCAAATTATACACATGTGAAACAATAATAAGCTTCATTATTTTTAGAAGGTTTTCAAAAACAGCGCTACATATAAAATTAGTTTTAAAACTGACAAGGCAACATTTTAGAAAACAGTCATTTATTTATTGATTTGATCCATCAACGTTTTCATTACTAAAAGCTGCATGTGTGAAATACTGGATGTCATGTCCATATCAATTGAAAGGCATGTGACAGCCAGTAGATTTAACATAATTTTTAACAACTTTTCAGTTTGAGACAATCGTGATTGTTCTTAAACCGTTTTCGTGCAACATTTAAGTTGATTGCAAAGACCTAACTTATACCAACATAGACTCAAACTATCTTTGAGTCGTCGTCTTTGTAAAACTTTGATAAATATCAAAAACTGTTACAACTACTAATAATAATAAGTAGTGGATCAGTTACAGTGTGCTTTCAGCAGGGAATTATCCCGAGGTGATCTCATCATTAAACGTACAGTATTTATTGTCTTGTGCATACAGTGCAATGATATTGTTATTTACTGTACATACCTCTCCAGAACAGTGATAATATAATAAAACACAACAAATATAAAGAATAAAATTTACAGTAGAGATATATATTCAGGTATATTACAAATTTTTATACCTAGTCTTTTTCTTACGTTTCTTATTATGATTGGCTGTTCAGTAACTCTTTAACTGACCGTTAGGTCAGATTATCTCAGGGCACAACGTGAGCTACCACAGCTATGCTGATGACACACAGCTGTACTTATCAATAGCTCCTGATGGCCCTGATTCTATTGATTCACTAACAGAATGTCTGACTAGTATCTCAGAATGGATGAATAGTAATTTTCTCAAGTTAAATAAAGAGAAAACTGAAATTTTAGTGATCAGCAATAATGGATACAATGAGGCTATTAGAAATAACTAAACACTTTCTTTGAAGCCATACTTAGCGCCATTGGTTCTTTACTATTTGCCAGAATGGAGGATTAAGAAAAACACTTGTGCAGGATGGCCGAGTGTGTAATAATCTTAGCAGAATGTCTTCTAGATATCCTGGACAGAAGGTAGCTGGGTGCCAGTAATAGTTTGTGGCTTTCAGCACCCTCGCATGTGTGCCCTACCAAGATGTGATGTCGCCAGTGAAGATGGACTCCAGGCAGGACATGTGAGACATCTCAGGAAGGCATTGGTGAACGTGGCAATAGGCAAACCGTTCTGTTCCCTCCTCAGTTCATCAGTGATTGTCACTGTACGAAATTTAAACAAGCTTACCATTTCCACAGCACCCCACAAAAACAAGCCACAGCTTAATCCATTCTCTGAAGTCTATGACCTTCTCCTTAATTTTTGGCAATGAAAGGTCTGATTGTCCTGGGACCACTGAGTCAGCAGATAGACCCTTTTGTCTGCAAGCCATTTAATCATTGGTGAGGCCTATGATGGTGAGGTCAGCAGCATTTTTAATGATGGAGCTGGTGTGGTGTCCGGACACATATACATATACATATATATATATATATATATATATATATATATATATATATATATATATATATATATATATATATATATATATATATATATATATATATATATATATATAGCAGTTGGAGATCCACAAAGGGAGAAAATGAATCACGTATCATAAAGTAGTTTTTATTCCTGAGCTTTCAACCCCTACCAGGGGTCTTCATCAGAGGATAATGCTTACACTTACAAGAATCAAAGGCAATATATAGCAATGCCTTACAGGGGGAGGAAGGGGGGTGGGTGGCTAGGTCCGTGTGTGTATGTGAGGTTGTTGGGAGTAAAGTCTTGTTTATTAAGAATAAGTTCTTCTTAAGTTTATATATGCTGGATTTATGTCCAAGTGTCTGTTGATGGCGTTCTCATTTGATAACCAGGATTCAGCCAGCTCTCTAGCACTTTTATTATTGGCTTTAAATTTTACTTGTACATCGTCCCAATTAAATGTATGTCCTGTTGATTTAGTATGCTTATAGATCAATGACAGTGCGTCCTTTCTTCTGACGGCGTTGCGGTGTTCCTGTATACGTGTTGCGATTCTTTTTGAAGTTTGTCCTATGTATACCACTGAGCACGAACTACATGGAATGCTGTATACTGCATTTAGTGTTTCTGTTGTCGATTTCTTGTTTTTGGCATTAAAGAGGACCGTGCGCAGATTGTTCATGGGTTTGTGTGCTATTCTGACACCTGACTTGGCCTGACACATTGTGCTGATAAGGGAGTGAGTGCCAGGTTGGGTGGGGGTTATGAGTCAATTGTTTGTTGAGTTTTTTGGCGTCTTCTGTGTAGGCTTCGATTAATGAATGTTTTCGAGTATCCGTTTGAAGTGAAAAGGTGGAGGAGATAGCGTCTCTCTTTCATTTTTGTTTCCTTCGTATTACAATGGGTGTGGACTCTTCTGAATAGAGTTTTAACACAGCTCTGTTTATGAGATATCGGGTGGTTGCTGGCGAAGTGTAATATCTTGTCTGCGTAGCATTCTTTACAGTAAACACTAGTGGTCAGGATGGCGTCATTATTTCTTTCAATGTATATGTCCAGGAAGCTGATGTGTCAGTTAATTTCTTTCTCCATTGTGAATTGGATTGCCGGGAATATTGAGTTGATGTGCTTGTAGAATTCATTCAGCTGATCATTTTTTATTATGACGAATGTGTCGTCCACATAGCGTATCCAAATTTTGGGTGTGAACTGAGATAGAGCCATGTTTTCAAATCGTTGCATTACCAGTTCTGCTAGAAGTCCTGATAACGGCGATCCCATTGGCATGCCTTCTTTCTGAGTATAGTATTTGACGTTAAAATGAAAGTGAGTTTTTTGGCAGAGTGATATTAGGTGTAGTATGTCTTTAATCAATAGCTTAGTTCTTGTTTCTATAGTGGGGTCACTTTCCAGTTTCATTAAAAGTGTTTCTGTGGCTAGATGAATCTAGCAGAACTGGTAATGCAACGATTTGAAAACATGGCTCAGTTCACACCCAAAATTTGGATACGCTATGTGGACGACACATTCGGCATAATAAAAAATGATCAGCTGAATGAATTCTACAAGCACATCAACTCAATATTCCCGGCAATCCAATTCACAATGGAGAAAGAAATTAACCGACACATCAGCTTCCTGGACATCTACATTGAAAGAAATAATGACGCCACCCTGACCACTAGTGTTTACCGTAAAGAATGCTACGCAGACAAGATATTACACTTCGCCAGCAACCACCCGATATCTCATAAACGGAGCTGTTTAAAACTCTATTCAGAAGAGTCCACACCCATTGTAATACGAAGGAAACAAAAATGAAAGAGAGACGCTATCTCTTCCACCTTTTCACTTCAAACGGATACTCGAAAACATTCATTAATCGAAGCCTACACAGAAGACGCCAAAAAACTCAACAAACAATTGACTCGAATCATAACCCCCACCCAACCTGGCACTCACTCCCTTATCAGCACAATGTGTCTGAAGGTGCTGCACGCATCCTGGCCAAGTCAGGTGTCAGAATAGCACACAAACCCATGAACAATCTGCACACGGTCCTCTTTAATGCCAAAAACAAGAAATCGACAACAGAAACACTAAAAGCAGTATACAGCATTCCATGTAGTTCGTGCTCAGTGGTATACATAGGACAAACTTCAAAAAGAATCACAACACGTATACAGGAACACCGCAACGCCGTCAGAAGAAAGGACGCACTGTCATTGATCTATAAGCATACTAAATCAACAGGACATACATTTAATTGGGACGATGTACAAGTAAAATTTAAAGCCAATAATAAAAGTGCTAGAGAGCTGGCTGAATCCTGGTTATCAAATGAAAACGCCATCAACAGACACTTGGACATAAATCCAGCATATACAAACTTAAGAAGAACTTATTCTTAATAAACAAGACATTACTCCCAACAACCTCTAAAAACACGGACCTAGCCACCCCCCCCTTCCTCCCCCTGTAAGGTATTGCTATATATTGCCTTTGATTCTTGTAAGTGTAAGCATTATCCTCTGATGAAGACCCCTGGTAGGGGTTGAAAGCTCAGGAATAAAAACTACTTTATGATACGTGATTCATTTTCTCCCTTTGTGGATCTCCAACTGCTAATATGCAAACCGTATCACAGACCTCTTCCATATATATATATATAAATAATCCTGATTTGTAACATGGCATTGTTTCATACAGTAGTTCTCATATTCAGTCGCAGCGGCTGTACATGTTTTCCCAACTAATTTTTGCTTTTAATTAGACTCCCTTCTTGAACTTGCAAGCCAACAGTCTAGGTCTTGAAAATTAAAGTGATGTATCAAAACACACTGTTATAATTACCACATAGGGGAGTGTAACCTGTGGGGGGCATTTTAGCACCCAAACCCTTCACACCACCACACACACACACACATAAGATCCAGGTTCAAATATAAATTTATTTTAAAGAAATAAAGTACACAATCCCAGTTGGAACATCCATCTGTGTCCTCCATCCATCACATCGGTCATTTTAGTTGACAGTGAACTATTGAAGCAGGTCAGAAAGCCAGTACATCCCCACTTTTCTTTACAGTGAATCACTGATCAAATCCACTGATCAAAATGACATCACTGTAGGCTTTCTGCCAGATGTAGTTACTTGGAAATTTTGAAGGCTGAAAAAAAAAACAAAAAAAAACACAAAAATGTAATTTGTCGAACAGCAGTAACTGATGGGAATATTTTTTTTACCCCGTATCTCATCAAGAAAAAAGTTAATGTCCTTCAGGCATTCAAAAGTAAATAACAAGGTCAACATGACTTCTACAGTCTCTTCGTCATCTCCCCTTTGTTTTAATTTTTCAATTGTGTATGTAACTTCATCCTCGTCCATTTCCAGAATTCTTGGCCGGAGAACTGTCCCAACAAGTTGGTCTTGATGTTGGCATCCAGCCAGTCACAAGCAGCCAGGATGTTTTGGATCAATGAGGACTTTTTTATGAAAAAGAAAAAAAAATACTGTCAAGTACTTTACTAGGAATATCAATCTATTAACTACACTTTTACTCAAAGAACAATCAAATTGACTTATGAAATAAACACACCAATATGACCACAGCATGTCATAGGAATGCTTAGCTCGATTGATTTCTCTGGCTTTTTGTCTTTACTACCTGTAGGCATGAGATAGGGTGAAAAATAAAAAAATAAACTCCAGTGTACAACCATAGCAGTTCATCTTCAAGGGAATGTCATGTCTAGTTAGAAACCATTCAGAAACTGCACAAATAACTCAAAATGACTAAGTGCTCTGTTGTGAATAACACATACATTTTTATTTACTAATACATTGCTGTAAGACCCATTTCAGTTTAATCTGTACGTTTGCAGGAATTGTACTGAAGTGAGTCCCTGAAAGACAAAGAGTCCAATTACCACAGCATTGTCACTTGAGAAGGCCAAATTCATCATTTCAAATAATATGCAATTTAATTGTTCCCAGTTTAGTAAGCATGCTTTAAAAACTGCTGAAACATTCACCCAAACATATTACAATAGAAATGCTACAGGTAAAAAGTTATACATAATGGAAAGTGTTTACCTTAAGCAAATGATCACTCCATTCTAGACTGGTTGATTTCTGAATAATATTGAAAACGAAAAAGAAAGTCATCACCTTTAAGGCATTTGCAGTGTTTGAGCCATATTAGAATCATTTCACTACATACCTGACAGGACTGTGCCTTTGTGAGGACCACACTTTCCATACTACTAAGAACTGCAATACAGATTATCAAGTATTATGCATTTTTGCAAATCAATTATGTAGCATTTCAACAATTTAAATACATTACAATTTGCTTCCATCAATATGCTGACCTACACATTCAGTTAATGCTACCTAATGCCACAGATGAAACTGATCTTTGAAGAACAAGGAAGACAGTTAAAAAGTTGCACTCCACAAAAGGAAGCCTATGAAGCCATTGATTGCCTAAATGTTAGGAACAGTAAAGTAAATTTTATACTATTAATTGTACTGGTATAAATAATTCAGTCAACATTTTCATATTCTTCAGTAATGGAGAAGAAGGGTGGGGGAGAAAAGTCCTTGCTCTTACCTATCTTGTCTGGAATTGCTGGAAGCAGAAATAATTGCCATTTAATAAATCAGTTAGAGCACACAAAACACTCATTTTTAAGACCACCCTTCTCTGCCCCCATAACACCACTGACACACCACAGGGCTGAAGAAAGACACAAGTCGGTGAAGGCCTCACTGGAGACCTGATGTGTGACCTGTTGGCCAAAGTCTTTTTGTGAAGTTCTAATATATAAAATTAGTGTCAAAACTTTTCAACTGATAATTACGAAGCACTACCTGTGGTACACTGAATGTCCTTCTTCTCGTGTGGAAAGTGAAGGCCGATGTCTTGGCTGGAAGAAAAAAAATGTAGAAATACCGTAAGCTAACAAATTCTTATAATTGTTCTTCCCTTAAAAAAAGCTTGAAAAGTTACACACCTTTTCATGCTGGCTTTGCGAAGTAAGAGAAGACAACACCATCTTCTAATTTTTGGCATGTCTTCCTAAAAAATGTAAATCGTGAAATTACAATAAATTCTATGAATAAAAAAAATCACAATATTCAAACAAATATTACACTTAAACCACTGACCTGACTGAAATCAAATGCTCTTCCAGTGGCGATGTAGAGAGCATACTAAAAAAAAAGCAAGTTATTATTTTAAATCAACATTTACATCTTACTACTGGCAAAGTGTCCTCCACTTACCATGAGCATAAAGATCCCACAGTCCAGACTGTCAATCTGTTTGGGTAGATTCTACCAATTTAAGAGGTGATTAGTAGAGGAGATATCTGTGTGTGTTTTTTGTCTTATACTAGCAAAACATATTTATATTTACATTACCTTGTTCTGTGGTTCCTTCCATCTACCTGGCATTATTTTAGAGGCAATTTTCCTACAGATAAAATTTGTTTTGTCAAAATTGATTTATATTATATTAATGTATATTAAAAACACAGTTCATATGAGCTTTGCAGATGGAATATCATTGTAGATCTGGATTAATAATATTTAATTCTGAAAATGTGCCAATTAATAATTGTATCACACAGAAGAAAGAATTACTTAACCAAAATTTAGCTGGAGCCTTTCATCACTTTTTATGACAATGATATTCATTTCAGATTACAAGAGTAGAATTATTAGTAACAGAACAGGTAGAGAAATAGTGAACATCAGATAATATAATCTCTAGCAACTTTTAAATGAACAAATAATTTATGAAGGGAGTGACGAGACCATAGCACATCATTACAAATATTTTAGAACCTTGAGGATGTTTTACCACTGTGCCATTATGAATTATTTACACAGCTCTTCCAAAATAGCTTAGTGAAAACTATTAGGATCAAATTTTTTAAAGAAGAATAGTTTAAATGGGCAGCAGCCATCACTAGGTGACAGAAATAACAGAGTAAATAACGAACAGTCCTGCTGAAATGCTGATTTTGGGACATATGGGCTGAGGTTCAAACTGAGTGAACTGAACATATGAACAAAGATAAAAAAGAACATTAAAACTTTTGAACACTGGAACTGAACAGTTGAACAAAGATCAAGAACAAAGAATTTGAACTCTTTTGAACACTTGAACTGCAAGACACCATATTTACTCGTGCACAGTGGCTTTATGTGAGTGTTTTATTGAATTTTGTTACTAGATAATATTTAATTTTCAATATCATTAATTACATGTGTGGAAAAATACAAAACAGTTTGATCAATCTGGTGTGCGTGACAAGAGCCATGCAGACCCTGCTTGCCCATGGTGTACGTGACAAGGGTCATGAAGACCCTGCGTGCCCGAAGTATGTGTGCTAAGTGCTACTTCTTGTTTTAAGGTTACTACACAAAAAACCACAAGTGTGGACTCATCCAGCCCCAAACTAAGGAAACTAACAGATGTATTCCACCTGTAGATTTCTGTTAATGCTGATTCAGGCTAATATTTTAAAATACTTGTGTAACTAAAGTCATAAGACAAAAACCCTATAAAAATTTGGGACACCAACCCCTCATGGCAGACGAAGGGCAGGTGTCCTAGGACTGTGCTTCTCTGTCATTTTACCTTTGCCTGGTGTGTATCAATTAAAGATTTTTACTAACTTTAATTATATCTCTCTGTCTTCAGTCACAAGAAACAACACTATAGAAAAAGTGTCCACACATGTTACTTAAATCCCAATGATACCTCGGCATGAGCAAATACGGAAGTCTCTCTTTTTTTTTTTTAAGTTTTAAAACCTGAACAATTCAATATAGCAGCCGTCTCTAAAGCTATGATGATCACTGGAGTCAAGAAAGTGAATAATTTTGTTTTTTGGATACATAACCTGAAAAATACAACATGCCTGATGTTTTTGAAGAATTCAGAATCCTACATTATATATACACATTTTGACCCAACTGGCAAATGCACACATTTCAATAAATTATAGATTATTTAAAATTGCATAAGTTGCATTAATTCATACTTCAGGAGTTATAGATCTTAACATTTGTACAAAGGCAAGGTGAGTAAATGGTGGACAAATTTCTGATTACAACAATGAACGAACTCTTTGGAAAAACAAATCTACTTACTCACAAAGCCCAGTGACCTGGATGCTATGAGGGGAGGAAGATAACATCTTTCAATGCTATATCATTCTAAGAAGATATATAATATTCTGTTTAATTTTAGAATCACTTTAGAAGACAACAAGAAGCCTCCAAAAGAACTGTAACAAATCTATGAACAAAATTAACAGTAACAAGCAAGAGTTACTTTTTATAGAACATTATTCAATGTACTTACTGGAAAAGTCAGGAAAGGGTCTTGTGAAAGAGGAGGTAGCCATGTGGGCACCACATAAGCATTTGCAACATAAGCATCTTTTCCCTAAAGAACGAACAATTAAGAGCAGCTCACCTTAGAAACACACTTAATCAGTACAATATGGAACTGAATGACACCAAAATTTATTTATGTACACATTGCTGTACAATCTGGCCAATGATCTTCAGACAACAGTTTCCAATCTATGTTTAACAAAAAAAAAAAAACAACAGTATAATTAAAGACACTGATGATTTTAACAACCATAATCTACAAGCAGAATTAACTGCAATTGATTTTACGTTCACATCACAAGATACTTAGTGCAGTTTATGCTGTACTCACAGTTGCTTCCAATTCTGTAGACAGGCCAAGAGATAGGAAGTCAGCTCTGTTTAAGACAGTGTTATTAATTCTGGCTATTTCTTCAGTAGGAATTCCTTTCGAATCAAGAACGTATGAAAGCTGAAAATATACACAGACAAAGATTCTAGTGAATAAAGGAGGCTCTGCCATGAGCCCTATAATGAACTTGTAAATGTTGCATATACCAATTGCTTTTGCTCAAGATTAGGCTCCCGATTCCAAAACAATGCTTTTGCCATTATATCCTCTGATTTGCTGTTGTCCATTTCACTAGATTCTTCATAATTGATTAAGACTTCTGTTATTTGGAAGAAAAATAGATTAAAGGAGCTCAGATTAAAATAAAAAGAATATCTTAATGTGCCAAATTGAACATATTTATCTTTGCCTACTTGTAGCCTCATACTTGCTTTCAAAAGGATGACCTCTTTTCAAGAGCTTTTGTGTACTTGTCATATCCAAGGCTAAGAAAAACAATTTGCAAACTTAATACCACATCCATATGATGCAGGAAGTGAAAACAGAAATTAAATAACCACTGTTCTTACCTAATTTTGCTCTTCCAAGACAATCAAGTTCGATCAAAGACGTTTTGATATTCTTGAATTGTTTTTGTACTCATTCCTAAAGTATATAATTGACCTCATCAAAAATATGTGAGCAGAAGGTGAAAGCAAGTTCATGAAGTAATTGTTTTTTTTTCAAAGATGCGAAAAGTTGTTCTGCAGATTGACTGTTAAGCCATCCAGCCAACTCAAGCACAAGCTCAATTCTGCGTAATAGATCCTTTGCATCCTTGGTATTATGCTCATGAAATGTATCATAAAGAGCATAATGCTCAGATGAGCCACTGACAGGATGCACATCAGGACCAGAATCAGAATCCTCTCTCTTCTTTAAAAGCCATGGCAGGTTAATCCTCAATTCTCACTTTTTGGCAAGCAGAATATTTTCAGGCGTTGATTCGGCAAGTCTTCACTTATTTGGACTGAAAGGCTGAACCTGTGGCACCCTCAGATTGGTATGTGTGGCTAATCCTCTTGCAAAATCATTAATGCAGATATTTGGAAAGTGCTTCCAAGACAGTAAAATGTCTGCATAGTCCCTTGGACTATGTTAAATTTGATTGAGTATACAACAGCACAGGGACACATCACAACAGCCCAGCCACCTGTTTATGCAAATTAAAAGCAGTATAAATAATAATGGTCATTCAACAACATAAGATTATTAGAGTGATCCAAAGACAAACTACTGTTAAATTAGGTCTCTGCTGTGTGTTATCTAGTAGGTCAGTTTTGAGTGAAAGGTTATGCAATTGTACTGAAAGCTTCAATCTGACAAACCATGGTGTATTTATTCAGAAAAGGTCACATCTTTTTGATAAGAATTGATTAGACTGAACTTCATCAGTAGAATCAGTTAAATTCTTAAATGTGATTATGTGTATGTTTGGATATTACGATTTTTAAATATGTAGGTGGAAAACACATGTACTCTAGTCCAAATCTTCAGGTGTATTCTCAAAAAAACGTAAGGAATTACACTGTTGTCTTCTTCGCTAAAAAAACTGAAAATGACCAACTTGTACCTAGATTACCTATATGTATATTTGTCTAATAATTATTGGTGATAAAAGTCTAATTAGAACTTATGCTGATTAACAGAACATCTAACACAGACTGTTTAATACTTAGATCAAAAATCAAACTTTAAAAAAAATGTGAATTTGGGTGGTACTACTTTGATGTTCAATTCAAAGAAATTTTACAATTTTACATTTCGATGTGGTTAATTTTTCTGCTTGTGTACATTTTAGAACATTACATTTAACTTCTATGTTTTATAGCAAAGATTATATGCAAAGTTTATCATGAATAGTCATTGAACAATTGGTTTCAAACAAGGTTTTAACAGATATTGAACGAAATACATAACTGACCTGACGCTCCCCAAACCTTCTAGAAAATTTTATCATAGTTGGCTCGATTTTGCATTTGATTTCTTAATCTTAGTATTAGGTCCATTTTGGATCCTTTTGGAGACAGACCACAGTTCTTTACTAACTTCCTCAATGCAGCAACCTAAAATGGATATACACATACGCTTTCAGTGAGCACTCAACTCATGTAGGGACAGGCTCGTGTTAGAATTAAACATACTTCCATTTTTCAAACAGTGAGGGTAAGCAAAGTCCATTCCTATACTGGGCACACACTCAGATAGGCTCACAGTTAATCAAAAACACTCAAAACTCTTCAATCAGTTAACATTTTTGATGACAAAAAGGTATACATGAAACATTACAGACAAATGCCCTACTACATACATACTTTTAAGTTTGTGAGCTCACCACATAATCTGTCTTCAGTGACAAATATATCAGAAGCCTCCTCAGGTTCCTGAACTTGAGGAATTTTAGCAAATTAAGTGTTGAGCACGGTGCTAGATTTTCTTGTATGAGTACCAATCCATGGTGCCCAATTATGGTAGTTTGGTTTTACAACAAATGGATTCTGACAGTTACCTTAATGAAAGCAAATGAGACTTTCATGAAATGGAATAGAAAATTCAATGTGTATATATTTTATGTAATGGTTAAAAGCTAAAGAAGACAAAATGTAATGATTACTCTTAGCCACGACTTATCATTTCAAGGTCTACTGACTCCCAAAAATCTTCCACATTTACTTTGCCATCATAATCCGTTGGGGTTTCTTCTATTTCACTGGCTGCAGAAAATCAGGACAAAATTAAAAACAATAAATGCTAAGAAACTAAGAAGTACGCTACAGTTTCACACTTGTCATCTACCCACCAGGCATACTAAAAACTCCTTTCTTGTGAAGGTCCATCACTACTACTGGAGGATGAAATCCACAACGTATGCAAGAATAGTTATATTCATGTGCTGAGAGTGCCTCAAAATGGAGGTATCCATGCAAAAGACAGTCTCGCTTGGGAAACTTTTGGTTTGCGGTCAGTTCAAGGATATCTATAGCATTTCCAATGGAAGTGTAATTCTAAATGAAAATATAAAAAAAAACAAACCACAATGCCAACCACATAATTAAAAATGTGTACACAGAAACTGTTCACATATTTTACTGTTAAGAGTCAGTTTATCTAACCTTCTCTGAATGTACTAAATTTAACCTAATTATAAAATCACAGAATTATTCATCAGTATAACAGTTTATTACATTTAAGAAAAGCCAAATATAATTTACAAGTAAATCATAAGGAATATATCTCCTGAAATAAGCTGATGCAAAACAAAAAACACAAAAATACAGCTTGTATTTATAAGATCAACTTTTTTCACCAATGCCTGACATACTAGATGTTGTACAGGAGAAAAAATAAAACAACAAAACATAATACACACAGACATAGATCTTCAAATTACTTCCTTTTGGCAACTGATTTGGGCTTCATTCACATACAGTATTAAATGCTATATGTATTTACATATAGTTGCACACATACACACACACCAAATAAAGTGTAATCTAATCTAATGCACACTTATATCCAATTGTACCCTGTGTTCAGATTGATTTTATTGATATTCTGCAACACAGACTGGAATGTTCATCATTAGACTATATGAACAACATGACACTAATACAAAACACTAGTGGGAAAAGGTCAGATGTGTTAAAATATAGGACCCGTATTTCCCCACATATGGTGTACATTCAGCGAAGAACAGATGAAACACAACATAAGAACTCTCATATGTGTATATATGTATGTTAGCTCTTAACCCGGAGCGAGTTCCTTAAGAACAGACATAATTGAATGCTGAGAATGACATGGTCATTAAAGTTATGAAGACCTCCACTCCATTCCTGAAATCTATAGACCTGGCCACACAGCTCACACTGTTTGCAATATGTGGTTACACCTGTAGGGACAAAAAAAAAAGTCTAATCAGTGTTTCTCAAAGCCACCCTGCCATCACCTGAATCTGAAATATCATTTTGTTTGTTAAGTATATGCTTAAAAGGAGAAAAAACATCAGTTAGAAAATCAAATAGTTAAAAATGGTGTTACATCAGTGCCTAGGAACACAATTAACAAGTACTATGTCAAATTATATATAAAAGTGGCACTTGATCAAATATATCTCTATTCAAAAAGGTGTGCAAGATTTACCTTCAAAAGTGCCATAGAAGGTAACAGTTTTGGCTTTTGAGGAAATTAGGACAGGATCAGTCAGTGGGACAATTCCTGGACAGAGGCTACACAATTTCTCGGCTGGTATTAGGTGGTTGGGAAGGTTATGAAAGTCAGGTGGAGCGCATACCTCAGTAGGCAGGATTGCTGGAATTAGTTTTTTGTGGTATAAATGTGTTACCATTTTAACAAGACCATCTCCCTTTGGTGGATAAAGGGTTTCTTTTCGTACACTTTCAGATTCTGACCAGCTGGTGTCCTTTGTATTTCCTATTTTGAATTCTTCTGAGTCTTCTGTGCTCTTAACTCTCTTAAAAAGTTCCCTATTAGTCTGAAAAGATGCCATTTTGCTATATATTTATGCAAACATGACATTCGTGGTTTAACCCTTTTTCCGGCAAATATTTTTCCCGAAATTTAAGTGTCCAGGGGTTTAAACCCTGGATTGATTCACTAAATTTTTAAGGGGGTTTTTTTTTTTTGCCTCAAAACCCTGGTTTAAAATGAGTTCAAACCCTTTTTACCTTTTTGGGGGGTTTTTTAAATTCATAAAGGCTTTTTTTTCAGTCGAGGAAAAGGAACTTTTTATTTGGGGACAACCTTGGAATTGGGGGGGGGAGGGGAGTGGGTGGAGGGGGCTGGGGGGAAACCCCCCGGGGGGAATGGAGGGGACAGAACGGGTGGGTACGGCGGGGCGGAGGGCAGAGCTGGGTGGACATCCATTTGGGGGAAAAGGTGGGGGGAACCCAGTAAAATTCAGAAAATTTATCCCCCAGTGGGGTTTAGGAAACGGGGTTTGGCATTTTTCCCCTTTTTTTTATTTTTAAAGGGGCTACAAAATTTTTAAAAAATCAGTAAAATTAATTTAAAAAAGGGCTAAAAGCCCCGTACAGGAAATTCTTTGCTCATTTAAGGGGTTTTTGGGGAAAAAACTTAACCAAAAAAATATTTAAAAAAAACATTTTCAAAAAAGGAAAATTTAAAAAAAATTTACGGGAATTGAACAAAGGAATTTATAAAAAACTGGGCTGGGGAGAGAACTGTCACCGACCCATTTTCCAAAGGGAAAAGCTTAATAAATTTAAAAAAGTCAGAGAGGTTGGATTTAAAAAATTTTTTTGAAAAAAACTCAGGGCAAATTAGAAAAACCCCGGGGAGAAGGAAAACCTTAAAATAAGGGATTAAAAAAGGGAAAAAACGGAAGAGAGGGGGGGAAAGGGAAAAAAAGGGGTTTGGAAGGAGAGCGTCAAAAATAAAAGTGGGGAATTGAGCCCCACTGAATCAGGGCCCATAGAAGGCCAAAAGTAACCAGAACCTGGGGGATTCTAAAGGGACACAAAGGGGAAAAAAAGGTTTTTGGGAAAAAAAAAGCAAAAGGGGGAAAAAAAAAAAAATGGGGTTGGGACCTTTTGAATTTTCCCCCCCTTTTCCAAAACTGGGAAATAAGCCAAAAAGAAAAAGCATTCTTTAAAAACTATTTTGAGATAAAATGGAACCTCAGGCCAGGGGCCAATAAAAAATGAGTTTTTGACCTGAAGAAACTTTCTTTGGGGTTTCCCCGTCCGGTTTGTGCGAAATCCCCAGAGTACTTTGGGGCTTTTTTGGAGGAAATCCTAATAAGGGCGTAAGGAAAAAGAACAAGTCCCGGGAAAAAAAAAGGAGTGTCCCCGGGTGTCCGTTTCTCCGGTTTCCCGGGATAGGAACAAAAGGAAAGGATCAAAAAACGGGAAAAAGGGGCCCTCTTTTTAAAAGAGATGGGAAACAGGAGTTTTAATTTCACAGTGGGGGTTAAAAACTTGAACTCCCCCCGGGTTTCCGTGTTTTTCCGGGGGCCCAACCCGGTCCGGTTTTTAAAGGGAAAGGGAACCTCAGGAGGGGGATTGGCTTTCTTTACTTTTTTGGATCCTTCAAAGGCCCCCAACCTAAACTGGGGGATATTGTACAGTAGTGGTTAATTTTTAACCATTTTAAATTTTGGTGAATCCAAAAGGGAAACCCCAAATTTCAAAATTTTGTTAAACCAGTGGAACATAGGGAGGGAAAGTTTGTTTCAAAATTTTGAAAAAACTAAAACCATTGCATTTTCAAATACCCCACCTGTGGGGATCGAAAATGGGAACTTAATTTTGGGCCATGTGGGAGATTTTTTGCTGTTCCAAAAAACCCTTTCACGCATTTCTAAACCCCCCTCGGGAAATTTTTTTTAAAAAATTTTTGAAGTTTTTGGATCAAGCTAAAAATGCCTTACCCCCCCAAAAACCCCAACAATTCAAACAGTCCAATTTGTGGGGTAAGGTTTTCCCTTTGGGTTAATGTCCCATTATTGGGGCCCCGGGCACCTTTCCCTTTTTCCAAAAAAACCTTCACAGAAAACCTTTCAAGAATTGTCTGATAATGAAAACCCCAATTAAGTTTTTTTAACACCTGAAAACATAGCTTCCCCATGGTCCAAAAGTGGGATTTGGGGCCCCCAAGGAAGCTTTGGGGGAAAAAAAATTGTCTGGGTGGGTCCAAACCCCCAACAAGGTTCCTGGCCCCCCCTCCGCCGTGTGGCCGAAAAAAAAACGGTTTTTAAACGTCACCCGGGGAAAAAAAAAAACGGCATTTTTATGGAGCCTTTTTTAAAGTAACAGAATATTTTCCCCAGGATCCTTTTTTAGGGGCCCATTTCAAAGAATTTTTATTTTTTTTTGGCACCCGAACAAAAACCGAAAGGGGGTTCCAGCTTTTACAACCAAAAATTTAAATTAAAATTATCTGGGATCCAAAAGAAGGGGAAGGTGGTTAAAGGGTTTTTTTCCCGCAGCCTGTTTGGGAAGTTATCTTTGTAGTAAAAAGGTAATGTTTCTTCTTTTTGGCCTTGGACCACAATAATGGGGGGAGCTTTTTTTAATCTTCAAAGTACACTTGACCCCCCTTTTTTTGAGTTTTCCCCGAAACAAGGGGTTCCGAAAACTCCTTCCCTGAAATTTATTTCCCCCCCCAGGGGGTGTCGTTGGGGGGTGCCTTTCAAAATTTTTTTGAAATCAAAAACGTTTTGAAAAAATGGTTTGGGGTTTTGAGAAGTTTTGCGACTAAAAAGGAAGAAAGCCGAAATTTTAAAGTCTGGCCCCAAAAACCCTTTTTAATGCACAAACTGTTCTTTGGGGGGCCCCCCAACCCTTTTGGGGGAGAAAAAGGGGCCGCAAGGGCCCTTTTTTTGATTAAAAACCCCCTTTTTTGTTCCATTTTTATTTGATCCCATTCTAATCCCCCCTTTTTTCCACCAAGTAAGGTGAAATAAACAGGTAAACAGGGGGCAGGGACATTTTTGGCGAAATGGGGCCCCCTCAGGAGCGGGGGGGAAAAGGGGAAGGCATGTTCAATTTTAGTCTGGGGGGGGGAAAAGAGGACCTTTGCATATCCAAAACCTGGAAGAAATTTTTTTTGTACCGAGGGATTGAATGGTTGAAACAAAGGGAGATTTGGATTGTAAGCATGAAAATTTTTTTCAGGTTTACCATTTTTATTTAGTTTTTGGCACTTTTGGGCCTTTTTGGAAAAAATTTTTTTTTGCCGCCTTTTTTCCCGGTCTCAAAATTTCTCAACTTTGAATTGGGGGGGTCGGCCAAAACCCCAAATTTTTAAAGGGGTTTTCCTCCCAAAAAAGGGGTCAGGTGGGGGCCCCCTGGGGAAAAAAAAAAACACTTTTTTTTTAACCAAGGGCCAAACCCCTTCTCAATCAAAAGGACCTTTAAAATTCTCACCCCAAAATAGAAAGCCCCCTTTGGGAAAACAAAAGGGGGAATGTCAGGCTCAATGCAAAAACGTTTAAAACCTTTTAATTAAATGGGGTTTTTTAAAGGGCTTTGCCAAATTTCCGCACTGTTGAACCCAAAGGGGCCTTTGAAAACTGGGGAAACGGGGAAAAATATAGGGGGGAATTTTTTTAAAATTTTCGGGGAATAAAAAATTATTTTTTGGGGGAAAATAAAAGGGAAAAAGTTTTTTGTTTCGGGGAAAAAATTAACCGGGGTATAACCCGGGAAAAGGGGGTTTTTTTGGGTGCCCGGGGCCTGAATGGGGCAAGCAAAAAATAACCCAAAGTTTAATAAAAATTTTTAAAGGAAAATAAATCAAAAAAAGTTTAAGGTTAGCTTTTTAAATTAAATTTTAAAATCAAGGAAAAATTTTTTTGGGGCCGCCCAAAAGGGGTTTAACCCGGGGCAAAAGAATTAGGAGGGAAAAAGGGTTTTTTAAGGGGACCCGAAGGGAATTTTTACAGGGAGTGGGGGAAATAGGAAAATTTTTTTCCCAAGGGGAAAAGGGTTTCCCCTAGGCGGACCGAAAAAGGGGTAAGGTTGCGCCCTGCCAAAAAATAGTTTTTTTCCATTAAATTTGGGATAAAATATCCCCGGCCCAGAAAAAAAAAAAACATATGCCCGGGCAAATTTCCCAGGGAGCTTTTTTTGGGAAAAGGGGGGAAATTCTTTAAAAGAGGCCTGGCATTTAATCATTGGCTAAAAAATAAATAAAAAGGGGCTGGTTTTGAGAAAAGGGCCAAAATAAAAACTCCCCCCCCGGCCCCCTTCCCCCCGGGGCCCCCCCCGCTGGGGGGCCCCCGCCACCATTTGGGATTAAAGGGGGAAAAAGAAACCCCGATTTTGTTTTTTGGGGTGGAGGGCCTTTAGCTTTCCAAATTGCGATCAAAAGGACGACCCAAAACCTGGAAAGGATTTAGTTGTGTCCCCCCCAACAAAAGGGGGGAAAATGTTTTCCCCCCACCCCCCCCGAAAGGGTTTTTAAATTTTTTTTTTAACCCCAAAATTCCAAGTTTTTTTTTTTTGAAAATCAAACCTCTCCCTTTTTAAAGGACAAACTAAAGCTTTGAGCCCTGGTTTTAAAAATACTCATTTGCCTTCCTGAGGAATCTCACGGGGTTGTCCATTTTTTCAATTTACAAAATTAAAGAAAAAAGGGTTACCCCTTTAATTTTTCCCCCCTTTTAAGCGTTTTTAAAAAGGAAAACCGTTCTAATTTTCAATAAAACCCCCCCTTTTTTTGGGGAATTTAAGGGGGCAAATTTTATTATTAATCCCAAAAAAGGGAAAGGAAATTTAAGGGATTCTTACCATAGGGGTTTTTGGGTTTGGGGGTTAGGGGTCTGGTAATGGGGAAAGAAAGAAGGGGAACTCAGGCAAAAGTGGCGGGGGTTTTAAAAAAATTGGTCCCGGGAAATTAAAGTTGTTTTACCCGCTTTTGGAACCCTTTTATAAATTTTATTTTTAGGGGTTTTTATCCCTTTTTGAACCCCCTTAAAAATTTTTAGGTTAAAAATGATCCCAGAACCTAAAATAAATTTTTAAATTTTTTCAAATTTTAAATTTTGGGGGGAAAAAATAAAACTAGAGCACTTCACATACCTCCATGAACAACTACTGTCCTTTTGTGGCTCTGTAAGTGGCTGATGATGCCTGCATAATCTGTTCTTTTATAGCAAAACAGACAAGCATACTACTGAGCACCAAACAAAACTGTAGGTTGCTCTGTGGTCTTCAATATACTTATGTGTCTCTGGTGAATATAAAATAGATGTAAAGTTCTTAAAACTGACAAACATGCATGAGAACAATCACTTCACTTTATTTCAATTGAAAAAAAACTTCAAAAGCAGTATTTTTGAAGAATGCAGGAGAGGTGGGCATGAAACATTTAATATTGTTTTAAGAAGTTCAAACAAACTGTACTATCATTGAAAGAACTTTATAAAATAATAATAATAATAATAATAATAATAATAATAATAATAATAATAATAATAATAATAATAATAATAATAATAATAATAATAAGGGCGGCATGATGGCGCAGTGGTAGCTCTGCTGCCTCGCAGTTAGGAGACCCGGGTTCACTTCCCGGGTCCTCCCTGCGTGGAGTTTGCATGTTCTCCCCGTGTCTGCGTGGGTTTCCTCCGGGCGCTCCGGTTTCCTCCCACAATCCAAAGACATGCAGGTTAGGTGGATTGGCGATTCTAAATTGGCCCTAGTGTGTGCTTGGTGTGTGTGTGTGTCCTGCGGTGGGTTGGCACCCTGCCCAGGATTGGTTCCTGCCTTGTGCCCTGTGTTGGCTGGGATTGGCTCCAGCAGACCCCCATGACCCTGTATTCGGATTCAGCGGGTTAGAAAATGGATGGATGGATAATAATAATAACAACAACAACATGATTCTATCCTGGCTGTTCTTTTCCTCATTATTGTCTACAATGTAATTTGAACTTTCTTGAACTGAAGGTAATTGAATATTGCATTCACACTTGCCCTTTGTTTGTAGCTACTTATTAAAATTTTCAGTTATGTACTGTAAATATATATACAGAACTATGAAAAAAGATCATCTAAAGTGACCTAAGTATATTCAAACTTCAGACTAGCAACATTACTATAATTGAAAAACCAGTATATCCACTAGTGTTTGTCTTTGAAACTTATGCAAACAATAAGCTTTCTGTGTAACATTATCTTATAATGGCTCAATCTCTCTGTATTGTCTTTCTGAAATATATTTTGATATCTAAAATACCAGGTTACTGATAGGTTTTGTTTCTGATTAACTTGCATATACATGATACAGTATACAGGACAAATGGTGAATAATATTCTGGCAATTATAAATACTTAATCACGGTCACTTATATTTGATTACAGTCCGTTACACTTCGTTATGGTTAATTATACTCAACAACGGTCAATTACATATTATAACAATTGTTATAATAAATTATTGACTGCTGAATCCGTCGATTTACTACTCAGAATACAAGTATTCTGATCAGCCCTGTAACAATTAGCTACACAAACCATCCTGTTTGTTGTTTAACTGTTAATACTTTCTTAGAGCACTTAGTACTGCACGGAACCTGAAAGTTGATTCAACAGCTTTATTACACTGTGGTATAATTCGTACCCTAGCAGTAAAGTATAATATTATCTAATATTAGTAAAACTTGAAACAAACTCACTGCCATCTTAATTTCTAACTCAAACTCTTCTTCTTTCCTCAAAAAGCTTTCAGAAAGATTTATTCTAAGTCCACCATTCCTTCGAACTCCGACAAAAGCAATGATGACGTATCGAAACTGACATCAGAGGGCGTTCTGTGATATGAAAGGCATTCCGTGTCTAAATTCCTAGGTATGGCTGCAGCCAGACCCTTCTCACAGCAGCTGGCAGCTGACAGTTGATCCTTGGGTGGCAGGAGAGAATTTGCCTACAGAAACCCATCCTTCAGCCACTATATTCCTTTTCATTTTATCTTAATGTTAAATATTTTTGTTGGCAGTTCATTAATTGACCACCACTCATGTAAGGAAAAATATAACTATACTACACCATACTTGTATCTTGAAATATTTATTAGAGCAAAGATCATGTAACAATAATAAAAACAACAACAATAATAATAATGATAATACTGATATGTTATACACTTTGTTTTTCTACAATCTTTTTTTCTACAACATCGCCTGTACACAATTAGTAAAAAAAAGACCTGATTAATGTGGGATAGTAAAAAAACAAGGACCAAATAAGGCAGCACTAAGTACAATCACAATTAAAGCTTACATTGCACATGTTTTTAAGTATTCATTCTCCATTGTTTGTGGCCCCCATCTCAGTCAGAGGCACCTTTCAGAAATGGAGTCACCTCTGGCTCCAGTTCCTCTTCATTAGCTTCCTTTGTAGTGGGATTTCTCCTAATTTCCCTGACAATCACACAGATATTTGTTGTTAACCTCTGTTATCTACCTCAGTGTATTAATGAGCACCATTGAAATAATTAAGACAGACTTATAATTACATTGACTCTGGCATCCAGAAGGACTGATACTTGTTAATGGCTGTGGATGATGCTTTTACAGGTTGAGGTCCTTGAAAAAGATTTTCTCTCCCACACCTGTCCAGTTACACAACTGGGAAACAGCATTTGTCATTAGGCAGGGATCATTCGCCTAACTGATTCTTTGACTGTCCTGCCTTCTTTAAAAGACAGATATTGCCCCTGTTGGAAAACAGCAGATATGAGAACAGCTATTCAAATACCCAAAATTGTATTGTACAATCTCTGACAAATGTATTGTGAAATTACCAATTTCTCTCCAAGCTCCTGAAAATGCATGGAATCCATATCTTTCAAAGACTTTCCTGTGTTGAGGACAAGAGAAAAATGAAGCTCCACATCAACATATACATTATTTGTAATTTGCAGAGTCTTTTCTATATTGTTCAGTCTCAGTGTGATGTTAGAGAACTTGCTGATAAGCTCCTCCTGCAACTTTCTCATCCTTGCCATTATTGTTCTGAAGTAATATTTAATGTAAAAAGGGATAAATAAAAAAATTATAAAAGTACAAGTAAACTGCTATTTTGTCCTCTATATGTTTTGTGTAAACAATATTAATTGTCAGCTGCATTCTGATCAGGCAGGTTCTACTGGGATTTACCATGGTCCAGACCTAATGTAACTTGAAGAACCTACATTACATGACTTAGCAATTAATATGACAAACGTTTATTGGCAATTATATATAGTAAGGTGAAAAAAATGTTACCAAATGCAAACATTAGTGTATTTCCAAAGTGATGACTATTTTTTTTTTAATCTTTGTATTGAGAATGGCTACATCATTCACAAGCTGCTTACCTGGTTTTCATTATTGATTTTACCCCTTAGTGAGAAATTTTGAGAATGTCACATTAGCAGTGGTTTTCTGATGTGTTTTTTGTTATGAAATTATATAAATAAAATTGAAAAAAATTGTCACAGCACATGAAACTGTTATAATATCCACGTGAGCTCACATATAGTCACTGTAGAATTACCTTCCAGGTAAACAGCCATTCTTTGTGATGGGGTCCAGAAGCATCGATTTAAACCTGAAAAAGAAAATGCAATACTGGGAGGGTACATCTTTACTTCACTATGTTATCAATCTGTTCATTATATACTAAGATGTGATTTGTTGGAATAAAGAACATAGTTGAGCGGTAGGCCCCACAGAACTGACTAATTCCCAAATCAATGAAACAGTCCTTGAAAGCAGGTATGTGGGTGTTGTAGAGGCTGTCCTGTCAGTGGGATTGTATGTTTGATTGGGTCCTGTAAAAAAGTGAAATTTAAATATCTTGATCTAGCATCAGCATGCATATACCTTACTTTTGAACAAATGAACAGTATGTTTACAGAGTACACAGAGTATACTGAGGAAAGACAAAATACCTTCAATATGAGGAGTGCCATGCCTATGGTTGGAAAGGAGGGAAACTGCTGAAAGCAAAGTTACCAAAAGGCATACACCGTATTTCCATAGAGATGGCACAATTATTTTATTTTTTCCTGTTTGTCCTGAGAACAGTCTCATCAATCACAATTGTAGCACTATTTGTTTCTGTCTCTGATTGAGAACATTTTTAAAATGACAAGTTAGCATGTTTTGTGATGTTGTCATTGTTATGCACTATCCAGGTGAAAAATATACTTAAAAAACAGAAATTAAACATATCACATGTTAACCATTTAGTACTTAACAGGTAAAACTGGCAAGACATATTACTTTTATTAAATTTTGGAGGTTGTGGTGCTGCAGACAAGGTACCATCATCTTCAAGACTTGATGAAAGTGTAGCAATGTACTTCTGATTTGGTCTAAAATATGATTTTTCTGGTTTGCACAAAACAATGTCACAGATGACCAGTTTTTTTGAGTTTTTTATGTCTAAAATTCTCTCTTCCTTTTGCTTTCTGGATTTGTGTGAAAGATTGATCTGTTTTCTGATCAAAGCAAGTATCATTAGGCTTCTTATATAAATCTAAAAAACAACACCAAACATGACTTTCTTAACTGTGTGATGCTACCAAAATTGAAACAACTGCACTACGTTAAGTAGTATTTACCCAGAATATTGATGAACAGATGTGAATATCTGCCTCTGACCTTTAGATAACTAGGCAATAATAATTGAAAAAGATACATTTACGATCGTTTATATTCTTTCAATATGAACGATGCTTATTTCATTATTAAAGTGGCTGCCTCCATCATTCAGCAACACGTGCCTTAACCTCCAAGGCTGCTGGTGCCACTGCTAAACAATAGCAGCACTCTCGTGTGCAATTGGTTATTCGAAGTTTTGAACTTTAGTGAAAACAAACAGCCTATAGGAGAATGAGACCTTTACTGATGCAAGCTCTCTGACCACATTACATCTTTATTTTGGTACATATTCATCTTAGGTACAGTAGGATAAAATTTAGGCATAGGACTGCTTGTCTGGGAATTAAGCAGCCCATGATCAATGAACATTTTGTCTGTTGACCTTGCAATTAATAAAAGCCACCAGTGGACCACTGCTATAAAAGTGGTTGTCTAGCCACCAGAGGAGTGATGTTAACCCACTGGATGGTTACCACTACCATTCTAGCAGCTGTGACCCACCTTTAACTTTCAAATGGCCAGCCACCAGCAGGGTAACAGTTGGCCACTAGCTGAAAACTCTGTCAGCTTGCTGTTGTCCCCCCATTGTTGGTTCACTGACAATCTACTGACAGTAGAGTGGGGACCCAAAAATAACCGGAATTTTGTTGTTGTTAGGTTGGTACTTGTAGTATGTGGTTGGGCCGCTAGGGCGATCTAGTTACACTCCTTACAAGTCAGTATGCCAAGTGCCATCAGTCTGGAAGGTTGTGCTTGTGTTCAGTGAATTTTGTAAAAGTAGTTTCGTGCAAGCGTTGTTTTTTTACGATTGCCGATTATCGTGAGCAACGTGCGGCAGTGAAATTTTATTTTCTTCTTGAAAAAAGTGTTGCAGAAAGTATTGTTATTGAAACGGTATGACAACCCTGAACCACCCACCCTACTCACCGGATTTAGCTCCGTGTGATTTCTTTTTGTTCCCTCGGATGAAAAAAGACTTGAAAGGAAGGCGTTTTGCTGACGTCGAAGAGGTAAAACAAGAAACGACCAGAGCATTAATGGGCATTACTTCAGACGAATTTAAAAAATGTTTCGACCAATGGAACAAACGGTTAGATAAGTGTATTTCCGCCAATGGAGAGTACTTTGAAGGACACTAATTGTAGTTTGTACAGAAAATTAAATTAAACACGTTTTAAAAATATTTCCGGTTATTTTTGGGTTCCCCCTCGTATATATATATATATATATATATATATATATATATATATATATATATATATATTGTGAAGGACAACCGGGTCCCATGCCCGGCAGGGACGCCCCTGATGCTTATGTTCAGGGGGAGCCTCCATGGGCAGTCCAATATCTCACCCGGGACGCTTGGTGGCAGCCTCCCTGGCCGACGGTGATTCCCCAACCGCCCGCAGGGCTCCATGGGAGATAGAGTCCTGCACAGCTTGGTTGGGGCCCGGGGTGGCCGCTAGGGGGGGCTGTCTGCTTCCCACAGCCTGGCTGGACGAGTCTTCAGCCCCAGCCGGAAGTGCAATTAGGACCAGGTGGTTAATCACCTGGAACGCTTCCGGGTGGGCTATAAAAGGGCCCAGCCACCACCACTCGGGGAGCCAGAGTTGGGAGGAAGGAGACGAAGCTTTTCTGGGAGGAGTGGTGGAGTGAGGTGGAGAATTGTTTGTGTTTTGTGCTTTGTGCTTTTGGGACTGTGTTTGGGCTGTGTGGCACGGGGAAGACATGTCCAACAGCTGAAGAAAAATAAAAGTCTTTTGTACTTTTTATACGTGCCTCCGTGTCTTTCTGTGTCGGGTCAGGCACCTATATAGCGCCTTTGTTACAATATATATACTCAGAGAAATGTCCTCTGACTTTCAACTGTTTTTACTTTCAGTAAACTTAATGTGTAAATATTTGTATGAACACTAAAAGAGTCAACACCATAAGACATAAACTAAAAATGTTTCACAATGTTTCCCTGAATGAAGGGAGGCTCAAAATCAAAAGTACCAGTCAGTATCTGGTGTGGCCACCAGCTGCTTGAAGTACTGCAGTGCATCTCCTCCTCATGGACTGGACCAGATTTGTCAGTTCTTGCTGTGAGATGTTACCCCACTCTTCCACCAAGGCACCTGCAAGTTCCTGGACATTTCTGGGGGGAATGGCCCTAGCCCTCACCCTGTGATCCAACAGGTCCCAGATGTGCTCAATGGGATTGAGATCAGGGCTCTTTCACTGCGAGGATGATCAGCTGTCCTTCCTGTCTCCCTGTAGCGCTGTCTTAGGCGTCTCACAGTGCGGACATGGCAATTTATTGCCCTAGCCACATCAGTAGTCCTCATGCCTCCCTGCAGCATGCCTAATGCACATTCACACAGATGAGCAGGGACCCTGGGCATCTTTCTTTGGGTGTTTTTCACAGTCGGTAGACAAGTCTCTTTAGTGTCCTGCGTTTTTAGAACTGTGACCTTAAATGCCTACTTTCTGTAAGCTGTTAAGGTCTTAATGACCATTCCACAGGTGCATGTTAATTAATTGATTATGGTTAATTGAACATGCATGGAAAACATTGTTTAAACCCTTTACAATGAAGATCTGTAAAGTTATTTGGATTTTTAAAACATTATTGTTGAAATACACAGTCCTGAAAAAGGGACGTCTCTTTTAAGTATATATATATATATATATATATATATATATATATATATATATATATATATATATATATATATATATATATATATATCTATACTAATAAAAGGCAAAGCCCTCACTCACTCACTCACTCACTCACTCACTCATCACTAATTCTCCAACTTCCCGTGTGGGTGGAAGGCTGAAATTTGGCAGGTTCATTCCTTACAGCTTCCTTACAAAAGTTGGGCAGGTTTTATATCGAAATTCTACGCGTAATGGTCATAACTGGAAGCAGTTTTCTCCATTTACTGTAATGGAGATGAGCTTCAACGCCGTGGGAGTTTCGTGTGACATCATCACGCCTCCCACGTAATCACGCAGTACATAGAAAACCAGGAAGACCTAAAAAAAGCGCTGAAGAAAACATGCATTATATAATTGAGAAGGCAGTGAAACAATAAGAAGCGAAAGCGAGTGACATATACAACCATATTCATGAGTTCTGCTACTGAAACAAAGCACGATGTAAACCTACACTTTAAATTAAGTTCATAGACAGGCTGCGCTGGCGTTTGTAATTTAGTGCCTGCCCATATAAGGCCGTCCGTCAGCGCAATCCAATAGCAAACTGCCACGGTAAATATTCACGGGTGAAGGACTGTGCTTATGGAGAGGAAGATGAGATGGTCAGGGTGGTGTTTGACACAAACTCAGCGAAACTGCGAGAGAAAGTTTTAAGTGCCAGGACTAAGGTAACATTAAATACAGCCATGGACATAGCACGAGATGGCACCAGCACAGCTGGGAACCTTCGATGCATGTACACCGAGTGGCTCACGTGAACTGACGAGTGCACAGATAAAAGCAACAGTTCCAAAGAGCTGAACAAAAACGAATTACACAATTGAAAAGGCAGCAAAAATATGAAGCGCCTGATACATACAAGCATATTCATAAATCCAACTACTGCGAAACAAAGCACACGTTGGAAAAAGTCAATGTCCCGCTAAAGGAAGACAGTGTAAAAAACCCGTGCATGCAGTGTGTCAGGTCTCAGATAAAGAAGAAGATGAGCTGTTTATTGATGCAGTAAGAAACGAATCGATGAATGAAACCTGTCATCTTTACAACGATTGACAAACACGGAATGTAACTTGAACACAACACATCCTACAAATACGAACCTGATTGAAAGAAATAATGATAATCAAATCCTTGATGACAGCAACACTCAGTAACACTCACAAAACAAATACTGTATATTGACAGTCATGTTACGTTATTTTTAAATGTTCCCTTTTCTTTTCTAGCTTTTTTAACACACTACTTCTCCGCTGCGATACGCGGGTATATATATATATATATATGTATATATATATATATCCCGATCTACATACTCGAATAATGGATACTTTATTCGCCATCAATGATTGTTTTGGTAAAGCCATACTCAGTGTATTCATTAGATGAACGGTAAAAAAGTAAGAGCGAGGGGAGGATTTATTGAGGCATGCAGGCTGTAGTGCTGCGTCAACTCTATCTGAATTGCGATCACATTTGAAAAAATATATCTTTTCAAGTTCTATTTAGTCCATATGTGTCAAACTCAAGGGCAGGGCCACATCCGCCCGGCATGTAATTATATCCGCCCGAGATCATTTTATATACTGTATTATTGTTATTAATGGCCCGGGTATATGAAAAGCTGGTAACACAATAAACTACAGATCCCATAATGCAGCGCTTCAGCTACCTTGCCGAACACTTCAATCAAGTGTAGCTTATGATGCTGCAAGTTATTGCGAAGGTAGCTCACACGATGCTGAAGAGAAAAGTTGATTCTGAAAATAGAGCCTTTAAAAACCGATGGGAGGCTGAGTATATGTTTACTGAACCCGTGTGTCTCATTTGTGGAGCTAATGTGGCTGTAATTACAGAATTTAATCTAAGACGGCACTATGAGACAAAACATCAGGGTAACCTGAATGCAATGCAGAAGATACAGAAAGCAGAAGAATTAAATAAGAATCTGACACTTCAGCGGACGTTTTACCGTGCACAATCACAAAGTGATTTCAAGTGAAGCTGCTTTTATGGGAGACACAAATGCAGCAGTGCAATTTGCCCCACTTTCCCTGTTGCCAAGTAATGTTAAACCAAGTCGTCACTACGGTGTTCCCAAATACGCACTTTGCTGATAAACTGAGCGCACTGAGTTTGCACGGCGCTTTGGTGACTTTGAAGAACAAAAAAAGTCCGTCTACATGCTGCTCGAACCTTGTGCATGTTTGGTAGCACATATCTGTGTGAGAAGCTCTTCTCAGTGATAAAGACTAACAAAACAGCACACAGGAGTCGCCTCACTGATGAGCACCTGCAATCCATCCTGAGAATCTCCACAACACAGAACCTCACACCAAACATAAACGAACCTGTTGCCAAAAAAAGATGCCAGGCGTCCAGCTCTAAAATGACATATGAGCAAAGACAACTGAATGATTTGATTTGTTATTGCTGAAAGGAACACATTTTATTTATATTTCTAGGTTTTGTTATGCAGCATGTTCATATTTGAATTTGTATAATTTTGACAGGATATATTTTTATGGAGAGCAAAATCTTTTGGGATATTTAAAATCTAAGTTTATTTTTATATAAAATTACATAAGAGTAAAGAAATTTGAATGTTTGTTCTTTTAACGTTTACTTTATTTCTAACTTGTATAATTTAGACAGGATATATTTTTATGGAGAGCAAAATATTATAAGTTGTTTAAGGTTTGAGTTGATTTATTCACAAATAATATTCCTGTCTGTTTTTACCATTCCTACCAAAGATATTTCTGTCGACTAAATAAAAATTCCTTCTATTTAAAATTTAAATAGAACTTGAACAAATATGATAGTTCATAATATCCACGCAGACTTGCACGTAAGAGCGGGAGTTATCCGTTTTAACAAGCAGCGTATTGCACTGATACGAAATAGCTGTGTGTGTATATATGTAGATATGTATGTATATGTATATATGTTTATATATGTGTGTGTGTATGTATATATATATATGTATTTGTGTGTATATATGTAGATATATATATATGTATGTATATATGTGTGTGTGTATATTTATGTGTATATGTATAGATATGTATATATATATGTTTATGTGTGTGTGTGTAAATATACATATATATATATATATGACAGCAACACTCATCACTCACAACAGTGACTAAACAATTACATTGACAATCATGTTACGTTATTTTCAAAATGTTTCCTTTTCTTTTTCATTGCTTCTTTAACACACTACTTCTCCGCTGCGAACCGCGGGTATTTTGCTAGTATATATATATATTATGGGGTGCCAAACAGGCAAATACATTGATTTTCTGAATATATAAAGTCAGCGTCAGTATATATAAAGTCAAAACTTGTTTCTGAATATATAAAGTCAAAACTTGAATATATAAAGTCAGCGTCAGAATATATAAAGTCAGCGTTGGTACTGTATATATAAAGTCAAACTTGTTTCTGAATATATAAAGTCAAAACCTGAATATATAAAGTCAGCGTCGGAATTTATAAAGTCATTCCTGATTATATAAAGTCAACATCGGAGTACATAAAGTCATTCCTGAATATATAAAGTCAAAGTCAAAATATATTGATTGAAACGACTCAGGCACATTTTTAGTAAACTAAAAAAACTGAAATTAGTTAACAAAAACGTATTCAGAAAAATAAATTAAAAAAACACTGTTCGGTTAATTTTTTGAAAATGATGCATGTGCCCTGCCCAGGATTGGTTCTAGCCTTGCGTCCAGTGTTGTCTGGGATTGGCTCCAGCAGACCCCCGTGACCCTGTGGTCAGATTCAACGGGTTGGGAAATGGATGGATATTCCAGCGCTGACTTTGTATATTCAAGTTTTGACTTTAAATATTCCAACGCTGACTTTATATACTCAGGTTTTGACTTTATATATTCAAGGTTTAACTTTATATATTCGGGAATGACTTTATATATTCAAGTTTTGACTTTATATATTCCAGCGATGACTTTATATATTCAAGTTTTGACTTTATATATTCCGACGCTGACTTTATATATTCAAGTTTTGACTTTATATATTCCAGCGGCTGACTTTATATATTCCGACGCTGACTTTATATATTCAAGTTTTGACTTTATATATTCAGAAACAAGTTTTGACTTTATATATTCCGACGCTGACTTTATATATTCAAGTTTTGACTTTATATATTCAGAAACAAGTTTTGACTTTATATAGTCCGACAGTGACTTTATATAATCAAGTTTTGACTTTATATATTCAGAAAATCAATGTACAGTGGAACCTCGGTTCACGACCATAATTCGTTCCAGAACTTTGGTTGTAAACCGAGTTGGTCGTGAACCGGTAGGATTGTATGTAAATACAATTAATCTGTTCCAGACCGTACAAACTGTATGTAAATATGTAAAGATTAAGTACAAATATAGTTAATTACACCATAGAATGCACAGTGTAATAGTAAACTAATGTAAAAACAATGAATAACACTGACACAAAACACCCAGGCTCCCTGATCAGCTACACGAGCTGGCTCGCTCACGCTCTCTCTTTCTCTTTCTGTAGCACACACACCACCAAAGCCCCTCCCTCCCTCCCTACCTCAGCTACAGGAGCAGCCTGGCTCACGCGCGCTCTCTCTCTCTCTGTAGCGCGCGCACGCACACACACACACACACACCACCCACCCCTATCCCCATCCCATCCCTTCCCTGTCAGCTGCCCGTGCTCGCGCAGCATTTTTTTTTAAATGAATTAAGCACAGCAGAAAAAAAACATCGCACAAATCCGAACTGCATTTAAAAACCAACTCACAAGCATCCAAAAAAGTAACATTGCAGGAGATCACGCTACTGTATTAAACTTAAAGCCTGATCGCTGTAAACAATGTTTTTAAAATGAGTTTTAAGCACAGCAGAAAACAACATCGCACAAATCCTAACTGCATTTAAAAACCAACTCACAAGCAACCAAAAAAGTAACATTGCAACAAATCACACGATGAAGTCCTCCATGTAAATAATTTTTTTAATGAGTTTTAAGCACAAGGAAGAAAGCGAACATTTGAAAAAAGAGAAATGTAATATCGCACCTAATCGCGCTATGAAAAAAATCCATCTGTAAACAGTTTCATGAGTTTTAAGCACAAGGAAAAAAGCGAACATTTGAAAAAAGAGAAAAATGAAATTGCAACAAATCGTATTATGAACTAAAAAAATTAACTTTTGAAAAATCCCTAATACAAAAACCACCAAGAAAACTAACCTTGCATGAGACGAGTTCTGGCATGAAGTGTTTCCTTCAGGTGATTTCTTGAGTTTCTGGTGCTTTTAGCGGTTTAGCTGGTGGGAGTGAAAGCCTCATGCAGCCATTCCAAAAAGAAAGTTCTTGTGACCCTTTACATTACTGGCAGTCTGGCTTTGTTTACATTATGCTGCTTGAAAGCACGAGGGTTCTCAGATTGGTAAATGAGTAAACTGGTAAACAGTTTTTCCACCTCTTGTAATTTCTTTCTTTACTTCGATTTCAATTTTCTTCAAAACTTTCTCCTGACCACTCTTCACTTGCTTAGAAGCCATAGTTAACTGCAAAAGCACACGAAATACTGTAGAGCACAAAGAGAGTGCACGTCTTATTGAAAACAATGAACAAGGAGCGGCTTTGCTTAAATGAAAAAGCATGGCAGCTCTCTTTCTCTCTCAGGCTGCCTGTGGTGGGGGGGATGGTTCGCTCTCTCTCTCTCAGCTCAGGACGCAAGGGAAACTGGCTTGTTCAGCAAACACGTGCAGCAATCTCCTCCTCCTCCCCTTCCCCAGCAGGCACGTGCTCGCTCGCTCTTGCTCTCTTGCTCTCTCGCTCTCTCTTTCTCTCTCTCTCAGCTCAGGAGGCAAGGGAAACTGGCTTGTTCAGCAAACACGCGAAGCAATCTCCTCCTCCCTCCCCAGCAGGCACGTGCTCGCTCGCTCTTGCTCTCTCTCTCTCAGCTCAGCTCAGACAGGCAAGGGAAACAGGCTTGTTCGTATACCGAGTGTGTGGTTGTGAACCGAGGCAAAAGTTTGGCGAGCTTTTTGGTCGTGAACCGAGTTGTACGTGAACTGGGAAGTTCGTGAACCGAGGTTCCACTATTTATATATATATATATATACTAGGGGGCTCCGCCCCCTGCTCACTTTGCTCGCCCACCCCCGTGTTTGGTTTACTGGATATACAATACAATATAGTTTATTTTTTGTATAGCCCAAAATCACACAAGAAGTGCCGCAATGGGCTTTAACAAGCCCTGCCTCCTGACAGCCCCCCAGCCTTGACCCTCTAAGAAGACCAGAAAAAACTCCCAAAAAAACCCTTGTAGGGAAAAAATCGATGAAACCTTGGGAAAGGCAGTTCAAAGACAGACCCCTTTCCAGGTAGGGTGGGCGTGCAGTGGGTGCCAAAAAGAAGGGGGTCAATACAATACAGTACAATACATAGAACAGAATAAATCCTCAATACAGTATATAAATAAAAATTCTAGAAGTATGGAGTAGAATTTCACATTAGATGATATCACATAATATGATTTGGATTTGTTTAAAGTCGTGGAGACCTCATTCATCAAGTTGCCTATCTCATTTGGCCATTCCACATCTGAAATAGCACTAATCTGATGAAAGGACCCCTCTTTCCCATGATTCCTGCGATCCTTAATCAGGGATGACTTTACCTTAGGCAGGCAATATACAATTTAAAGAGATTGTTATTTTCTTGGGAATTATTACATATGCATTATTTTCAATTTTACTGTAAAAATGTTTGTAAAAACAATACTTGTCCTTTATTTTCAGCCCTGTGTATGGTTACATCTCTTCTTCGTCAGACATATAACGTTACTCGCGTTATAAAGGGGAGAGGCAGCTGAACACACGCTAAGGATATGCCGTCGCATCCTCTGCTGTCTTCCTGCTGCTTGCGAGCTGCATATTTTGCTTGTCTCTTGTCCAAATCTTTTAACATACCTCCAAAACATTGTACTAACTGTTACTTTCTTCCACTTTAAGCACTAGAGAAAACAACAGCAAAAGAAAAAACATTCAGTTGAGGTCTCACCCGTTGCGTGGCTGCACTCCCAATCCAGGTGGTTTGTTGTGTGGTGGTTGAGGCAACATGCTTCTCCTCTTTTCATGGGCTAACTAAATGTGAACTGTCTTTGCTGTTTACAATAGGTTAAAGTAAAACTCCCTATTAGAACTGTGTGAGTAAATAATGTAAACCAGTGAAAATCATAGCATACTCATATTACACATTAATCCTATAATATATTAATATATTACTTATTTCAGTTCTAAACATTACACTTTCCTGTAAAATTGTGTTTTGCAATGAATTTCAACAAGAGACAACTCACTAGGAAAAGTGAAAATTGATCTAATGCAGTAATGGTTTACTTTTTGTTTAATTTGCATATAGTATAGTAGTAAGCAACATCAGTGGCCTGTTAATATTTTTATTTAATTTTTAACTTATGCCATTATCCAAGGCAACTCACAACATTTGACATACAATTGGTTACCTTTAATTTATTTTTAGTAGGAGCAAAGGCAGGTGATGTGATGTGCTTATGGTCACACATTATCAGTAGCAGAATTTGAACCATCAAGTCACACTGATTCATCAATTAATCAATCAATCAACATTTATTTATATAGCACATTTTCATACAAAAAAATGTAGCTCAAAATGCTTTACAAAATGAAGAATAGAAAAATAGAAGACACAATAAAAAATAAACATAAGTCAACATTAATTAACATAGAATAAGTAAGGTCTGATGGCCAGGATGGACAGAAAAAACAAAAAAAAACTCCAAAAACTGGAGAAAAAAAATAAAATCTGTAGGGATTCCAGACCAAGAGACTGCCCAGTCCCCTATGGGCAATCTACCTAACATAAATGAAACAGTCCTCTTTGTATTTAGGGTTTTCATGGAAGGACCTGATGATGATGGTCACGTAGACTTCTGGCTTTTAGTCCATCAATGTTGGTGCATCATGATGCTTTGAGTAGGTGGTGGTGGTGGCGCAGGCCGCCACCGCAAAGAAACCGGAAAAAGAAACAGAAGAGAGAGAAGGGGTCAGTATGGATTTTGGAGCCACTGTGAATAGTTATTATGATGAATTGAACATACAGAGTATCAGTATTGTATTAAGTTAAAGTGAAGTTATAAAAAGGCTATTTTAAAGTAATGTGTTTTCAGCAGTTTTTTAAAGTGCTCCACTGTATTTGCCTGGCAAATTCCTATTGGCAGGCTATTCCAGATTTTAGGTGCATAACAGCAGAAGGCCGCCTCACCACTTCTTTTAAGTTTAGCTTTTGGAATTCTAAGGAGACACTCATTTGAAGATCTAAAGTTGTAATTTTGAATATAACGTGTCAGGCATTCCGATATATATGATGGAGCGAGATTATTTAAGGCTTTATAAACTATAAGCAGTATTTTAAAGTCAATCCTGAATGACACAGGCAACCAGTGTAGTGACATCAAAACTGGAGAAATGTGTTAGGATTTTCTTTTCCTAGTTAGGATTCTAGCAGCTGCATTCTGCACTCGTTGCAAGTGATTTATGTCTTTATTGGGCAGTCCTGAGAGGAGTGCTTTACAGTAATCTAGTCTACTGAAAACAAAAACGTGAATTAATTTCTCAGCATCTTTCAATGATATAAGAGGTCTAACTTTTACTGTTTCTTAAGTGAAAAAATGCTGTCCTAGTGGTCTGATGAATATGCGATTCAGATTACAGTCAACAGTTACCCCTAAGTTTTTTACTTCCGTCTTAACTTTTAATCCTAAAGCATCAAGTTTATTTCTGATAACCTCATTGAATCCATTATTGCCAATTACTAAAATTTCAGTTTTCTCTTTATTTAGTTTGAAAAAGTTACTATTCATCCATTCAGAAATACCAGTAAGACATTGTGTTAGTGTATCGAAAGAGTCAGAGTCATCAGGTGCTATTGATAAGTACAGCTGTGTGTTATCAGCATAGCTGTGGTAACTCACGTTGTAACCTGAGATAATCTGACCTAACGGAAGCATATAGATTGAGAAAAGCAGCGGACCCAGGATAGACCCTTGTGGAACACCATATTGGATATCCTGTGTCTTTGAGATGTGATTACCACAACTCACAAAGAATTTTCTACCTGCCTGGTAGGATTCAAACCAATTTAAGACACTGCCAGAGAGGCCCACCCATTGACTAAGGCGATTTCTAAGAATATTGTGATCAATGGTGTCAAATGCAGCACTCAGATCTAAGAAACATAATATAATATATCTTCTTTTAGTAGGCCTGTGGAATCTTCCCACTCACATTCTAAAGAACAAATTGTTAGTATAACACTAATTAGGATACATATTTTAGCAATTCCAGCCAAAATTGCTTATTCTCCTTTGTCAGTGTCATGGGTTCAACTCAGCTACCACATGATTTAGCCATCTCACTGCTGCCTTCTTGCCATTCATCTCTGCCTGAGTTTAGTGAGTGCATGTTATCCTCCCAGTTATATCAGTTATAGGTATTGCAGCTGGCCCTGTGTACTTTTGCCTGTCTTTTCTGCAACTCTTTTTTAATAGGGAACATGTTAGTGTTTGTTATTTACTATTCTTTATACAACCTCAAGGTTTGAAGTCCCAAGCCTTCATCACAACACCCACACTGCCCACACTTTGCTATACAGAAAGGTACATTTTTACATGGCAGTTCTGATACAAAACATTAATTGATGGCACTATAACTGAAGAAAAAAATGTTCTGGGTGAAGCTTGGTGAAACAGCTAGTATAAAATAGAAAAGAATAATGCAGTGTCTTACCATCTTTCAGATTATTATCATTATGTTACAGTAGATGGCAGTCTACCAATTTAAATTAAAGCAACAGAGTTAAAAATAATTTCTACTGAAACTAAGAATATTTCCTTAACATAAATCTCTGTTGGTAAGTGTGATAAAGTTTACAAAATAAAACCATCTGTTCTTAATCTAGATAACCATTTTGAAATGTTTCTTGTCTTAATTTAAATGGAAAAAAACTATAGGTAATAGAAGTAATTTTTGCTGTGATCTTTTTTTATTCTTAAAGAATACTGAAAGTGCTCAGTCATTTTTAAGAATCAACTAACTTCATCACATCTTCATTAAGCTGAAGGGTTTCATAGTGTCTTAAAACATACAGGATACACATTTCATTTATATTTAGTTTTCAACTGGAGAGCTCCTTTGTATATGCATTATAAGGTTTTGTAAATGTGGAAATCCTGTAAATAACACAGGCCTTTAGAAATGATGGAAAATAGTTTTGAGAATACTTCACACACTCAGACCATTCTACCAATAAACTCATTTTATTGGAACAAATGAGAATTAAAATATTATGTAATCACAAGGAAAACTGACAAGAAATAAAGCAGCAGTTCTTTTTGGCTGTAACCTTTCTCTATCTCTCTCTCTCTCATGCAACCTATGAGTACTGCTAAGATAAGCTCCTAATTGTTATGCAGAGCCTTAGTGTAAGCTTCTGGCATGGCTCACTCCTGTTCTTTAGCAGTAGCACAGTCGAAAATAGCATCAAGTAAGCATGCAACTAAACTCACAGCAGGGAAGCAACACTGCACAGAAAGCTTTCATATTCTGAAGGGAACATAAGATTGTCACAAGATTCTCATAATGTTAACTATTATGTATTTTCTGCGGAGTATTTTTCAGGTAAGAGATTTCACATTTCTTTTCCTGAAGAGCTCTGACAATGATGCACTCCCCGCTGTGAGGCTATGATTTTACATCATAAGAACAATGAAAAAAGTTTTAAGGCAACAAGTTTACTGCAAGGTTGTGATAGTGAAGGGTAAACCAGACACTTTTTGAGCAGTATTTTAATTAGAATTGCAGTAAGTTTGTAATGTACATGAGCACATATTATATGTGTATTCTGTAAATAACTATTGAATTTTAAAGCATCAGTTGAAGGCATATTTTAGGTTCTATACTGTTAACAACAGTTATTCAAAAATGTCTTTATTCTTCTTTTCGCTTTAGTCTAAAACTGACAGGCATGTTGTTAGTCTGTGGAGGCTTGTTGTTGGTCTGTGTTATGTTTATGGGGTACAAGACAATGTACTTTGGTTTTACTGGTGAATGATATGATTTTTCCCTATAGTCTATAGGAGTGTGTCAGATTCCTGTAAAGCTGTCATTTCAGCTTAAAATGAATCAACCTGTTTTTTTTCATTATAACAAAATAAACTTAAGACATGGTACTTGAAGATGTTATTTATGTAGTGGCTTATCACTTATTACTTATTTCTGTGGTGATTGTGAAGGTAATATGCTGAGCTTAAAAGACTTAGGATACCTTATTCCAAGCCACATTTACCACATTAAGAATTCTCTGAAAATACCAAAAAAAAAAAAGGTTAGGATTATAATACCTTCAAGTTGATTGTGGTCTTCTCTCACTGAACAATTCCTGATACACCTAGTATATATTCATAAAAAATAAACCATGTCAAGATTCAGTTTATTCAAACTCACAAGAATGACCTAAACTGTTTACAGTTCTAAACTGAATGCATTGCTTAGATGAAATATCATGAAACTAACCTGAGTAAACAGCCATCAGTTTGAAAACCTTGACCTTTTGACTTCATTTAAAGAGAGTCTCTTTCAACTTTTTTTAAACTCTGGATGCTAAGTCCCATTTTAAACATACTCTTGTGTATATGTTTAAATGACTGCTATAGATTGATTTTAAATTCTGTATATTTACTGACTTGAAGCTTCCATCTTTTAGATCATTCTTTTAGAATCCTAAATAGATTGTTACAAATACTTTTGTAACTTATTAGGTCTAATTTATTAGAGAGAATAACATTGGACAAACTGCCAGAGAAAGGCAAACACTTATTGATTATTCCTCTTATTATTATTCTTGTTCTCATTATTAATTTAAGAGAAGAATTTAGGTTAGAGATGCATAAAAAGGAACAGAGCTGGAGAAAAAAGCAAAGGAAGCAGAGAAAGGGGCATAAAAGAAAAAAGAACCAAAGAAATTGAAAGACCTCTGTGGACTGAACAACCATTGAAGGATTTCTGCACCTAGACTTGTAAAGACTCATCTTGCATCACCTGTATTTTCTACTGAAGTATTTTTAATAACACTCTTTTTCAAATACATTTCCTAAACCTTTAAGTTTCTTTTCAAATATATTTCCTACTTTTGCTATCATCAGTTTTACTTTGTTTTTTATTAATTTTGCCTTATAAAAATATTGATTTTATATTGTTTGATTGGGTAAGGATATATTGTTTAGAACACCTGGGGCCTACGGTGCGTATGCACAGAAATGTTGCATAAGAATGTTTTCAAATTCAAATCGCGATGTATAAAACCTAAACTTGGCGTAAAGCCATGCACATTTCCACAGTACCTCATACCCTTTCGTACGCAAGTTCTGTGCTTGGTTTTGCAGAGTGGCAGTACTCAGCGTCAAAGCAGTGCTACTGTTCCTGTGTGGTTATTCTTTTTTTTTTAGATCATCATCCCTGACGGGCTTTATAAATACACTGAAATTAACCTGATATTGTTTATTAGTTTAATGCATTTGATTGTAATTAACCAGTAACAATATAATGGTCCACGGAATAATCAAACTATTCTAAATACGATAGCTGCTTTAGCATTGTTACTCTCACTGCACCTTCTTCTTCTTTCAGCTGCTCCCATTAGGGGTTGCCAGAGCAGATCATCTTTTTCCATATTGCTCTCACTGCACCACTCAGAGTATTTATATCACTGTACCTGAGTGGGAAATCAAAGATCTACAGAAGCTGAGAAAGAGAATTATCGGTATACAGCATCAAGCATTCCTCAGCCATTTTGTCTATTGAACTGCTTTCACACGGCAAACGTTTCAAAGCCTTTCCTGTATGGACCTCGCGGTTCAGAAAGAGTTTCATCCCAAGAATTATAAACGCACTTAATCAAGTGCTCCTTGTAGAACTGTCTGCACTTATAAGTAGAACTAGCAAAATACCCGCGCTTCGCAGCGGAGAAGTAGTGTGTTAAAGAAGCAATGAAAAGAAAAGGAAACATTTTGAAAATAACGTAACCTGATTGTCAATGTAATTGTTTTGTCACTGTTGTGAGTGATGAGTGTTGTTGACATATATATATATATTTACACACACACACATAAACATATATATATATATACATATCTATACATATACACATATATACATACATATATATCTACATATATACACACACATATATACACACAAATACATATATATATATATATATATATATATACACACACACATATATAAACATATATATACATATACATACATATCTACATATATACACACACAGCTATTTCGTATCAGTGCAATACGCTGTTTGTTAAAACGGTTGACTCCGCTCTTACGTGCAATAACAAATCAAATCATTCAGTTGTCTTTGCTCATATGTCATTTTAGAGCTGGACGCCTGGCATCTTTTTGGCCACAGGTTCGTTTCTGTTTGCTGTGAGGTTCTGTGTTGTGGAGATTCTCAGGATGGATTGCAGGTGCTCATCAGTGAGGCGACTCCTGTGTGCTGTTTTGTTAGTCTTTATCACTGACAAGAGCTTCTCACACAGATATGTGCTACCAAACATGCACAAGGTTCGAGCCGCATGTAGACGGACTTTTTGTTCATCAAAGTCACCAAAGCGCGTGCAAACTCAGTGCGCAGTGGCCAGTTTATCAGCAAAGTGCGATTTGGGAACACCGTAGTGACGACTTGGTTTAACAGTACTTGGCAACAGGGAAAGTGGGGCAAGGTGAACTGGTGCATTTGTGTCTCCCATAAAAGCAGCTTCACTTGAAATCACTTTGTGATTGTGCACGGGTTAAAACGTCCGCTGAAGTGTCAGATTCTTATTTAATTATGCTGTTTTCTGTATCTTCTGAATTGCATTCAGGTTACCCTGATGCAAGGCAGCTGAAGCGCTGCATTGTGGGATCTGTAGTTTATTGTGTTACCAGCGCTCATATACCCGGCTTTAATAACAATAATACAGTATATAAAATGAGCTCAAGGGCGGATATAATTACACGCGGACGGATGTGGCCCGCTGCCCTTGAGTTTGACACATATGGACTAAATAGAACTTGAAAAGATATATTTTTCAAATGTGATCGCAATTCAGATAGAGTTGACGCAAGACTACAGCCTGCATGCCTCAATGAGTCATCCTCCCCTCGCTCTTACTTTTTTACCGTTCATCTAATGAATACACTGAGTATGGCTTTACCAAAACAATCATTGATAGCGAATAAAGTATCCATTATTCGAGTATGTAGAGCGGGATATATTTATATACATATATATATATACCCGCGTATCGCAGCGAGAAGTAGTGTGTTAAAAAGGTAGAAAAAGAAAAGGGAACATTTTAAAAATAACGTAACATGACTGTCAATATACAGTATTTGTTTTGTGAGTGTTACTGAGTGTTGCTGTCATCAAGGATTTGATTATCATTATTTCATTTATCCCAAAAATTTCCATTTTGATTGTGGGGTTACTGTTTTAAATTTTTAAATTATCTCGGTGCTCAGTTCGAGCAGAATGAAGTGCTGTTTGGTTAGAAAAATAAGGCTTCAAATAGTGTAATAACTGCAATTCAGTATTTGTTTGGTAGAGGATTACTGTTTGTGTTGCTGTCACCAAGGTTTGAATCATATGCTTAAAATAGTGTTCGAAAGCAGGGTGATTTGCAACACCCATGACGATTTTTAACGTTTGGCAAAGATGAAGTGTTTAAACTGTGCATTCGTTCTCTAAAAACGCTTCATTAATCAAACTTTATTGGGCACGAAAACTGCATGACAAGTATTCTTATTAAATGGTTTCTTTCTAATTATTTATTACCCGTGGGCATAACCCAGTAGTGGTTGAAAAAGAATTGTACCAGCCTAACCGCTTTTCAAAAATTTTGTGTAATGGGGCTCAAGTTTGATTATTTTTTCTTAAACGCCGATTTGTGGGTTGTGTTGTAGTTTACACCGGGGTTTTCAACAAGATGAATTTCTTTCGTGGTTGTACATAAATCAATAGCCCGCCTTGCTTGACCATTCCCGTTTTCTTTTACCTGCTTCTTTAGGGAATTACCTTTTACCGTGTGCTTTTTTCCAAAAACTTTTTGAGTATGCTTATGGAAACCATATTTTTCTCTTTTCAATTTACCGTTTTTAACCCGGGAATTTTGTTTTACGTAGGCAGTTCCATCGTTACCCATGCGTCGTTCATATGGTGCAGCATTTTGAGTTTGGCTGTTTTAAGTTCTTTCATTAATTTCTCAAAGTTGCTTTGAACTGTGTTGTTCAAGTACACCTGCCTTTCAATCTTTCCTCGCTTCACCCTCAAAACCCCGCGTTATTGATTGCCTGCACCTTATATGAAGCACTTTCCTTCACCCGCATGTCTTGACTTTTAATTAGGTTTACCGTCGGCCGTCAGAATGAATATGGATATCCCCTCCACTTTTGACCATTACACGTAGAATTTCGATATAAAACCTGCCCAACTTTTGTAAGGAAGCTGTAAGGAATGAACCTGCCAAATTTCAGCCTTCCACCCACACGGGAAGTTGGAGAATTAGTGATGAGTCAGTGAGTGAGTCAGTGAGTCAGTGAGTGAGTGAGTGAGTGAGGGCTTTGCCTTTTATTAGTACAGATTACCTCACTGTAAACTTGCACTACAGTTACAATATTGCACAACCTGAGGCACTTAATAAAGCGCGTACAAAGATTTCATTTTTAAGATGAAATGCAGCAAAATATGTTTATTATATTATACAGATAACACTTTAACTTCTTTTAAATAATCTATATTGTCAATAATTAAACATGCCAGGACACAGTGCCGCAGGGCTAGCTATTAGCTTGCACTCCGTTCACGGATTGTTCCTGCCTCTCACTGTATTCTTACTGGGACTGGCGTGACACTGGAAGGATAGATGGATAGAATAATTAAACACGTACTACGAAGATATTTCAATGTTCCTTAAAAGTTTTGAAGAATCAGCGTTCTAAACTTACAGATGGCTTAACGTCTATTACAGAGCTGATTGTGTGGCGATTGGGTATTTGGAGAAAGAACGTAAGGACAGGAATTGGAGGTTAGTACGTTTGAAAGAGACAGTACTTCTGTAGTAAAGCATTTCATCGAAGGTTGCGCATGGTGCAGCAAGCATCTGAGACATGAACAATCACTGCGCCACCATGTTCCCGTGTTTAATAACATGATTTAACTCCTATCATCATGAAAATATGATGCATACATCTCAGTATTTTAATTATTCAGAGAGCTGTAATATCACGATTGTAATGAATTCTGTGTCCTGTCGGAGGAAGAGAAAGCTGGTTTAAGAAGCACGTAGTGATTCACACACATAGAGCACATAGAAGATCAAATACAAAACAAAGCATTTAACTTGCTACTTTAGTTACGATGGGATTTGAGAAACTAATAAATTAAACAATTTTAAGATGATATTTATGATATTCTACTTTAATGACAAAATAAACTGTGTGATTAAAGAGATTAAAGTTGACATTTCATGCTTTTTTCCCAACGTGTGCCTATTTTTTTTTTCTCTTTACCATAATAAGCTTTCATATGACACTCAGCCGGTGG
Organism: Polypterus senegalus; assembly: GCF_016835505.1. NCBI lineage: Eukaryota > Metazoa > Chordata > Cladistia > Polypteriformes > Polypteridae > Polypterus > Polypterus senegalus. The sequence goes on from NC_053154.1 coordinate 184,848,697, forward strand.
GCTACGACTCGCCTTTTCATGGCGACTTTTGATATCTGACAACTTCTTTTTTATTTCGGACACTATGCGACTTTGTGAACTTGAGCTTTCGAGTTTCTCCGACACGCTGTATCACTCGATCGACTTCCTTTTGTTGTTTATACCATTATTTAAACCAACAAATAGTACGTTTTTCCTTGCCTCCACTTGGTATTCGCTGAAATTCTTATATTTTTCCCCATGCTTTTCCCATTGTCTTTTCACAGAAGGCTGATCTTAATGACTATTTATATTGATTTGCATATTCAAAGAGGCGTTACTTTTTATGCTGACTGGGATTTATGTAGTGGAAGAACGTGAAAGTTGGCGAACACACAGATTCCTGCATCTGGAATTTTTTGTCTGTAAGCACATTTCAGCTTTTGTGCTTATGTCATGTTATAGTGCGAATTCTACGCACGCCGTTATGCATGAGGCCCCAGGTGTGGGTGAATGTCATGTTCAAACAGAGGTTAACAGCTGAGAAGAGATATCTTCAAAAGAATGTAGCATGGCAAGGTGACACCTGTTTTGTTGATTGGCACAGGTATCACTCAGGTTTAAAGACAACTGTTTGGTCTGCTTGTATTTACAGTACCAAGTAAGTTTCTTTGCTTGGAGAGGATAGATGTTGGAAACGAATCCCTAGAAGACCCGGTTGCTTCTCCGAAACCCCCTCTTAACTGGCGATACAATGGGAAACAAATACTGTTTTTTACCTCCTCTTTGCTCGATTAGCTGCAGCTTCTTGCGCAGCGCTTCAAACATTTAAAAGCCTGTACAGCAGCTGTCATTTGGTCTTATTGCCTTGTCTCTCTTCTCGTCCAGACATCCTCTGCTTTATTCTTTATGCTTTATTATGCTGTTTATGAATAAAGTTTATGTTTCTTGAAAATCCTTACTGTATCTGTGCAACTGTGTAACCCAAGCGTGACAATATACAGACTGGTAGGCGGTCTCATGTATGCCAGACTGCATAAAAATAGTTTTATGAATATTTACTTTTTTATGTCTTAGATTCTGAATGATATAACTTCTGCCATTGTTCTGCAGCCATTAGATAATGGAAGATAATAAATGTACATTTTGACATTTATTGGTTTCCTCAGACATTTAAAAGTCATTAAGGTAGGTTGATGGCTGCCTCTAATTTGTTTTAGAGTGATGGTCTGCAAAATGGTTTATATATGTTATGTTCTGGACTGGTGTCTTAACCAATGCTGCTAAGATAGGTTATGGCTGACTCCTAAACCAAAAAAGGAGTTAGTCATTTCAGGACATAAAAGAATGAGTCAGAGCCTGTATATAAAATCAATGTCATTTCAATAATATAGTAAAAAATATAGCGCAAGACCATGACCTCAATATCATGATATGGTTTTTCATATGTAGTAACTGGAATCTTGCAAATAATCAGTAGTGCAAATTCAGCTACTGACCTGCTCAACCTAATGAAATTTTACCAATCATGGTAAATGGGTGGAGTGGTGGCTCTGAGACTAGGGATCAGCACTGGAAACGGTAAGGTTGCCAGTTCAAAACTCGTAAAGGCCGTACTGGGTATAACATTAATCTGCATGCAGATCCTCCAACTTGCAGTGAAAACTTGGAAGTTGTTGGCAGGATTAGCATTCCAACCAATGTAAAAAAAAAAAACTCACATTCCATTTGAACTAGCATGGTGCTGAGGTGTCACCTATTGCACGGCTGCACTCAGGTTTATTATGTGAGGGGTGTGGCATTGTGCTGTATCAGCACATGCTCCCAACAACCCCTCCAATATAGTAAATAAAATTAATTTCTAAGCCTTTGGTTAGCCTACTTTATCCTTTAGGTATAGTCATAGACTCTAGTCTGGTGACTTGCTTAATGTGACAATTGTAATTAATCTTGCTCCTCTCCTTGCATCTCAAGAAAATAATAACTATATAGCAGTTTGTGGTAGATAGGGGGTGCTCTAACTCCCTTGAACCCCTGTCCATGACTCCAGACACCAGGTAAAAGTCCTCAAATCGACTTTATTCAATTTCCACAGTGTACAAAGCACACTCTCCTCCACAATACTCATATAAATCACTAATACTAATCACAAATAACCAATCCTCCAGCTCCCAGACGCGTCGCCTCCCTTTCACCCAGCTCAGCTCCCCGTCTGGGAGTTCCCACAGTCCTTTTATATTCCCTGACCTGGAAGTGTTCTCAATCCCCAGTCCATGTGATCCTCAATCACTTCCGGGTCAGGTAAAAGTTCTTTTCTTCACCCCGGAAGCCCGTCACTCTTCCTATGACGAGCTTCCAGGTCATAGTGCACAAATGAGTCCTCGGTCCTCCCTGCAGCACCCTCTTGCGGCCCCTGAGGTATCTAGCAGGGCTGAGGATAAAAACTACATCGTCCATGATTCCCTGCTGGTCTTCGGGGCACCTTCATACTTCAGGGAGGGCTCCATCTGGCGGCCTGGGGGTATTGGCCGGGATGATAAGCTGGCCAAATATCACACAGTTACACAGAGAAAGGGATAGGACATAAAGAGAAACACATCAGAATTAAGACATTTTTATAGGTGGGGTACAGTGGATAGTGCCCCTGCTTTAAATTATATTATTTCTTAAAATTTCCTTTTCATACAACTCATTTAAGAGAACTACATTAAGTAATCATTTTCTTCCTTTAATTGTAGAGTTCAGGTTAGTGTGAGGCACAACAAGATTGCAGAATCAGAGAACCTTAGGTGGCAAACAGGAGCATAGATGAAGAAAGTCATTGATAGAGTCTGGTGCAAGGCCATTTAAAGCTTTGAAGGTTATTAATGCAATTTCATATTCAATCTTGTAATACACAAGGAGCCAGTGAAGAAGCTGTCTGTTGTTACAGTTTTGCCTTTGTCCAGACTGATAGCGGTCACAGGGCATCATATCTTTAATTACTGGTTCAACAAATAGTTCTGAGCAGGCATCAACCACAGCAACTGTGGCCGTCACTGCTCTTGTGAAAAGAATGGAGATAAATGCCATCAACTCATTTGTTGTACCACGTGAATGACACTGACAGAATAAAACTGAATAATAAAAAAAAGTCCTAACTTTTACAAGTAGCCAAAACTTATACCGGGAGTTACAGACTCAAATCAAATGTATGTTTTTATTATATTAAAGTAATAATAATAGCAGCTCACTACTGAAAGCGTGGAACTCTGGGATTCAAACCTAGAACCTTTCTGTTATAAGGCAGCAGTTTTTATCTCTGCAGTTCTCAATATTAGAATAGTCACATGATTAGTATGGAATGTTATTATAGTCACTTACAACAGCATGAATATTTGCAATACAAAGTGTAACATGAACAGGTTAACAGAACATGTTGGATAAAAAGGGAGATGCAGGACACATGTAAGTTAGTATGTGTGAAGTGTGGCTATCAGGTAATGTAGTATACCGACGTCTATAATAATTGTGAAAATTTAATAATGAAATTTTTTGCATAAACATTATTGTCAGTGAAAATATTCCTCGGTGTGTAACCTGCGAACCTGGAAAATGTAGTGTACAACTGGACATGGGTAAAAACAGGACCCGGCAAATAATCTCTGACATTATTAAACGTTTGTCTTCGTGACTTGGTGATACAATATGTTAAATGAATAGGGAATTGCCTTCATCTATATATCTATACTAATAAAAGGCAAAGCCCTCACTCACTCACTCACTCACTCACTCACTCACTCACTCACTCACTCACTCACTCACTCACTCACTCACTCACTCACTGACTGACTCATCACTAATTCTCCAACTTCACGTGTAGGTAGAAGGCTGAAATTTGGCAGGCTCATTCCTTACAGCTTACTTACAAAAGTTGGGCAGGTTTCATTTCGAAATTCTACGCGTAATGGTCATAACTAGAAGCTATTTTTCTCCATTTACTGTAATGGAGTTGAGCTCGAAAGTCGTGGGAGGTGGAGTTTCGTGTGACATCAGCACGCCTCCCACGTAATCACGCAGTACGTAGAAAACCAGGAACAGGTCCAAAAACCGCTGAAGAAAACATACATTATATAATTAAGAAGGCAGCGAAACAATTAGAAGTGAGCGAGTGACATATAAAACCATATTCAGCGGCTCACATGAACTGACACAGTGCGCAGACAAATAACAACAGTTCCAAAGAGTGCTGAACAAAAACTGAATTACACTGCTACGCTCAAATAGACAAACCACACGCCGTGGCGCAATAGTAGAGGCTTCGCCTCTAGCACTGGCTTCCGAGGTTCGATTCCTGAGAGGGGGTGCATTGAGTATGTACGCGTGCTTCCCGATACATTTTAGCCTTGCATCCCCTTGGTTTGAGACGTATGAAAAAATATGCGGTTAATGCAGAAAGACAGATCACCAATTGAAGCTTTATGAATAATGGATACTTTATTCGCGATCAATGATTGTTTTGGTAAAGCCATACTCAGTGTATTCATTAGATGAACGGTAAAAAAGTAAGAGCGAGGGGAGGATGACTTATTGAGGCACGCAGGCAAAACCACAATAGCATGCGGGCTCGATGTACTGTAGTGCGCGTCAACTTGATCTGAATTGTGCGATCACATTTGATATTTATTTATATTATATTATTATATTATATATTATTATATTATAACACCGCATTAATCAAGTCTAGCTTATGATGCTGCAAGTTATTGGCGAAGCTAGCCCACACGATGCCGAAGAGAAAAGGTGAATATGAACGTAGAGCCTTTAAAAACAGATGGGAGGCTGAGTATATGTTTACTGACATTGCCGGTAAACCAGTGTGTCTCATTTGTGGAGCTAATGTGGCTGTAATTACAGAATTTAATCTAAGATGGCACTATGAGACAAAACATCAAGATAACCTGAAAGACCTGAATGCAATGCACAAGATGCAGAAAGCAGAAGAGTTAAAGAAGAATCTGACACTTCAGCAGATGTTTTTACCCGTGCAAAATCACAAAGTGATTTCAAGTGAAGCTACTTTTATGGGAGACACAAATGCACCAGTGCAACTTGCCCCACTTTCCCTGTTGCCAAGTAATGTTGAATCAAGTTGGCACAACGGTGTTCCCAAATACGCACTTTGCTGATAAACTGAGCGCACTGTGCACTGAGTTCGCACGGCGCTTTGGTGACTTTGAAGAACAAAAAAAGAATTTTGAGTTGTTGTACCTTATGGCAGTTAGAGCACCATTTCCTACGCAGTAGATGTCAGTGCGTCCCTCCGTGGATATGCCTCCCCAGACCATCACTGACCCACCACCAAACCTGTCATGTTGAACGACGTTGCAGGCAGCATATCATTCTCCTTGTCTTCTCCAGACTCTTTCAAATCTATCAGCTGCTCAGGGTGAACCTGCTCTCGTCTGTAAAAAGTACAGGGCGCCAGTGGCGGACTTGCCAATTCTGGTGTTCTTGAGCAAATGCCAGTCGAGCTCCACGGTGCTGGGCAGTGAGCACAGGGCCCACAACAAGACGTCGGGCCCTCAGGCCATCTTCATGAAGTCTGTTCCTGATTGTTTGGGTAGAGACATTCACACCAGTGGCCCTCTGGAGGTCATTCTGTAGGGCACGAGCAGTGCTCTGTCTGTTCCGCCTTGCACAAAGGAGCAGGTATCGGTCCTGCTGATGGGTTGAGGACCTTCTACGGCCCTGTCCAGCTCTCCGAGAATAACAGCCAGTCTCCTGAAATCTCCTCCATGTTCTGGAGATTGTGCTGGGAGACACATTAAACCTTCTTGCTGCAGCACGTGTGGATGTGCCATCCTGGAGAAGTTGGACAACCTGTGCAACTTCTGTAGGGTTAAGGAATCGCCTCATACTGCCAGTAGAGATAATTACTCAAGCCAAAACTAGCACGAGTTGAAAACCAGCCAAAAAAGATCAAGAGGGAGAAACTTGAAATGACCTCCACATGTAAAACCAGTCCTGTTTTGAGGGTTTTCTAATTGTTGGCACTTTAGTGCACCTGTCGTTAAGTCCATGAACACCAATACAGCTGAAAGTGATTAACAATGACCTCAGCTGCTTAACCAACCAGAAAATTATCAGACAGGTTTAATTGATTTCATGCCAGGCCCAATAAAGAAAGTGTTCCTTTAATTTTTGTGAGCAGTATATGTAGATATGTATGTATATATATGTTTAAATATATATGTGTGTATGTATATATATATGTATTTGTGTGTATATATGTGTGTGTATGTATATGTATGTGTGTATATGTAGATATATATATACAGTGGTGTGAAAAACTATTTGCCCCCTTCCTGATTTCTTATTCTTTTGCATGTTTGTCACACAAAATGTTTCTGATCATCAAACACATTTAACCATTAGTCAAATATAACACAAGTAAACACAAAATGCAGTTTTTAAATGATGGTTATTATTATTTAGGGGAAAAAAATCCAAACCTACATGGCCCTGTGTGAAAAAGTAATTGCCCCTTGTTAAAAATAACCTAACTGTGGTGTATCACACCTGAGTTCAATTTCCGTAGCCACCCCCAGGCCTGATTACTGCCACACCTGTTTCAATCAAGAAATCACTTAAATAGGAGCTGCCTGACACAGAGAAGTAGACCAAAAGCACCTCAAAAGCTAGACATCATGCCAAGAACCAAAGAAATTCAGGAACAAATGAGAACAGAAGTAATTGAGATCTAACAGTCTGGTAAAGGTTATAAAGCCATTTCTAAAGCTTTGGGACTCCAGCGAACCACAGTGAGAGCCATTATCCACAAATGGCAAAAACATGGAACAGTGGTGAAACTTCCTAGGAGTGGCCGGCCGACCAAAATTACCCCAAGAGCGCAGAGACGACTCATCCGAGAGGTCACAAAAGACCCCAGGACAACGTCTAAAGAACTGCAGGCCTCACTTGCCTCAATTAAGGTCAGTGTTCACGACTCCATCATAAGAAAAGACTGGGCAAAAACGGCCTGCATGGCAGATTTCCAAGACGCAAACCACTGTTAAGCAAAAAGAACATTAGGGCACGTCTCAATTTTGCTAAGAAACATCTCAATGATTGCCAAGACTTTTGGGAAAATACCTTGTGGACTGATGAGACAAAAGTTGAACTTTTTGGAAGGCAAATGTCCTGTTACATCTGGCGTAAAAGGAACACAGCATTTCAGAAAAAGAACATCATACCAACAGTAAAATATGGTGGTGGTGGTGTGATGGTCTGTGGTTGTTTTGCTGCTACAGGACCTGGAAGGCTTGCTGTGATAGATGGAACCATGAATTCTACTGTCTACCAAAAAATCCTGAAGGAGAATGTCCGGCCATCTGTTCGTCAACTCAAGCTGAAGCGATCTTGGGTGCTGCAACAGGACAATGACCCAAAACACACCAGCAAATCCACCTCTGAATGGCTGAAGAAAAACAAAATTAAGACTTTGGAGTGGCCTAGTCAAAGTCCTGACCTAAATCCAATTGAGATGCTATGGCATGACCTTAAAAATGCGGTTCATGCTAGAAAACCCTCAAATAAAGCTGAATTACAACAATTCTGCAAACATGAGTGGGCCAAAATTCCTCCAGAGCGCTGTAAAAGACTCATTGCAAGTTATCGCAAACGCTGGATTGCAGTTATTGCTGCTAAGGGTGGCCCAACCAGTTATTAGGTTCAGGGGGCAATTACTCTTTCACACAGGGCCATGTAGGTTTGGATTTTTTTTCTCCCTAAATAATAAAAACCATCATTTAAAAACTGCATTTTGTGTTTACTTGTGTTATATTTGACTAATTTTGATGATTAGAAACATTTTGTGTGACAAACATGCAAAAGAATAAGAAATCAGGAAGGGGGCAAATAGTTTTTCACACCACTGTACAGGTATATATGTGGATGTATGTGTATATATGTATGTATATATGTGTGTGTGTATATATATGTGTATATGTGTATATGTATATATGTATGGATATGTGTATATATATGTTTATATGTGTGTGTGTGTATATATATATATATATATATATATATATGACAGCAACACTCATCATTCACAACAGTGACAAAACAATTACATTGACAATCATGTTACGTTATTTTCAAAATGTTTCCTTTTCTTTTTCATTGCTTCTTTAACACTAGAATTACCAGAGCCTACGAAAAAACTCGTAATTCCGTCCACCTTAAACTGCTTCTTAAATCCTTCACACCTCTCCGCCAGCGCCCTTTGTCTTCTAAATGTGCTGATAAAGAGAAGCTCGGAGCAGCCGGCTATTCCATCCCCCCACCAATTTAGAACGTGCATGAACTTCTCTCAGCTCATGCCTTAATTGAGTATCTGGGAGTGAAGTGGAGTTTTAGAGTGGAAATAATAGATCGTTGTTTGGAACACACGCATTTCATGTCTGTTCCGTTTCTACAGTAATCTGTGTCAACACATTGTTAAAACAGAAACGTTTTTTTATATTCTAGTAGTAGATGACAAAATGTAGGCATAAACTGTATAATGTATGAAGCCTGAAGTCCAAATAGCAAAGAAACATTTTCACAAGAATAACACAATTGCGCTTTTATTCAAAATATAACTGCAGAAACAAAAAGCCGCCTAAACATGTGACATTGACACCACTTTATTGTAACTGCCTCCGTGGCTCAATAGACTCACCCCATGCTTGGGAATCAAAAGGTCACGAGTTCGATCCTGTGCTCCTCCGTTTTGAGAAGTAAACTGCTCTTAGTCTTACTGTTTTAAAATAAAAGCATACATTTGATTTCAGTATGTAACAGCCGGTGCAATTTATGATCCTTGTAAAGGCTAGCTTTTTTTTTTTTTAATTCACTTTTCATTCTCTCAGTCGCGTTCAGAATCAATCCATACAACCCCATCTGACACAGCTGTTTTCACTAAAGACGCGCTATAGCTCTGCAGTGTACCACGATGCATACTAACGCCAAACACCCTCAACCCAGGAACATATATTGGTGTAAAGTATAACAAAGTGCACTTTTATTCAAGTGCACTTTTTCCATCGCCTTTTCCTGTAAGAAGCAATGTACACACTTCTCTCTATGCTGTGATTTCTATTACACACCTGAAAGAAAGAGACAATACATGTGAAAATATAATCGCACTAATGCAATATTATTTGAAAACGAACAGCGTCAGATCGGGTGTGAATTTATGCAAGAACTGGAAATTCTCTGATGCGGGACCTTCCCCCAGGGAAGAAAGTGCAGTGTCAGGTGCTCATTCAGTGTAATAGAAACCATAGCACAGAGAGGTGTGTACACGGCAACAAGTACACGTGTCGTAAATGTAGGAAGGACGGTCCTTGGGTGTGTGGGAACTGTTAATATTTGAATGTGATGATTTTATATAGCACGGAATGAAAATCTGCACTTCTTAGCATTGCACCATGCAAGCTGTCGTATCAATCGCCTACTGTAACTTGCTTTCTTTTTTCTTCGGTTATACAGGTAGTTTTGAATAAAAGTGCACTTGTTTTGTTTGCGAAATGAAGTGTCTGCGTGCACTTTTCGTGGCATTACACGTGTATTTTTTGAGCATGCCCGTTTGAGCAGTATAAAAAGTATTGAAAAGTATAACAAAACAACGGGCAGATGGGGAGTGTCTGATGATTGCATATAGCGCCGGTTACTGCTCTTTACTATTCTCTCCTCTGCGTGCCGAGTACAAAAGAAACAGAATACAGACGCGCTATAGCTCTGCGTTGTACCACGATGCATACTAACGCACCCCAACCCCCGGTTCTGACACACAGACGCTGGCTGCTGCCTTCTTCGTATCTCACCGTCACTTGATTTTCTTTTTATTCAGTTTTATTGAGTGTTCCTGCCAGTCCCCGCATGTTGCTGTATGCTGGATATTTTCACATGTATTGTCTCTTTCTTTCAGGTGTGTAATAGAAACCACAGCATAGAGAGAAGTGTGTACATTGCTTCTTACAGGAAAAGGCGATGGAAAAAGTGCACTTGAATAAAAGTGCACTTTTGTTATACTTTTACACCAATATATGTTCCTGGGTTGAGGGTGTTTGGCGTTAGTATGCATCGTGGTACACTGCAGAGCTATAGCGCGTCTTTAGTGAAAACAGCTGTGTCAGATGGGGTTGTATGGATTGATTCTGAACGCGACTGAGAGAATGAAAAGTGAATTAAAAAGAAAAAAAAAAGCTAGCCTTTACAAGGATCATAAATTGCACCGGCTGTTACAGACTGAAATCAAATGTATGCTTTTATTTTAAAACAGTAAGACTAAGAGCAGTTTACTTCTCAAAACGGAGGAGCACAGGATCAAACTCGTGACCTCTTGATTCCCAAGCGGGGGCTGAGTCTATTGAGCCACAGAGGCAGGTACAATAAAATGGTGTCAATGTCACATGTTTAGGCGGCTTTTTGTTTCTGCAGTTATATTTTTGAATAAAAGCGCAATTGTGTTATTCTTGTGAAAATGTTTCTTTGCTATTTGGACTTCAGGCTTCATACATTATACAGTTTATGCTTACATGTAGTCATCAAATAATAGAATATAAAAAAACGTTTCTGTTTTAACAATGTGTTGACACAGATTACTGTAGAAACGGAACAGACATGAAATGCGTGTGTTCCAAACAACGATCTATTATTTCCACTCTAAAACTCCACTTCACTCCCAGATACTCAATCAAGGCATGAGCTGAGAGAAGTTCGTGCGCGTTCTAAATTGGTGGGGGGATGGAATAGCCGGCTGCTCCGAGCTTCTCTTTATCAGCACATTTAGAAGACAAAGGCGCTGGGAGAGAGGTGTGAAGGGATTTAAGAAGCAGTTTAAGGTGGGACGGAATTACGAGTTTTTTAGTAGGCTCTGGTAATTCTAGTGTTAACACACTACTTCTCCGCTGCGAAGCGCGGGTATTTTGCTAGTCATAATATAAAGGGAATATATTTTCTTGAGCTGTCAATGTTATGGAATCCCTGTTGTTTTTCCATCATAATGTTTCTTGTTGTCTGGCAGTTAAACGTTTTATTACACGTTAAACGTGTAACGGCCGACCCCTTATTCCCAGCCGGCAGCTACACCTCCAAGACCTGTGGCCTGGATAATTACTGAGAAACCTTTCCTGTCAAGCCGTACTCTTACACAGATAAACTTTCCCCCCAATCGACGGTTTGAAATGCAAAGACAATAAGCAGAATGTAAAATTAAACAAGAATAAATGTATTAAATGACACAAGACACGCCACGAGACAAATGTACACCCAAATATTCCTCCACCCCAACAATCCCAAAGCAACACTGACAATATATATATACAAATCCCCTCCCTTGTCCACGTAACATATAACACACACCACACAAACGACAAATGGCTAGCAAACAGAATGATTGTGAACTTGAGTCCGATACGTGAATAAATGTCCTGAATACGGGTACTGATTAATGGCGATTGTAATGTTTGTATTTCCGGCGTTTGGAACAACCTCAACGTGATTCCTCGGCGTGTGGTGAATGATGATTCGACCCCGGGGTCTTCAGCGGCAAGCAGGTTGAAAGGCAGTCCGGATGAATGAAAACAAACTGGATGAAAGCGCAATGGAATGAACGGCAGGCAGGTTGTGATCGTGAATGCGATATTGTTCTCCTCTTTTTCTCTCTCTCTCTCTCGTGCTAGTTCCTCCTTCCGTCTCCTCCTCTTCTCCTTAAATAGTCCGTGACAGTAGTAATTGATTAATTGATATACAGGTGCTTTCCAGATTAGTGGTTGTGAACTCCTCCCATCATCCGTCCTCCTTTACGGGACAACATTAACTGATACACATACACGCAGTCAATGGGACAATGAAACGAGACACACACAGCACTGACATTTAAACACTATGTGGCACCGCTACATTCCCCCAACCTTGGACAAGGGAGGGCGAAATCGGCTTGAGGTTGGCCACATGGATGGTGTCTAACTTGGAGGCAGCGCCGATACCCCTTTGGATCTGGAAATTGACTGGACCTGTTTGATGAATGATTTTAGCTGGACCTAACCATTTAGGCGCTAGCTTGGCGGAGAATTTTCTGCTGGCATCTGAGAGATGGTGAGCTCTAATCCAGACCAAATCACCCGGCTGGAAGTGCGCTTCCCTCCGCCGGGCATTATACAGTTTGGCGTGTCTGGATGTCGAACTCACCAACCTCCCTTGGATTCTCCGCCGAAACCCTCTACCTTAACCAAATTATTGTAACTGGTGGTTTCTGGACTAGGGGTGCTGGGAAGGAGTCGGTCGAGTGGGCCCTTAAGCTGTCTGCCCAGCGCAACCAAAGCAGGCGTCTCACCTGTGGCTTCATGCACCGCGGTGTTCAGGGCAAACCGGAGCTCGGGAGCCATTTATCCCAGTCCTGATGGCGTTCACCCACATAGGAGGCGATCATGTTCTTCAGGGTCCGGTTCACTGCTCCGTCATGTTGGCCTGGGGATGGTAAGCGGTGGTGAGGTTTTTCTTCACTCCCCAGGCTGCATAAAGTTCATCCAATATGGAGCTTGTGAACTGCGGACCCGATCCGAGATGATGTTTCTTGGCACCCCCCAGCGGGTGAAGATTTCGTTCTTCAGGATGGAGCATATTTTGTTAGCCCTTGCATCGGCTAACGCAAACAGCTCCACCCACTTCGAAAAATAGTCTACTACTACCATCAGGACGGTCTTCCTCGAGCTGGTGATAGGAAATGGCCCCATTAGGTCGACTCCCAAAGTCTCTCCTGGTCCATCTGCGATTGTCGATTGAAGTAATCCCGCCGGTTTACCAGGTGGGTTTTTAGTTGTTGGCAGGTCACACGTCTTCACGTGGTGGCACACGTCTTTCGGACAGACGGCCACCACGCAACCCCAGAATCTTTAATAAAGTTTTTGTCCTACCAAGGTGACCACCTAAAGGACTGTCATGGTAGTGCTTCAAAAAGTCGGGGACGAGCTCTTCCGGGACCACAGTTGATGTTGCAGACCCCAAGGGTGGATGGAATAGTCCTGTACAAGACCCCCTGGAGGTCCACAAAGTGTACCCGGTCAGTACGCTGTTGCTCCAGCCCTTCCCTGATGTTCTGGCAGAATGGACTGGTAGCTTGTGCTTGGGCCAGGTCTTCAAGGCTCCTTGGCAGAGGGAGGATCATCTTTTTCGCCTCTGCCAAACACACCATCCCCGACGGCTCCGATACCCTAGACAGTGCATCCGGCACGATGTTACCACAGCCCTTCCGGTAAGTCACCCTGAGCGTAAAATTCTGGAGGCGGAGGACCCACCTGGTCAGGCGGGAGGAGGTCTTGGTGATTGAACACCCAGGTCAGAGCGTGATGGTCGGTGTACACTTCAATTCAACCCTCCAGATAATGTCTCCATTTCTCCACAGCCCACACGACAGCCAAGCACTCCTTCTCAGCTGTCGAGTAGTTCAGCTCAGCGCCGCGCAAAACTCGTGAGGCGCGCGATGACATGTTCAGCCTGGTTAATTCTTTGAGTGAGCACGGCGCGAGCCCCAGGTTGCTGGCATCAGTTTGTACCTGGAAGGTGAGCTGTGGATCTGGTTGGGCCAGAACGGGTGGCTCTTGTAGGTGGCTCTTTAGTCGCCGACGCGTCCTGGCATTCTGTGGTCCACTCCCACGGGACATCTTTTTTCTAAGCTGGTTCAAGGGAGCCGCTATATCTGCCATCCGGGAATAAACTTATGGTACCACCCCACTAACCCAAGAAAACGTTGCAACGACTTCAAATCTGTGGGCGGGGTACTCCCGGATGGCCAAGGTCTTCGGGGTCTACAGCGACCCCCTCCGATGAAAGAATGTGCCCGAGGAAGCGTATGTGGGTTGAATGAAGGTACACTTCTTCGTGTTCAGCGTAAGGTGCGCTTGATGAAACGCTGGAAGATGGTGTCTAAATCCGGAGATGTTGATTTATAGAAGGGGAGTAAACAATGGCGTCATCGATGTATACGAAGCAGATCTTGCCTATCAACCCCTCAGAACCTGCTCCATGAGCCGCTGGAAAGTGGCCCCAGCATTTTAAGCCCAAAAGGCATGACATTGAACTGGAACAGGCCTTCAGGGGTGATGACTGCCGTCTTCTTCTTACTCCCTCCCATCCATCGGCACCTGCCAATAGCCACTGCGGAGATCTAAGTGCTAAACACTGCAGCTCCATGCAGTGACTCCAGGATTTCATGAACCAGGGGCATGGGATATGCGTCCAGGCTCGTCTTCTCGTTAACCCCTGTAGTCCACACAGAAACGATAGGAATTATCCGCTTCTTCACGAGGACCACAGGGGCGCAGGAGGAGGAAGATGGTTCTATTATTCCCTCGGCGAGCATCCGATCGAGGTGTTCTTTAATGACGCCTCTTCAGTGGAGAAACCGGTAAGCTCGGTGCCTTATAGGGACTTCGTCCAAGGTGTGGACCATGTGGGTCACCCCACGGGCAACTCCTAACTTCTCCGTCCACACCTCGCCCACTTCTTCAGCACCGGCCTCACCTCTTCAGGTTGTCCCTCCACTGGGGCTGCCGCCAGGTGCTTGCGCCGCTCCTCTCTGCTGCGTAAAACCCGATAAATTCAGAGCCCAGATCTTCTTTGGATTTGTAAATGAATTGCATATCCCTTCCCCGGTACCGTATACCCCTGGGACTGAGATGGATGGTCATCCTCATGGTGGCTAGAGAATCCAGCCCAAGGAGTAACGGAACTGACAGGTGCTGGTCCTCCAGGACATACGTATCCATATCCCAGGTGGTGGCGAGTACACTGTACCTCAAGGGGACTCTGCCCAGGGCCTTGTGTTCACTCCCATCCGCCAATACAAATCGGACGGACGGGCAGATGTTAATTTGTCTGTCGGTCGGCTAATCTTCTCCCACATGCTTGAGCGGATTAGAGTGTGATGGCTCCCGGTATCCACCACCGCATCCATCTGCCACCCCGCAGCCTCACTGGGACGATCAGAAGGGGCGTGCTCGCTTGCATAATGGCGAGATCGGCTTCCGACCGGCAAGGTTTGGCTCGTTGTGGTTTTAGGGGCTGGGTTTCTCGTGTACTGGCCTGAACTTTGTGCCAGTACGTCTTTGAGTTTCCCCAGTCCCGTTCCACTTGGGAGCCTACCTCACCAAGTCCTCCACCGATCCCACCACCCCTGAGACTCCCAGCTAACCGCGGGTTACAGGCATTAAGGACGCGGACCACCTCTTCTTCAGCCATAGCCGGCCGCCACTTCAAACACAAAGCCCGGTATTCATAGGCGAAGTCCCGGATGGTTTGTGAAGGTAGTTGCACCATGGACCGCAGCTTGTCCTCCAGTTCGGTCTCGTAGTCTGTTGGAAGAAAAGCCGCGAGGAAAGATCGACGAAAGGATCCCCAGTCGAAAATAGTCTTCTTGGCCGCCAGCCACCAGCTCCGCACCGGTCCGAGAGGGATGTCCCTATCACCCCAATTAGCTCTTCCGGGGTTAGAGGGTTAACGGCCAGGTACGCCTCCCGTCCTCCACAAAGTTCAGGACATCATCGACATTATATGGAGCCCCTAACTTGGGAAAAGACAGGCGCACCCAGGAACAAATGGCCGATTGAGGTATGCGCCCCTCGAGATACGTCGGCGTTGAATGACGGGCGACGGTCTTATCTTCTGGAGACACCTTTGGACTTCCCCCTGAAGAGAATCTTGCCAGCGTTTATCCCGCCTCTGGAGGCACAACACATTTCCGCCCCAGGAGTTGAACTTGCTCGTTGATGTATTCTTTCATTTCCTCCTGGGAGCTGCTGATGCGAGCCCGCAAGGCTGCTTCACGCCAGCGTACTTCGCAACCTCGCGGATCTTCTCCTCCAGCCGGGTTATTTGTTGCGCCAGATCTTCCCACAGAGGCGAGACGTCCTCCAGGCCTTCCTCTTCAGGTCCACGGTGATCTTCGAGGTACAGCGACTGCAAAGAATCCACCACCTCTCGCACCGCTGAACACGCTCTGACCGTGGCGTGCGCGCCCGCTACTCCATCATCACACCGAGGCGAAGCAATGGTGTCGTCCTGCTCGCACGCCCTAAAGACATGTTAATTCGGGAAAGTTTAAAGGCAGACAGTGATCGAATTAAATAAAGATTCCTCAGAGAGGGCACCACTTATGTAACGGCCGACCCCTTATTCCCAGCCGGCAGCTACACCTCCAAGACCTGTGGCCTGGATAATTGACTGAGAAACCTTTCCTGTCAAGCCGTACTCTACACAGATAAACTTTCCCCCCAATCGACGGTTTGAAATGCAAAGACAATAAGCAGAATGTAAAATTAAACAAGAATAAATGTATTAAATGACACAAGACACGCCACGAGACAAATGTACACCCAAATATTCCTCCACCCCAACAATCCCAAAGCAACACTGACAATATATATATACAAATCCCCTCCCTTGTCCACGTAACATATAACACACACCACACAAACGACAAATGGCTAGCAAACAGAATGATTGTGAACTTGAGTCCGATACGTGAATAAATGTCCTGAATACGGGTACTGATTAGTGGCGATTGTAATGCTTGTATTTCCCGGCGTTTGGAACAACCTCAACGTGATTCCTCGGCGTGTGGTGAATGATGATTCGACCCCGGGGTCTTCAGCGGCAAGCAGGTTGAAAGGCAGTCCGGATGAATGAAAAACAAACTGGATGAAAGCGCAATGGAATGATTCGGCAGGCAAGTTGTGATCGTGAATGCGATATTGTTCTCCTCTTTTTCTCTCTCTCTCTCTCTCGTACTAGTTCCTCCTTCCGTCTCCTCCTCTTCTCCTTAAATAGTCCGTGACAGTAGTAATTGATTAATTGATATACACAGGTGCTTTCCAGATTAGTGGTTGTGAACTCCTCCCATCATCCATCCTCCTTTACGGGGACAACATTAACTGATACACATACACGCAGTCAATGGGACAATGAAACGAGACACACACACAGCACTGACATTTAAACACTATGTGGCACCGCTACAAACGTGTAATTCATTTTTCGTTTCACTGTCTAGGTGCAAGACTTGCTGCTGCTGATCTTTGGATAATTTTGCTCTGTGGTTTGTCACACGTTGCCTTTGTTGTTTTAAGGCATCTTGCCTGTGCTGGTTGATGTGGCATGATGTATATGTTTCTGCTTCTGTACATTGGTGTATGTAGGCCGGCAAGACCGTTCGTGTCTTTTCATTTTATCGGGAGGCTTAAGTTGAAGTGAAGGAAAATGGAGGATGTGTAGTGTCATAATGCAGCTTTGGTGAGTAACAAAGTATGCACCGAATAAACAGTCAAATACCACATTCGATAATTGGTCACATTGAAGGATTAAATACTTGAAGAAAAGCCTAAGACCAAAACTCTGCCAGGAACACAAATTCCTTGCTATTGTTGTGGAGGGATATAGTAGTTGTGGCAGCCATTGTTTATATTGAGCACTGACGGACACATGCAAAATAATTTTATTATTTACCTTATAAGTCTCAGCTGGGAGAAGTTTACGACTGACTTCAGCTCAGTCGGAGAGAGGATGGGATAGCAGGCTGCTTGCTGCTTGTGCTGATCGACACATTTGTAACACAAAAGACGCTAGTGAAGAGGTGCAAAGGAATTTAAGATGGCCTGGCATTACAAGTTTTGTCGCAGGCTTCAGGGATTCTAGTGTTTATGTGGTCAGAATAAGAAAGGGAAGAAAGGGAGGAATCAAAAATGACTCCAAGATTCCTTGCATTAGAAGATTGCCTGATGAGATTATCATCATCATCAAGAGTGTTTTAAAAGGAGATTATTATCTTGAATTGTGCTTTAGTGCCAATTTGCAGGAGTTCATTGCAATTTAATTTTAAAGAGTTATTCTCCATCCAGGTTTTAATGTCACTGCGGTGTTGTGACCTGAGAAAGCTCTTATAAAGTGTCATTTTTAACACTGGAGTAGTGTTGAGTATTATCTACATAAAATTGATATCCTAGTCCAAGGTTATGAATAATATGGCCAAGGGGAATTATATAGATACAAAAGTGCAGAGGCTCGAGGACAGAGTTCTCCTTGTGTGACTGGTGCTGAGCTGGATCTGCTGTTGCCAAGACTAACAAACTCTTGCCTATCAGCCAGGTAAGACTTACACCACTGGAAGGCAGTGTCAGAGATACCCAGAATGTTCTTCATTCTGGACAATAGAATTTCATGACTGATAGTGTCTGTTATGGTGTATAAAATCTGTATATTTTGGTTTCCATTATATTTTGTTCAAGACAGGACAACAGATGAACTAAGACAAAATTAAAGCAGGTTTTCTTCCCTTACACCTTACTTTTTGTTCATAGCTTAGTGCTAATTTGGTTTACAGCCTGGGAAAGAATGCTGAGCTGATACCCCAGACTATTGATTACTTTATGGATGGACATCTGGAACAACAGTTTGGTTTACAGCCTGGGACAGGAAGAACTACTGATACCTCAGAGTACATCAAAGGTTTTGTTTTGTGGGAAAACGGACAGTGAATTAATTCATCAATCATTTTGACAGCCAGCCAATCAGGTGCATGTGTTGTGAAACCAAGGCATGACATTTCATAATAAATATGCCTTGATTTGAAAAGCAAGATAGAGAAGAAGCAAAGAAGAAGAAGGAGAAGAAGAAGAGGAACGGACGAAGACGGCCCTGGTTGTCAGAAAGGCATCATGAACATCGATTGCTAAAGCAAACGCTTCCCTGGGACATTCATCCTTGTCATCTGTGACTTTTTCGTAAGCTTTTTCTAAAGACTATATATATTCAGACTTTCCTATCAGTACCTATTTTCTAGTATTCTTTGTTCCTGTGGTATTATTATTATTCTTGTAATAAATACCATGCTGCTTTTAACTTTCTATGCTTTGTCTTAATGTCTAGAGTGATTGAAGTAATAAGTTTGATTTCTTTGAGCACCTGGTGACAGCTGGATTTTTGCCATTATTTCTGTGCTGCAGGGTTTATAAGGCTGAGAGTGAGAGCGCTACTCGATAATTAATGACAATACGATAAAGAAGGTGTTCTTGGCTGATAGTCAAGAGTGCTGAGTCTTTGTATGTTTAAATGTATTCTTGTAGACCAAAAGTAATATTTAGGTCTGAGATATCACTAAAACATCGTATGTTGTTCGTGCCGAAAATAAGTAAGTCTCTTGAAGTGCTGAATGACAGGCTGTTATTTCTATAGCACTTGTGTGGTTTAAAGTGCTGAGGGTTAATCAGCATGTGTGTGTCATTCATGGGGCACTGTTGTGGTTAGGGTCTGTGTGTGTGTTTATCAATGTGTGTGTGTGTTCATCTTAAAGTGCAACAGTAGACCAACCCGATAACGAACTTGACGAGAACACTTACCCATGAGGAAACAGGTAAAGGGCAAGTACAGAAATACCACGATAATACAGTGTTTAATGTTGCACTGAGGTCTAACAGAATTAATATGCTTGTTTATCCAGAGTCTGCTGCCATGAGAAAATCATTAGTTCCCTGAAGCAGAGCAGTTTTACAGCTGTGTTGTGCTCTGAAACTAGACTGAAAGGGTTCCATCAGTTTATTAGAATATAAGTAACTGGTGAGTTGGGAGGGCACAACATGCTCAAGAACATTTGACAGATGGGGTGTGGGTGGGGTTCAGTATACAAGTAGTTAGCTTCATCTTACAAAGCAGGTCATTAACAAATGCAGATGTAACTTGTGAAAATTTACTGGATGGAGTGGAAAGACAGGGAAAGATATAAATGGATGATGGATTTGTGTTAGTTTAAGTTATTTTATTTTAGGCACTGCACAATTCTAGTGTATTTTGGGACATTCCAGTCAGACCATTTGTTCTGGACAAACTGTTTAATATGCAGCAGTTTATCGTGAGAGTATTTCAGCATAGTAGAGATTGTGCAACTGGACCCGGACACAGACAGATGGACAACAGTTTAGCACCCATCACACTCATTTAATATACAGTATACAATATTTACAGTATTGTCGTGCTCAACCCAGTGCCTCCAGCACTGATCCCCCAAAGTCCAGGCCTCATAGTCCTTCGGGCCTTCCTTCTGGCCACCTCCACTCGTCTTCTCAAGCTCCGTCCTCTTTCACCCGACTCTTGCTGATGACGGAAGGGAGGCTGCCCCTTAAATAGCAACCAAGATGGGCTCCAGCTGCTTCCCCAGCAATCCCCCGCGGACACGCCCCCGTGTGGCGGAAGTGCCGGCTGCGCACCCAGAAGCCCTCCGGGTGTTCCCAGTCCCCTTCCCCCCAGGACTTCCTGGTGTGGCGGAAGTGCTGAGGTCCAGGGTTCTTCAGGCACCGGGGCGCCGCCTGGCAGTGGCCACGGGCCCCTACAGGGTTGGGCTTCCAAGCCCTCTACCCGTGGCCCCCAACACAACCAGGGAGGTCGCCCCCTCGTGGTCTGGAGGAGGCACAAGCCCTCCTCTGGTCCTCCTGGGCGTCCCGGCTGGGCTCCATCCCCAGCCGCATGCAACAAGATCTAAAACCTATCTGGCAGTACAGCGGAGAAAGTGAGATGAGCTGGGTGGGGTGGCACAAACAAGCAGTGACAGCAGCTATGTAATGGGATAATATTTGTCATTTTCCAGTCCTATTGTATTTCCCCAATTTGCAGTGACTTAAAAATATGCATCAAAGGTTTATACATGTACTCACTAATATATTTAAGCACTCAAGGGTAAATATCTCGTTCTGGTGATTTGTTTGATTTCAGCCTATTTAATCTGAGCAATTTCTAAATCAATCATTACCTACTTAGTAGTCCTTGTTACCACTAGGATGATATCTTCTTCCTCACATGTGTAGACTTCATAAAAATGCAAGTTTAGACCATTTGCTAATACAGTGTTTGTATATTTTATTTCCCATTTATTCTTCCTAATACTCTTCACCTCCACATAGCCTGTTTGTTACTACTGAAACACTGAAAGAATCTCTTTGGGCCATCTTTCACCTTTTCTGCTATTTTCCTCCCCAACTGTCTTTTAGCATCCCTATTACACTTCTAAACAGTTGTCCTCATGCTTTCATACAACCTATGATTTGCACAGTCTTATACACCTCATACATTTGTTTTTCTTTTGTAGATTTTTTTTTATCTCCTCATTTACTGCAGTTTTTTTTTTTTTAATTTCCTACTGATTCCAAATTTGGGGAAGTACTTGTTATGTATAAAACATGCTTAAACCTGTTCTACTGCTCCTTTACTGTCTCCACAATTAAAAGCTGGCCCCATTTGATCCCTTTTAGACTTTGGTGCATCTGTTCAAAATTTGCTCTACCAAAGTTAATCTTAACAGTTATCAGTCTTCCAAAACACTGAAAATTGTATATACAGGTATATGATGGTCACTGGCGGCACAGTGGCGCAGTGGTAGCGCTGCTACCTCGCAGTTAGGAGACCTGGGTTCACTTCCCGGGTCCTACCTGCGTGGAGTTTGCATGTTCTCCCCGTGTCTGCGTGGGTTTCCTCTGGGAGCTCCGGTTTCCTCCCACAATCCAAAGACATGCAGGTTAGGTGGATTGGCGATTCTAAATTGTGCTTGGTGTGTTTGTGTGTGTCCTGTGGTGGCTTGGCACCCTGCCCAGGATTGGTTCCTGCCTTGTGCCCTGTGTTGGCTGGGATTGGCTCCTGCAGACCCCCGTGACCCTGTATTCGGATTCAGCGGGTTAGAAAATGGATGGATGGATGATGGTCACTTGACACTAGTGCTTCAATCACCTCAAATGCTCGATTCAATCCTGATTATTACAAAATACTTAATCTAGACAAGCTTCCCCCCACATTGGTGCTGTAACATACAGTATTAAAAAGCATTCATTGATTAAGTCTATAAATTCCTGCTCTTGCACTCCACTATTTACTAGACTAGCACTGGTAATATTCAGGTTGTTAAAGTCCCCAATGACTATAATATTCCATCTAAATACTTGCCTTTGTAATATTTTAAAAAGATGTTCACTGTATGCATGGGGGTCAATAGTATATTCCTAAAATAAGGCCTCCTTCCCTAATTCTTTTCAGATGAATCCAGACATCCTCGCTCAGATGCAGCTCATCATCCAACCAAGACTTGTACTTAAATTCTACTTTACATAAATGGCAAACCCCTATTTTTTGTTCTCTCTATCCTTCACAAATATTGTGTGCCCATTATATTATACTCATCATAATCTTTGTTATTTAGCCAGGTAAGTGTTATTGCTATAATATCATAATTATGCTCAGCTACATTCAACTCCAACTCACTTGTTTTATTTTTGATAGTTCTAGCATTAAGCTAAGCTGTTTTATATAATATGTGCTACTTTTTTCATTTCCTTGGGTTAGAATGTACATTATTTTGAATATGTTTTTATATTATTGTTCTTCTCATGTACACATCTAAGTGTGACCTGTCCTATACTCCCTGTACCACCCCCCACCCCATCCCCCTTTTATTTATTTAAACAATCCTCAACTAACCTACACATGCCTCCTCAACACAGGCTCCTCATGCCTGCCTATCACCTGAGAGTCACCAGAGACACCATCCAGCTCTGCAGGGACTTGAAAACAGTTTGACACTTCCAATTCTGGGATTGATGGCACCAGACAGTGTTCACTTTTTGCCTTGCACCTATCTCTGCCTGTTTTGACTGGAGTCAAATTCAGAATCAGAATCAGAATTCACTTTATCGGCCAGGTACACTAATGTGTACTTTAAATTTGTCTTTAAATGTGTACTGGTGCAAAATATAAGGACAGCACAGAATACAAAAGATAAATATAAGAAGATAAAATATAAAATGATAAAATATGATGTAACACACCAGAATAATACAAAACATTTTTGATTTGATATACTTTATTAATCCCCAAGGAGAAAATAAACAGATAGTAGGATTAAAATTTCCAAGCATTCTAGTATGCATGTATTCATAGACACTTAGTAGAAGCTTGGACCAAATTAGTCAGAAGAACGGCATGTGGAAAAAATTTTACTGTCTTTCACTGTATATCAGAGTCTTTGGAACAGGTGATGCCCTGTTGTGATTCGGATTAGCAATGATCTTTCCAGCCCATCTCATTTTCCTGGACTCATATAAGAGTTGAATGTGAGGAAAGCTACACAGCCTATGATCTTTTCGCAGGCTCTGATGATGCATTGCAGATTGCAGTGGCTGCACCAAACCAGACAGTTATAGATGTGGTTACGATGGACTTAATGATGGCTGTGTAGAATTGGACCGATATTGCTTTGGGAGATTGCATTTCCTGAGCTAATGCAAAAAGAACATTTTCTGTTGGACTTTCTTAATAATACTTGTTATGCTATTTTCCCACTTACGGTTTTGTGACTTCACAGTGCCCAGAAACTTAAATCACATCCCAATGGCTGAGCCATTTATAGCAAGTGATAGGTGAGCAGGTGTCTGTTTCCTGAAAACTATAATCATCATCTGAGTTTTTTTAATATTAAGGACCACATTATTATGGCTGCATTACAATATGCCTCTATATGGACTCATCATTGTTTGAAATGAGGCCTATTATTTATGAAGTCTGGAAGACAAATTGCCAGAGGTACAGTTGTTTATATAAAGAGAGAAGAGTAGTGGGGAAAGGACACATCTCTGCAGTGCACCAGTACTAACTATAAGGTTAATCGGTCAGACATATGTGTGCCCAGCTATACATACTGTTTCCTATAAGTAATAAAGTCTGTGATCCAAAGGCAGATTGAACTGGGTAGGTTGAATTGTATGACTTTCTTATCTAAGAGCTCTGGGATTATTGCAATGAAAGCAGAGGTAAAGTCCACAAACAAGATCCCCACATATGCCCCTGGCTTATCAAGGAGTTGCTAAATAAAGCTCAGACCTAAATTCACTGCATCATCCACGCACCAGTTGGCTCTGTATGCAAAATGAAATAGGTCCAGGAAGTCTTTTGTAGCATTCTTGAGGTAATTCTGAGTTAAAAATTCAAAAGTCTTCACTACTACAGAGGTTAAAGCTACTGGTCTTTAGTCATTCAGGTGTGTAACCTGTGATCTTTTGCTACTGGAATGGTGGTGGAGGTCTTGATTCAGGCAGGGACGGTGCACAGATTCAGCAGACGTCTTTTGCAGTGATGACAGGAGGGGGGAAGCTGAGCAAAAGAGGACTGTAGAGTAGTAACAATGAGACCATCAGGTTGATTTATATCCCATTGTCTTTTAAAGCAATCATTAAACAGATTTAACTGATTAGCCAGATCAGCAGAACTGTCTGATACTTGTTTCTTGTAGTTAGAGACCTGTTTAAGGCCTCTTCAGACTGATGCACTATCATTTGCAGACAATTGTTTCTGCAATTTACCTGAGTGCTTTCTTTTGGCATATTTATTCCATTTTCCTCAAGACATGCTTGGCTTTCTTGTATTCTTCACGATTGGCAGATCTGAAAGCACACTCTTTCTCCTGGCACAGTTCTGGGGTGAACCAAAGCTTATCATTGCTAAACTTCACAATTGTTTTTGTTGGAATGCAAACATCTTCACAAAAACTAATATATGAAGTATATATTATACTGAATATATGGTATCAGTGTATTTGTGTATGTTGGAAGTGGTAGTTTTAAAGACACTCCAGTCCTTATAGGTAAAGTATTCCTGAAGCCCTTCTCTTGCCTTGCTGGTCCACTTTTTAACTCTTCTTTTGACTAGCTACAGTTTTCAGCTATTTTTTGTAAGCAGGAATAAGGTGAATCATAGAATGATCTAAATTACCACAGAGGATATGGAATAAGGCACGACATAGCTGCATAGATATTATCTCTTGTAGGGCATTTTATTTGCTTTGGATATTTAGGAACAACCTGGTTAAAACTGATATAGTAGACATTACCCAAAATGATTTGTAAGTCTGGGTTGTCTTTTTCAATCTCAGTGATTACATTAGATAGTTACTACTGTACTTTATGAGCATTAGTGAAACTGAAAACCTAAACACCGGCAAGGATCACTGAGGAGAACTTGCAAGGTAAATAAAACAATTTATGGCTTATAATAATCAATTCTAGATCAGCAGAGCAAAAGAACCGTTGCACTGTTACACCAACCTTGATTAATATAGAAACACACTCATCTGCCTTTTGTTTTGTCGCCAACTTGGTACCCTTAGAGCAGCATGAAGTCGAGTAAGTCCAATGCAGAGTTGGGGAAAAAAGTAATTCCATCATGTATCAATGATGCACAGAGCAGATAATAAAGAAAGTCTATTCTAGTATGTATTAACAGCTGCAGTTCATCAACTTTGTTTTCCAGATAGCACACAATAGATGTAGAACATATTCCAGGCAGTAGTTGCCACATTACTTTGTTCCTGAATCGAAACAGGATGCCAGCTCTTTTGCCTGTGGTCTTCCACCATTGGGCTACCTGTTTAGCTGCACCTGTAATCAGCAAAATTTTAAGATCCACAGATGTAGTTATAATATCTCAAGTCACATCAGGTAGCACACTGTGACCAATATTCAGAAGCTCTTCCCATGTATATTATGTTATATGACTTTGCATGGTGACAATGAATTTAATACAAAAAGACTACAATGGGCTGCAATCTTAGCTGCCACCCTCCTGTGCCACATTAGGTGTGTATACTATCTCTATAAAGAACAAATGGGTCATATCCCCCTGTTCTCTAATACAATGCTAGCCAGCCAACACCTTCTCCATTTCAGCAACCGTAAGCTAGAAGTGCTGGATCAGCTGGCATCTCTTGCAGATACAGCTTTCAAGGAGGACCAACTCCTCCAAACCATCCTCCAAAAATTCAAGCTTCCATCAGGACTTGCTTTGCACTGGCCTCATTTTAAAAACTTGGCTTTGGATTACTAAACTGCTTAAATCTCTATTATATTTAAATTGTCAAAATTAATAAAAAATACAATAAAGAACTACTGCAGTTATTTAACATCTTCTAGCCCTTTAAGCACAGGTAATATTTTCCCACTTGTCTGCCTGCTGTATGCCTTTCTTTAAAGTTATTAATTTTTTTCCCTGTCTGTTTTCTTAACTTTGTGCCCCGATTATTACTACCTTACTTTGAAGATCTTCATTTTCACTTCTACTCTATGCTTCATCAAATTAAAGGAGCAAACAACATGTAACAAATAAAAGATAAGCAGCATAGTTTAAACATTGTAAAGTTTAGAGCAGTTGTGGGAGAAAGTTACATGAGAAATTATGAGGAAAAATTTTTAAAACAAGTCAAGGTGTTTAATAATTGTGATGCATATTACTGTTGCACAATATAGACTGCCTGTTCAAAGTTTGAAACAAGAATCCATTGTAGCCATCTCTAAACAGACGATTACCATAGTTACTGGTTAAATGGAATTCTTATTGAACATGCTGATTAAACCTTTCTTTACTAACAACTATTCACATTCTAATAATGCTAAAAACAGCCCATTCAAAACCTCTTTGGCACCTCTGGTTGATATTAAAGCACTGTGTATTATATAAAATATCATTTTGACTGTTAAGTGTCTTAATTGTATCTAACTACAGTGATTTAATACTTTAAGCAACAAACAGGACTAATTAGTATGCACTGGGTAATCCAAAGTGCTTTTCACTGCTGCAGCTCATAATCTTAACAAAACAGAACAATGAAAACAATACTGATTGCAACATATTACTTATTTTAGATAAGATTATTAGCTTAGAGTAAATGGTTTTTGAGATGATCAGGTTGTGCTTCACATCTACTGTATATCAGATGAGACCTGGTGGCGGTGAACGCACACGCACTGTACATGTGTAGCGGCTTTAAAATGGTTGCTGATGCTATAAAGGAAGGCAGGCACACCAATATCCGGATTCTGTCGTTTATTCTGCAATAACGTCATCCAACTGCAAAAGTGTCATCCAGCTACAAAACAAGCAGTAAAGGGGCACAGTCAGCACACACGGCGTCAGGCGCTTTCTCAGTCTCCTATAGCAAGCCGAACAATATACTAATGAGGCTGGATCTCCGTTAAACCAAACACTTTTAAATCCATTTCTGCCGACCAAAAGTGATGACAGAACCTCAAAATACATTCATAACTACATGACATGATGTTTCAATGCAGTTTCAAACAGAAAGCACTATTTCAAAACTTGTCAGCTTACACAAGAGACGGAGAGTATTGAGTAGCGCCTTACCTGCAAAAACATCATCGAACTTTTGCCAGGAGTCTGCTGTACACTGCACGTGCGTCCTATGGGTGTTACATTAAATAAAGAAACACGCTACAACAGGCAAACAGGAACTATATACAAAAGATACAATGATTGCATTCACATTAAACAAAATTCACAATACTGTATATAAAACAGAAGAATTTCAGTATATAAAAAAAAATAGTTTTGAGAATGTTCACAAAAATATAAAACATAATAAACTAACTCAGCCACATATCCCCCCTTGAACTTCTGAAACACTGAGGGTCAGGTAATGGCAGAGTTCAAAACAACAATAGCATAGCATGTCATTATTTTCTCATGGTATATCACAGTACTCTTATGTGCAACAAAACCGTCTCCCAACCAAAAAGGAAAGTGTCAAAAGGAAGCTGGCCAGACTTCTAATGTTCACTTGCGTAAAAAGGTGCCTTATACACAATCTCATTCTATTGAATAAATGACTGTTACTCCAACATTGAACTTACTTAAAAGGATTATACATACTATACACATCGCTAATTAACCCACTAACACCACCATTAGCTTGTTTGTTTCTCTGTGTCATGTTCTGAATCAATCTGTAAACTGGTTTTACTATCCTTTCTACTCTTGTTCTGTATTGCCCCACTGTGTTACTTGGTGCTGTATCGCTTCTCAAAGTGATCTCAGACATTGTTCCTCTAGCTACTTGGTCCTCAGGATGACTATGGTTTAGTTCTGGCACTTCTGCACCATGCATACTATTTGTTTCACTGTTGTTGGCCATGTTTGTCTTGACCCCAACACTGTGACTCTCAGCATATGGTCCAGCATGACTGCCTGTTTGGGTGTTGTCAGCCACTGGCACAGCATTGTCAGGGGATACTTCAGGAGGTTCAGATGATGTAAATCCTCTTTCTGGAGGAACCACTGAAGGGGTTGTCTCTGCTACCCAACTGGTGGTACGCTCTGTAGGGTCAAACTCTGATCCAGTCACAGAGGCAGTTCTATCCACATTACACTGGTCCTGACTTGGTTCAGAGTCACTGTCAAAGGAAGGCTCCACTTCTTCTTCAATTACCACTGGTAAGAAGCTGGCGTAGATTTCCATCTGTCAGCCAACTTCCATCGATCACGTTCACCACTGTTTGCCAAGAGAACTCGATCTCATTCCTCAATGTCTGCACCTTTTGTCCTCATGTTGTACAAGTCTACCTGGCACCGCTGGCTGGAATCAGCGTTGACTTGGGCCAAGATGAGAGCTTCCTTGAGGTCATCCCTCATTCTCCTGACATGGCTATCATAGTCAGTGATATCACTGTTCCTCTCCACATTGTGGAACATAACATCCACTGGCAGTCTAGGCACCCGCCCATACATCAGGTAGAAGGGAGCATACCCAGTCGACTAATGAGCTGTACAGTTATGTGCAAAAGTCATTGTCTGCAGCATTTGCGGCCATTTAATCTGCTGTAAGGCTCTGACCATGTTCCCTAAGGTTCTGTTGAACCTCTCAGTGTGGCCATTCCCTATTGGGTGATAAGGTGTTGTTCTTGACTTTTTCACACCTGCAATCTGCAACAGCTCCTGGATTAGCTGGCTCTCAAAACTCGCCCCTTGGTCCGAATGGATCCTCTGGGGGAATCCATAGACACAAAAATATCTATCCCAGAGCTGGCGCGCAACTTGTTTTGCTGACTAGTCTGAGCAGCAGAAAGCATGGGCCATCTTTGAGAAGTGATCTGTCACCACCAATACATCCACACTCCTTCCTCTGGAGTCCTCTGCAGACCAAAAGTCCAGACAAACCAGCTCAAATGGGTACATGGTCTTGATACTTTCAAGCAGGGCTCTTCCCTCTGGCTCCAGTGTCTTGCTGACTACACAGCGCTTGCAGCATTTGACATATTCTCGGACGTTTTGCTCCATGGTAATCCAGAAAAATCTCTGCCTTGCCAGGTACAGTGTTCTACTCTGGTCCTGATGACCTGCATCATCATGGACACCACAAAGAACATGTGTGACTAGGGAAGAAGGTGTCACGTATTGATGGCACTTCTTCCCAGTCAGTGAGTCTTTACACACTCTGTACAGGATACCATCAGGCATTTTCAGTTTCTCCCATTGTTTCAGGGTCTTAAGAACCTTCAGCAACAGTACAGCCCTTTCTCTCCTTGATGGCCACCTCCCTCAAGTGACAAATGAGATGACCTGGGACAATGTAGCATCTCTCCTTTGCTCATCCTGGAGCTCTTGGAGATGAAAAGGCAGGCAAGGCACCTTGGCCAGGTGGGACTAGCTGTTCCAGTTCTTGAGCCAACCAAGTGACCACCCTCTGGTTGGATCCTTGGTCCCATTCCATATGACCTGCCAAGACCGCAGACACTTCACCACTTGCCATAGAGCAATGTCTAAGGCTCTCCGGTGGGGATGAGCACTTGACACTCTGGTGGTTAACATTGACTCTAAATGCCTCCTGGACCATGCCCTCTCTAACCTGCTCTGACTCCTCTAACAGTGCTTTATATGGCTCTTTAATGAGTCTCTGGCAAACACGATTTTGGACAAAGGGCTGCCTGCTTAGGGCATCTGCAACAATGTTCTTACTGCCAGAGATGTACTTGATGCTGAAGTTGTATGGGGACAGTTTGGCTACCCATCTCTGCTCGCATGTGTCGAGTTTGGGCTTTGTGAAAATGTAGGTTAGCGGATTGTTCTCTGTCCAGATGGTGAAGTTGTGTCCCTTTAGCCAATGGCTAAATTTATCACAAATAGACCATTTCAGTGCCAAAAACTCTAGACGGTATGCTGGATAGTTGCTCTGAGCACGGGTGAGAGCCTTACTGGCAAAGGCAATAGGGCATGCCTTATTCTCACCCTCTTGGACCTGAGATAGCACAGCACCTAATCCATCCTGTGAGGCATCTGTGGACAAGATGAATGGTCAACTGAAATCAGGGTGTGCGAGGACAACAGAGTCTAAGACAGCAGATTTTAACTGTTCAAATGAGTCACGCTGCTTCTGTCTCCAGTCACTTGGGTGTAATTTCCTGAACGAAGCAGCATCTCGTGCATTCCCTTTCCTCCCCTTAGGTGCAGCAGTCAGGACAAAATAGGGATTAGCTATACTAGAACAATCTTGAATGAACTGCTGATAGTACATGACCATGCCCAAGAATGACCTGATCTTCTTCTTTGGTGTTAAGCCATTCTCCATCATGTCAGTCTATGTCATAGCAGCGATAGCTTTGACCTTGTCAGGGTCAGTTGAGACACCATTTTCATACACAACATGCCCCAAGGACCTCACAGTTCTTCTGAGTAGCTGGCATTTTTTGGGGGTGCAGTTTCAGTCCATGAGCATGCAGCCTGCTGAAGACAATCTCCAGCCTCTTGAGGGCTTCAGCTTCATTGGGTGCATACACCAGCACATCATCCAAGTAACAGAGCAGCGTCAGGAAGTTCTGGTCACCAAAAATACCCATCATGTGGCGCATGAAGCTTGCAGGGCTATTACAGAGGCCCTGCGGGAGCCTATTAAACTCATACAGCCCCATAGGCGTGGTGAAAGCTGTAAGTTTTTTGTGTTCCTCTGCCATAGTGATGTTATAAAAGCCAGAGGTAAGGTCCAAGGCACTAAAGATGGCACTCCCTCCCAGAGCTGCATGACAATCAGACTGGTATGGCAAGGGATGTGCGTCCTTGTCTGAGCACATGTTCAACCAGCGATAATCCACACATATCCTGAGATCACCATTCTTCTTCCAAACAAGCACTAGTGGGGAGGCGACGAATTATTGTTCGGAGCGGCCTGCCCCGAGAGGGAAGTCTTCCTCCAAGAGGACGTCCTGGTTGAGCCTTGATTAAAACAAACATCTTGGTCCCTGGAGAACCTAGGGGGAATATTATTCCAAATTGACA
Organism: Polypterus senegalus; assembly: GCF_016835505.1. Lineage (NCBI taxonomy): Eukaryota > Metazoa > Chordata > Cladistia > Polypteriformes > Polypteridae > Polypterus > Polypterus senegalus. The sequence goes on from NC_053154.1 coordinate 184,879,825, forward strand.
TCTTGTTCCCCTCTCTCCAACGACAGTTCCGCCAAATATGGCCCAACCTTCAGCACCCGTAACACTGCCTCTGTCCTCCTGGTAATCTTCCCCTACGGGACTGAAAACAATAAGGAAATGTTAGGTCCGCCCCTTTTGCTGGGAGAGAAACCCCTGCCGCCTCTACCGGTGCTTTTACTCTTTCTCCTTCTTTTCCTTTCTTGTCAGGAGACCCCCATTTTATTTTCAGGATCTCCTGCTTAATCTGGGGCTCATCTACAGTCCGAGTCTCTCTATTAAGTAAAGAGAGACCCTTTACTGTTTGCACCCCTTTACTTTTACAAATTACCGGCGGCGGCATCTTCAGGGCTGCCTTGCTCCGGGAGTCAGCACTGTCTAGCTGCCCCGGATCGATTAGCCCTTCCGCCGACCACTCGGTTAACGTACCGACCTCTCTTGTAGGGTACGCCGTGTATTGGCACCCGCTACTTATTAAACGCGGGCCCGGATCACACCGCGTCCCTCTATTATGTACGATACGGGTCTCGCATACCTGTATCGCCGCATCATTCATTATGGGAGGCTCCCCACCAAATCGCCGCATGTAGGCCCTCACCTTCTCCAACGGCTCTCTGGCTGCCGCTCCCAAATCCCCGACGATCTTTTCAATGGTCGTCAGGACCTGCAAGACACTCGCTACGGGCTCGATTAGTTTTTCGAGCTCCCGTAAGTTTATATAATTATTCATTTCGACCGGCAGAACATGCACTTCCTTGTTCATGTTAACTGCCGACCGGGAGCCAATGAGCACGCCTGCTTCAGGCCTGCTTCTGACGGGTCTCACGGAGGCTTCTGGGTCTTGGAGTTCTCAGAGGTTCGAGTTGCCTTCTTCGGCGAACTGCGGTCTGTCTTTAATATTTTTTCGACATCCCGATCAGCTACTTCCCGACCCTCCTTACCTTCTTGTAGGCTGAGCGATGCCTCGCTCGCCTCCCCCTTCCCCTTCGGAAAGACCAAGTCCATTCCTTCGGGCTCGAAGGTGCAAACAGCAGGACGCGGAGCTCCTCCTTCCCGGAATGCACCGGGTTTGCTACAGTGTCCCTCGTCGGCTGCCATCATGCGGAAGTCAATTTCTAGGTGCTCTGCCTTCGACAGGAGATGGCCGTCGTCTTCGGGGCAGTCTCCTTTTCCCCTCGGAGCCTCCAGGTGCATGCACGGGACAAGGTGAAAAACAATAAAAGGATTTTTAATGTCGTTCCCGGCACGTATCTTAGAGGGATCGTTGCCTCCTGGAGGTTTCTCCGGACTTGTAAGGCCTCTCTTTAACTCCTCCCGAGTGTCGGCCATTGCACCTACGGCACTCCCGCTGGTGTTGTCGCTTTGCTTGCCCTTCTTTTTTCCCATTTTGGACTCGGTTTTTTCGGGTTTTGGCGATGCTGTGGTGATTCCCGATTCCGTAGTCTTCTCGGGGTTCGTTTCCCACAGAAATTTTTGATTCAGGTCCTCTGCAAACGACGCTAGAGTATCCTGCCGACTACGCCACTGTGAACGAGAGGGGGCGCTCTCGCTCCCTTGAACCCCTGTCCACGACTCCAGACACCAGGTAAAAGTCCAAATGTTGACTTTATTTTTCTCCCACAGTGCACAAAGCACACTCTTCTCCACAATACTGATATAATTCACAAATACTCAACAATAAACCAATCCTCCAGCTCCCAGACGCGTTGCCACCCTTCCACCCAGCTCAGCTCATTGTCTGGGAGTTCCCATAGTCCTTTTATACCTCCTGACCCGGAAGTGTTTCTGCCCAATAGTCCACAAGTCCTTATTCCTTCCGGGCCAGGGTAAATAGTCCCTTTTTTCAACCCGGAAGTCCGTCGCTCTTCCTGTGACAAACCTCCGGGTCACAGGGCACGAAAAAGCCCTCGGTCCTCCCTGCAGCTCCCTCCTGTGGCCCCCACGGCATCCAGCAGAGCTTTGCATAAAAACTCCATTGTCCATGATGCCCTGCTGGTCTTCTGGGGACCTCCACACTGCAAGGAGGGCTCCACCTGGCGGCTTGGGGGTATTGGCCGGGATAAATGGCCGGCCATCCATCACAGAATGTTAACACTAGAATTACCAGAGTCTACGAAAAAACTCGTAGATCTGTCCCCTGTGCTAACCGAAACCAATGTACGTACTTATTTCGGTGGTATGACGCCACTGTCGGCCACCATATTGAACTTTCCCACGTCACTAATTCTCCAACTTCCTGTGTAGGTAGAAGGCTGAAATTTGGCAGGCTCATTCCTTACAGCTTACTTACAAAAGTTAAGGAGGTTTCATTTCGAAATTCTATGTATAACTGTCATAACGGTCGACAACGTCTGCCATGTTGAACTTTCTTATTTATGGCCCCATCTTGACGAAATTTGGTAGGTAGCTTCCCTGCGCTAACTGAAACCAATGTACGTACTTATTTCGGTGGTATGACACCACTGCCGGCCGCCATATTGAACTTTCCCACGTCACTAATTCTCCAACTTCCTGTGTAGGTAGAAGGCTGAAATTTGGCAGGCTCATTCCTTACAGCTTACTTACAAAAGTTAAGGAGGTTTCATTTCGAAATTCTACGTGTAACTGTCATAACGGTCGACAACGTCTGCCATGTTGAACTTTCTTATTTATGGCCCCATCTTCACAAAATTTGGTAGGTGGCTTCCCTGCGCTAACCGAAACCAATGTAAATACTTATTTCAGTGGTATGATGCCACTGTCAGCCCCATATTGAACTTTCCAAAGGTCTTTTTTACTTATGGGCCAATCTTCAAGAAATTTGGTATGCGGGTTCCCAACGCTAACTGAATCCTACTTACGTACGTATATACGTCCATAGCCTGCAGCTCGGTCACCGTGTGAGGCGGCATTGGGTCCCCCATCCCAACGCCTCCCACGTTGTTGGCTGCCTGCCTATATAAGGCCGTCCATTGCTCCAGTCTCTAAATTCCCTTCCTTGCTTTGCCATGGGATTCACGTCTCCCTGCTGATAACTGCAGCCTTTTTATTTAATCCACAGCTTCTCCGCTGTTTTATTGTTGTATTGTCACTTACTGAGTGGTTTCCATGCCCGGAGATGGCACCTGCCTTTTCCATTCTCTGTGTTACATATTGCACGGCCATATCAGGCTCACTCTTGATATCCGGAGGAACATTGTGTCTTATGTATTGAATGACTGGGACAGGTTCAAGGTGTGGACTGATGACGGTTCAGGAGATAATTCTACTACACAGGAGCACTTAAAGAGTGAAATGCTTAAGCCCTTCACCTGTGGTTCTGCATGTGAGTTGATGGCTGCCACTAAATTGTTCTGTTGTCGCTTTCAAGTGTACCGAAATGGCCAAATATTTTACACCTCTTAATGCCTCTTAAACATCTACTTGTACACCAACATATGTTCCTACGTTTGAGCGCCACGGGCATGCTCAAAAAATAGACATGTAATGCCACGAAAAGTGTACGCAGGCACTGCAGTTCGCAAGCATTGGTACGAGAAAGCAGTCACAAGTATGCTGCAGTGCTATAGCGCATCTTTATGTGAAAACAGCAGTGTCAGATGGAGTGGGGGTTAGGGAAGGATCCTGAACACGACTGAGAGAATGAAAAGTGAATAAAAAAAAAAACTAACCTTTACAAGTATCATAAATTACACTGGCTGTTACACACTAAAATCAATTGTATGTCTTTATTCTAAAATAATAAGAAAAAGAGCAGTTTACTTCTCAAAACTGAGTCATGGGGGATTGAACCCATGACCTTTTGATTACTAGTCAGCAGCTGATACCATTACACTACCGTGGAAGTTATAGTAAATATGAGTCAATGTGGCATGCTAAGGCTGCTTTTTTTCTGCAGTTATATTTTTGAATAAAGGCATACTTGTTCTGTTATATTTATACCTTTTGTGAAAGTGTTTCTTTGATATTTGGACTTCACGCTTCATACATTATATAGTTTATGCCTACATTTTGTCATTTACTACTACAATATGAAAAACATTTCTGTTTTAAAAATGTGTTTACACGGATTACTGTAGAAATGGAACGCACGTGAAATGTGTGTATTCCAAATAATGATCTATTATTTCCACTCTAAAACTCCACTTCACTCCCAGATAATCAATCAAGGCATGAGCTGGAAGAAGTTTGTGCACGTTCTAAGTCGGTGGGGGATGGAATAGCCGGCTACTTGCAGCTTTTAATTTATCAGCACATTTTGATTAACAAAAGAGGCTGGCGGAGAGGTGAGAACGGTTTTAAAAAGCAATTTAAGGTGGGACGGATCTATGAGTTTTTTCGTAGGCTCTGGTAATTCTAGTGTTAAAGGCTATAATAACTAAATAAAAGTTTTAAACTGCCCCCCTTTTGCCTTATTATTTAGATGCCGTCCAAAAGGGAAAGTAAAGCATAGTGACACTCATTTCTAATTGCTGTTGGATCCACAATCCTAGGTGAAAGTGCATTGTATCCATGGGCTGTGTCTCCTTCTGGGCCAGGTGAATGCAAGGATAAGAGAAGTGTTAAGGTGGAGGACATATATGTGGGTCTATGTAACAAAGAATCTAGGCGAAGTAATACAATAATCCATATTTTAAGAGTCACAGCAAAACCCTTCTAACATATAGCAACCATTTTTTCTACATGTTTAACATCCAGGTTTTCTTTTGATGAGTCTTGTGCTTTCTAATGAGACAAAATGAACAAAGATAAAAGTTTGGGGGGATCCACCCTGTATATTATGTGGAACACAACAAAAGAGTAACCATAAACGACTGAGTCAAAAAACTGTGAATATGGAGGAAATTGTAGTGCTCAGAACTTATACGTGAAGGACAGGTAGAGTCGGGTTCTCAACCAGCAGTGAGATTTGCAGGAGGCCATGGTTTGATGGTGGAAGTTCTATTTGAACTTTTCGTGGTCTGTGAAAGATGGAGAAAAGGCATTAGCACCATTCATCAACCCCTGGCTCTGCATCATACTCTCAGTTAGGCGTGTGTGACATCTTGTTATTCATACCTCCTAGCAATAAATGACAAAGAGTGCAGCATCATTTAAAATATCTAACAAGTAATTACAGAGATCTGAAAATATGTTTATCTCTAGATAACTTAAAAAGCATTCAGATACATTTCAGATAGATATTAACTCACATTTCATGTATCTAAAATAGTTACATTGCAAGAATTGAAAATTTTACATGAAGCAATTTTAAGATGTCTCAAAATGCATTTGAGATATTTCAAAATTGCAGATACCTTAAAATGTTGTGAGTGATAGCACACAAAGACTGGCACCTGGCTGGAGCTGTATTGAGAACCTTACCCACCTGGGAAGCACACAGTGTGGAAGGATGTGGGAGACAGTTTACACAGGAGATTGTTTCCTCCATAATGCTAGATGACATTGTGGCATCACAAAAAATACTCAAAGAGCCTGTGGACTCTAACAGAAAATACTGCAAGATAAAAGGGCAAAGTACATGTGTATAAATTTTGTACTGTTTAATGTTTGCATGATATTTTCTTTGAGATGCAAATTTTCTTGTTTAACTCTATTACCAAATGATGCATGTTATCTGAAAACTTCCACTGTATCTTCATATCCAGTAGTGCTAGACTCATGGTCCTCTTTGTTTTGCTTCAGATTTTTCTTTATGTGGGAATATCCTTTTTATCAGTTCATTGTGCAAGATTCATACATATTCTTTAATTAATCAAATAATTCATCAAGGCTCCTAATTTGTTTAACTTGTAGTGGTGCTACATGATTAATGTCATCATAAATGTATTTTGCGCTGAGTCCCGTCTTTCGTTGTGTTGTCCTGTTTACATGGTCTGTGTGTATGTAAATATGCTCCCCTGGAAACAAAAGGGGAAGGTTAACACTGGGGAACTGTGGTCCCTCGTGATAACTGGTCCTGTCAATCCCATCACCTGCATCTGATCATTCGCAATTTAAACGGGAGGACTGAAAGAAAAAAAAAATTCCAATCTACTAGACTGCACAGATCCAAATCATTCACACCGGGTTCTGGATTACGCCATGTACCAAGGATAAACACGGTGAGACTGTTTCTTATTGTTTGGGGAGAGGAGCAAGCCATCATTTTCATCCATGTAATTTCCATAGGTCAATTTTTCCAGCTGAACCAGGTTCACAAACATTATCCATTTTCCATTAACTCTTCTGGACTTTTATGTGTGTTTCATGCTTTCTGTGTGTCTTATTAAGTTCGTGTTCAGTGTGGAGTCAATGGAGGGTTTGTATTGTATACTAAATTTGTGTCGCACTTTTTCTTTTTGTTATTACTTTCTGCCAGACACTTTTGAGGTTGAATGTTATGTCTGGGTCGGTTGGAGTATGATATATAAATATATATTGCTTGGAGTTTGTTCATTTCTTTTTTTATCAATATATATTCACTTTATTATTTTACATGTGGTTAGTTTTTTGGCTTATTTTTGATCATTGATTGGGGGAAGTTCATTTGGAAGAAGTACAGCTTGTCAGGTCTAACGTCCTCAACTTGCCAGGCAACGGGTCTTGGTATTGTAGCTGCCAGTTTTGGAGAGAGAGCCGGCCATTACAACCTTACTTTAATCCAGTGCTTCCCAAACTCGGTCCGGGGGACCCCGTGTGGCTGCAGGTTTTTGTTCCAACCAGCTCCTGTTTTTAATTGAACTCCTGAGCTAATTAAGTGATGTGTTATTTCCCAAGTTCTGTGTTTAGGGAACAATATAGAAATTAGAAAATTACGTTTGGTAAAAAAAAATATATATATATATATATATATATATTAAAACGTACCAAACAGTTATATGGGAATAATTTACTTTTTTTCTTTTTAACAGTATTTTCATCTTAATATCTATTATACAGTGGATCTTAAGTTTTTCTACTTTTCCAGGTGTTCTAATTGTTTAATTAATCCATTATTTACTAATTAGTGGGTCTGCGTCTAAAGTAGTTGCAACCTTTGATTATTCAGTGTGGTGTTTGCCAGCGTGTCTGCTCTGCTCCTTTTAAATTGTCATTATTAAGATACAACGAAGGGGGAAAAACTGCTCAGAGAAAGGGCAAAATAGAATGAAATCAACAAAAGAGAGTTAAGCTTTTAAATTAAACAGCAATAGCAGAAATATTTCTAAATGTCTTATAAATGTAAAAATTACGCTGCTCTGCTTTTCTGAATGTTGAATAAAATAAAAATATTCCCAGCTAATTAAATGAGATCAATGGTATCAGGTGTTGTCACTGATTAGGAATCTGGTTGGAACAAAAACCTTCAGCCACAGGGGTTCCCCAGAACCGAGTTTGGGAAACACTGCTTTAATCTGTTGTATGAGGGGGCATTTAGACTTATATTAGGGTAGCTGAAGCACAATCGTTTTAAGGAACAGAATTATATAATTTATTGAAAAACAGAAGGATTATAGAAGTATAAATATGAATATTTGTATATACTGACATATAAGATTGGAGACAGACAGACAGACTAGACAGACAACAAAATAACATATAGGCTGGTTGTTTACTGGTTATTTAGTGTTCTGCTTTATCTTGGCACAAATAAATAGTTTTTTACGATAACAAGTCTTTCTTCTTTTCAGTTTCACTGTAACTTTATAACAGCAACATAAAATTGGAGCAAGACACTACCTCAATGAATCTTTTGTGAAGTAGAGTTTGGCTACTGTTTAGTTTCTGGTTCAAACACCAAAGACGAGAATAGTACAGTGAAAAGGCTCTCAGCAGTTGTGATTCTGTTTCAGTATTAAGTAGGACTGTGTCATGAGTAACATTGATAAACTCTCATGCTGGCTCTGCAGGCAAACGGACATTTGCATAATCTGTCAACACAGCAGCAGAGGCCCACTCTGAAGTAGAAGTTGCACATGCATGCACATACTTTGCTGAATGCAAGTGAGGTTACAGATTTAACAAACTAGAATGGCTTTGGAGAAAGTCAAGTTGGATGCCAAACTGGGAATGCTGATATTGCAAACCCAGACATCATAAAAAGGTTTGGGGCAGCCACCCGTATAATATCCCTGGCTATAGGAAGTGATGTCATCAAAGGGGCCGGAACCGGAACTGACATCATGTGGACCGGAAGTAACATCATTGGGGTGGGGCCGAAGTGACGTCTTTGGAGGTCCTGGAACCTTGCAGGATATCCCGGGAAAGGTCTGCAGGGAACTGAGAAAGACAGTCAGTCTGGTCAGATGTTTTATTACAATTATATAAGCCCTTTAGCTGCCTCCTACTTGAACGTGTGTGACAAGGCACCCCCATTATCCCAGACCCATCGGGTTGGGCGACATGCACAGAGAGGGCAGTGTTGACATGGAGAAAGCCCTTACAATGAATGAGTGAAAACTTGTAAGGATGTAGGTCAAGAAACCACCTAGTGATCCATGGATTTGACTCCTTGTGAAGGGCCATCCACTCTAAGGGAGTATGATCCGTCATCAGAGTGAACTCACTGCCTAAGAGGTAGTACCTCAACTGTATAATCACCCATTTAATCGACAGGGCTTCCCTTTCCACCGACGCATACCTGGTCTCCCGATCCATCAGTTTCCAGCTCAGGTACATGATTGGGCATTCAACACCATCAACGCTTTGGCTCAACACCGCCCCTAGGCCAGTGTCAGAAGCAACCGTCTGGAGAATAAAAGGGAGAAAAAAATTCGGAGCTATTAATACTGGTACTGAAGTAAGAGCCTATTTTAAGTCACAGAAAGCAGCTTCTGTCTTGTCAATCCATACCACATTGTTAGGAGCTCTTTTCTTCATCAAATTAATCAAGGATGCTGCTCTCTCAGAAAACCGAGGTACGAACTGGTGGTATTTTTGAACACTGTGGCTTCACAGTACCCCGACCCACTAGGTAGCCTCTCTCAGCCCAAAGAAACATTTCTTTGGATTGATTGAAAGACCGGCTTCTTCCAGTATCTGAAGTACCACTTTGACCTGCTGTATGTGTTCCTTCCATGTGCTGGAATCTAGTCAGGCAGCATTATATGCATTATGGGGATGGAGCACTTTGTCCACCAGATGGTGGAAAGTCGCAGGAGCCCCATGTAACTCAAATGGAAGGACATGATACTGCCAGTGTCCACTAGGGTTGCTAAATGCGGTCTTGACCTTTGCAGACTCCATTAAAGGAATCTGCCAGTACCCCTTTGTCATGTCAAGTGTGGTCAAGTATTTTGCCTGACCCAGTCTCTTGAGGAGGTCATCCACGCGAGACATGGGATAAGCATCAAATTGGGAGACCTGGTTAAGCCAATGGAAGTCATTGCAAAACCTCCAACTGCCGTCAGGCTTAGTAACCAAGATGATGGGACCGGACCAGAGACTAAAACTTTCCTCTAGATAGATAGATAGATACTTTATTAATCCCAAGGGGACTCCAGCAGAAGCTCTATCACTCCTAGTTCCAGCATTCGCTTGATTTCCAGCTCTACTTCAGCCTTCTTTGCCTCCGAGAGTCTATAGAGTCTCTCGGACGATAACTCCTGGCTCAGTCACTATGTCGTGTACAATCAGAGGGATCTGTCCGGGTTTTCCACTCACCACCTCTGGGACAGATAGGTTAGCTGTCTAAAAGCTAATGCCTTGCCGAAATTAAGGGTGTCCGTTTGAACAAAAAATGAGTGGGGCTGATCAGAGGTGGGATCAGGATCCCTTTCCTTTCAATTTTTCAGCAAGTTCACAGGATAAACCCGCTCACTTGGCTGACAATTAGATTGTTTCACCAAATAATCAACCAGCCCTTTCCTCTCTTTAATTTCATAAGGGCCTTGCAAATGGGTGAGCAATTTGGAATGAGGGGTGGGAACCAATACCATGACGCCATCCTCCGGATGGAATTGTCGGAGGGTTGTGCCACAGTCATAATAGCGGGCCTGTGCTGTTTGCATTTCCTTCATATGACTTTTTAGAATACATCTGACCTTGTGAAGCATCTGTTTGAGAGTCTGATTAAATCTCACTACTAAACCGTCGGTTTGAGAATGGTACACCGCGATTTTTAAGTGCTTTATTTTCAATAACTTGGCTGCTTCCCTGAATGTTTCCGAGGTAAAAGGCATCCCTTGATCCGTCAGGACTTTTTTAGGGATGCCGACTTGCGCAAAGACCCTACTAGGTCTTTAGATGTAACTGAGCGCAAGGGAACAGCCTCCAGGTATCGGTCACGTAATCCACGAGAACTAATACATATTTATGTTCTAGGGTCCTACTATATCGACCCAGATTCTTTCAAGGGGAACATCATTTAAGGGAAGAGGAATGAGAGGAGCACGGTCCCTCCGAGGAAATTGCCGTAATTGACACTCCGGACAAGAAATACAAAAATGGCGACCCTCCTTAATAATTTCCCGGCCAAAATAATCAGAGCTTGATTTGCTCTAAAGTTCTTTCGGAGCCTAAATGACCTCCAAAGAGGTGGGCTTCTGCTAACTCACAAACCTGCCACCACTAGGTTCATGGAATTAACAACAATTTCTAGACCTCTCCCTCATGCTTTGTGACCTGATACAACAGATCATTTTCTATTACGAAGTGAGGTCCCTGTGGTATGGGCTGATGTGTGCATTCGCCATTGACGAGAACCACTGCGTTCTTTGCAAATTTCAGAGAGTCATCATTCCATTGCTCTCTTTTGAAAGAAGCCAGCATTGCTCTAAATTGAAAGTGCATTTCAGAGAGAGGGTCTGGTCTGACTTCAAGGTTTGGAGATATCTCACTGACTCATCGAGGCACGGGTGGATGATGTATCATCTTTTTTTTTCATTTTCAGTTTTCCTGCCATCCTCTTGGACTTCCGTATCTTTCTCCACCAGCTGATTACACGGCACGGAGACATCTTGAGACGAATCATCCTCGTTTATAACTAGGCCCATTTTTTGACTGGGAGTAGCCAGTAGTCCACTGCATTTATTTTTAGACCAGTTCTGCCCTAGAATCACAGGAAAAAGTGGATTGGGGAGGACCGTGACGGGGAATTTTCTTAGCGATCCTCCCTGACTGATGAAACATAGGGTGGTTTTATATTTACGGACTTCTCCGTGTATGCACTTAATACTGGTCTTTATTTTAATCTGTTCTCACGGCAAGACATATTGGCAAGCAACAATGGAAATGTTACTGCCTGAGTCATACAATGGCATAAGTTTGTAGCCATTAACAATAACTGCTCCCATATTTGAAACTGCTAGGGGGTTGGTAATGGCACACAAATGATCTCTCCACCTCCATCTGTATCCCACCTCACTTACAGGCAAATCACACACCAAGGAACAGGCTCCAGTTTATGTAGAAGAGACACTTATTTTGTAGGATGTAATCTCTAAGGAATCCACTAGAGGACCGTTCTACTCTCCCAGATTTCGAGGCAGGCGTCGGTGTTATTATGTGCTGTAGAATCTCCTCCATGGAGGGAAAGTCTCCCCAGACAGGCTGGGCAAATTTTCTGGGAAGACATTGTGTGAATAGAAAGCAGGAAACCTGCTGTACAATTTGGAAGGTGAGAAGTTAAAATGGCTGTAGCCATAAGGCCACCTGTTCCCAGAGGACCATAGCCTGCCCCTGGATCGATCTCTCTGGAATCGAATTACCAATTTCTTATTTCTCTTACCTGCTGGTCTGGGGATAGCCCACTTTTAGCTGGGTCCTCAGTCCCAATGGGCGGTTCAGCGCTCTCGTCCTAAAGAACATAATAAGTCCTTTTCGTTTCATCCCCAGACACCAGCCTACGTCTGTGTGTCTCCTTCACACTCTCCTTTTGGTAAGAACTAAGCCCGGAAATTTATTTTTGGCCTACACCGAGTCTTTCCTGACCACTGGACGAACTTTCCACCCAAAAACTCGGCCCGGGTACTTTCCTGCCTGGTTCAATTTTAGGTCCTTTCCCGGTGTCTTCTTGGACAAAATCCTGCCGACTGCACCACTGTTATAATAAATGAGTCCAGACATCATAAAAAGGTTTGGGGCAGTCACCCATATAATATCCCTGGGTACAAAAGGTTTTATAGTAACAAAGGTGTACAACAGACTGAGTCCAAAACAGAACTGATTACATGTGGCAAAGATGGCGGCTTTAAAGACCCATATAGGAAGTGACATCATCAAAGGAGCCTGAACTGGAAGTGACAACATCAAAAGGTCCTGAACCAGAAGTGACGTCATCTGGACCAGAAGTGACACTATCAAAGGGGACGGAACCAGAAGTGACATCTTTGGAGGCGTCGGAACCTTACAGGGTTTCCCGGGAAAGGTCTGCAGGGAACTGAGAAAGTCAGTGCACCCCGCCACCCCCGGTCGGATGTTTTATTACAATTGTGTAAGCCCTTTAGCTGCCTCCTACTCGCTTTTGTGTGACACACCAAAGACGAGAACAGTAGAGCCACTTCATGAGGAAATTACATTACTCAATTCTGGCCCAAGAGTTTAGATGCTGAAATTCCCTTCTTGAAAAAATGGCTTCTCAGCCTCATTAGATTATTGGCACACAGCTTTGGCTTGACCCTGATAGCAAATGTCCAGCAGGCCACGAGTGGACCGCTAGCCACCAAAACAACGTCCATCAGCAGCTCTCCAGCCACCTGTTGACTGGCTGTCATCTGTTTCAGCCAGTCAACAGGCAGCTGGAGAGCATTTGCTGACAGAAACTCACTCATTAGCCATTATATACCTTTTTATTTTATCTTAATATTAAATATTGTTGTTGGCATTTCATTAATTGACCACCACTCACGTAGTAAATAATGTAACTAGACTACACACTTAGTAAAAGTTTTGCTATTTTTATTAGAGAGAAGAATATCAAACAACAATAATAATAAGAAGAACAATAATAATGCTGACAATAATATATTACACACTTTTACGTCCTTTTCTTTCTGCAATCTTCTGCTTTCAAATGCAACACTACCTGTACAATGATAACAAAAAAAATGAGTTAATTAATGTGGGATAGTAAAAAGAACAAGGACCAAATAAAGCAGTGTTTAGTATAAACACAATTAAAGCTTATATTGCAAATGTTTTTCTGCATTCATTCTTTACCATTTTCAGCCTCCATCTGTATCAGAGGCACCTTTTAGAAACTGAAATTGGTCTCGTCCGTTGCGAGAGATGGACGTCTGAAGCGGAACTCCGTTAGCAGCAGTGTTATTTTTTTATATAATCTTATTATCTTGAGATATCCTGTATTTATCCAACCTGAGGGAACTACTACAGTATATGCAAGCAAATATAAACATGGTCGGCAAGAAAGGGGCTCAGAAAGAAATGAAAACTAAAGCTACATCCACGCTCAGACCAACAAGTCCAAGCTCAAACTCAAGGTACGGCCTTTCAGGGACTGACCTGGATCAGATGGGTGAAAGACCAGACTCCTCGGGATCACAGTCCACTACATTGTCTCTGGCTGAGAGTGAAATGGGGAGCGAATGTACGAGTGCGAGTGACGCAGGTCACGATAGCTCGCCAATTGGAGAAGATCATATGAAACTGGAAAAGGCCTTGCAGTCCGCGCTTTCAGCTACTCCACACGAGCTGGGAACACCGGCTGTAATAGAGCCCACCGCCTCACCTATGGTGCACGAAAGCAGAAATGATCTGTCTGAACCGAAGGTAATGATCACTGAGCTCAAGCAAGCTCAAGCAGAGCTCAAGCAAGAGATAAAGAAAGAAATAAGTTAAAGCGAGAAGGCAAATGAGAAGGGAGGTGAGAAGGCAAATGAGAAGCTGCGACGGGAGCTGCAGCTGGATAATAAAGACTTGGAGAAATGCATATACAGTAATCCCTCCTCGATCGCGGGGGTTGCGTTCCAGAACCCCCCGCGATAGACGAAAATCCGCGAAGTAGAAACTATATGTTTGTGTAGTTATTTTTATATATTTTAAGCCCTTATAAACTCTCCCACACTGTTAACATTATTAGAGCCCTCTAGACATGAAATAACACCCTTTAGTCAAAAGTTTAAACTGTCCTCCATGACAAGACAGAGATGACAGTTCTTTCTCACAATTAAAAGAATGCAAATAGATCTTCTTCTCTTCAGGAGCAGAGAATTTCAGAGGGAGAGAGCGCTCGCAAAGAAAAGCAAACAATCAAAAAATCAATACTTGTGCTTTTAAGTTTGCCGCGGCATTTTTAGAGGAGCGTCAGGATCTTCTAAGCAAACAGCCTCTGTGCAAACAGCCCTCTGCTCACATCTCCTCCGTCAGGCAGAGAACGTCAGAGAGAGAGAGCGAGATTAAAGCAACAATCAAAAAATCAATACATGTGCTTTTGTGCTTTTAAATATGCCGAGCACCACAATAAAGCGGCATTTTTTTAGAGGAGCGTCAGTATCTTTTAAGCAAACAGCACCTCTGCTCACAGCCCCTCCGTCAGGCGCAGAGAATGTCAGAGAGGGTGAGAGAGAGGCAGAGACAAGCAAACAATCAAGCTCCGCGCGGAATGCATATCTTATAGCATTGAGGAGTTTTAGTTAATATGTAATACATGCTCTGATTGGGTAGCTTCTAAGCCATCTGCCAATAGCGTCCCTTGTATGAAATCAACAGGACAAACAAACTGAGGAAGCATGTAGCATAGATTAAAAGACCCACTGTCTGCAGAAATCCGCGAACCAGCGAAAAATCTGTGATATATATTTAGATGTGCTTACATTTAAAATCCGCGATAGAGTGAAACCGCGAAAGTCAAAGCGCGATATAGCGAGGGATTACTGTATATATGCTTTGAGGCAGTCTTTAAAGATAAGCTGGGTAAAATTGAAGAGCACATTCAGGAAACCACGTCTAAACTGAACACACTTGCTGATCAGCTGGAGGATGTCAAGGAGAAATTCATGACTCGGATTGAAACAGCCGAAAATCTAGCTTCCACTGCTGAAGGAAAAGCAACAGCTGCCAACTCCGAATGCAAAAAACTTGGAGACAGTCTTGCTGCTCTGGAAGATGGAAGCAGAAGGAATAATATTAGAATCGAAGGTCTGCCTGAGAATTGTGAAAGTCCAAACCCAGTGAAATTCGCAGCTGAACTATTCTTTAAAATAATTGGAGAGGACTTTATATCAGATTCTGACATAGCAGCAGCTTATCGCATACACAAATCAAATACTGTTAGACCTAGGTCTTTTATTATCTGCTTCAAGAGATTTTTATTTAAGCTAGAGGTGATGGCATTCCTCAGACACAAGAAAGAGATTTTATATGAAAATAACCACAATTGTATTTTCCCTGATTTCTCTCCCGCAACAGTTGCTAAAAGTGCAGCCTTCTACAACATTAAACAGCGGTGACGGCAAGCCGATATCAAATACAGCCTCTTGTATCCTGCCAAACTGAAAGTGGAAGTGCATAGCCAATTCTACGTCTTCGCCAGCAAGGAAGAAGCAGAAAAGGAATTAAGAAAGCTTATTCCGACACTATTCTGAAACACAATAGTGAGTCGTAGCCTGTCATGACATGGCAAGGATATATAACCTACTGTCTGATACATTTGTAATGATACGGGTATTATAATTATATATCCTTTTTATTACTCGGACGCTATCTGTTTATGTTTTAATTACATGTGTGTGTTTATTATTTATTTATTTTTTCTAATACCCTAAAGGAGACCGTTTAACATCAAACCCTTGGTTTATTGTTATTGTTATTATTGCATTAAGACTTACTATGCTTATTCTGGACCACTTTCTAACACCATTCCCTGGGTTTATTATCCTAATACTTTAGGATTGCTGAAGATTATATTTTACGTTTATAGGTTGTTAATGATTATGTTTTAGGCATATAGTATTTAGACTATATTGGCAATAGATATATCTATTTTTTAATCCTAAAACGCCGCTGTGTGGGGGCTTGTTTTGCTTTAGTCGTGCTCTGTCTCTAGGTAAGTCAGAGGACCGGCACTGCGTGAAGTGGGGTCCAGCCTCACGTGGGGAGGCAAAATGGGAGGGTGGGGGGATAAGGTGGAGGAGAGAAAGAGGGAAGGCTATATCAATATCTAATCTATCCTTTTAATCTTCATAATTATAATTACCAATGTAACAATAGGCTGCATGGCAATAACTCTTGGGGAAATAGGAAATTAAGGTTAAAGCTTCATAAAATTCAGAAACAAATTCAGAATCAATGTCTCCATGATGTAACAGTTAACTTTGTGAGCTGGAATGTTAAAGGCCTGAATCACGAATAAAAGAGAAAGAAAGTATTCTCTCACCTAACAGGTTTAAACGCTAAAATAGTATTTTTACAGGAGACCCACTTACTAAGCAAGGATCAGTTCCAGCTGCAAAAGGACTGGACTTGCCAAATGTTCCATTCTAGCTTTACAAAGAAAACTAGGGGTGTGGGAATTCTCATACATAGAACAGTCTCATTTGTAGCATCAGATGCAGTATCAGATCCTGAAGGGAGATATGTGATGGTCATGGGCAACTAATTTAACTGTAAAATGATTTTTATAAATGTTTATGCACCCAATGTTGATGATAAGGAATTCATACAAAATGTATTTGCTTCCATCCCCAATGTGAAGACTCATAAAATTATAATGGCTTGGGGCTTTAATTGTGTTTTAAATCCACTCTTAGATAGGACTTCTATCACGGGGGGACAACATCTAACACTGCAAAGATAATTACAAAGTTTATAAGTGACCACAACTTATCAGACACCTGGGGCCTCATGTATAACGCCGTGCGTAGAACTCGCACTATAACATGGCGTAAGCACAAAAGCTGAAATGTGCTTACGCACAGAAAAATCCAGATGCAGGAATCTGTGCATACTCCAACTTCCACGTCCTTCCGCTACATAAATCCAGATCAGCGTGAAAACTAACGCTCGTGCACACGCATTATGTAACGCCCCAAATCCTCCCAGAATTACGCCTATTTGAATATGCAAATCAATATAAATCGCCCTTAAGCGCAGCCTTCTGTGAAAAGACAATGGGAAAAGCACGGGGAAAATATAAGAATTTCGACGAATACCAAGTGGAGGCAAAGGAAAAACATACTATTTGTTCAAATAAACCGTGGTATAATCAACAAAATGAAGTTGATCGAGTGACATAGCGTGTTGGAGAAACTTGAAAGCTCACATTCACAAAATCGCACAGTGCCGGAAATAAAAAAGAAGTCACATATCAAAGTTGTCGTGAAAAGAAGAGTTGTAAGCCCACTGTCTGAGTGTCATATGAAAGTTTATTAGGGTACAGAGAAAAAAGGCACACGGTGGGGAAAAAGCACGAAATGTCAACTTTAATCTCGAATTTTCCACTTTAATCACGTAGTTTATTTTGTCATTTAGTAGAACATTATAAACTTCATCTTAAAATCGTTTAATTAACCAGTTTCTCAAAATTACATCGTAATTAAAGTAGCACGTTAAATGCTTTGTTTTGTATTTGATCTTCTACTCGTATGTGATCTATGTGTGTGAATCACTACTTGCTTTTTAAATCGGCTCTCTTCCTCCAACTGGACACAGAATCAATTACATTCGTAATATTACAGTTCTCTGAATAACTAAAATACTGAGATGTATACGTGATATCATTTTCATGATGATAGGAGTTAAAGCACGTTATTAAACATGTGTTTCACTTCAATGAAATAATTTATTGCAGCAGTACAATTAGGGGCGGCTCTAGGCTTGTGGTGGCACTGGGCAGAGGAAGAATCTGTGGCTCCTTCGCCCGCCCGTCAGTAAGGTAGCTTATGCACAGTGGATGGCTGCATAGCCGCCTCGTGCTCATGACACAAGCATTTAAATTTGGCCGAAATTTGTCGCTGTGTTTTTAGCTGTGTTGTTATTTTCTCTTTCTGTTTTATATTCAGTATATATTGGCGTAGCCGTCACTGCAGTCAGTGCTTTTCTTTACCCAAGTAACCGATCGGCATACAATCAGCTCTGCAATAGACGTTAAGCCATCTGTAAGCTTAGCGCCGATTCTTCAAAACGTTTAAAGAACATTGAAATGTCTTCGTAGTACATGTTTAATTATTCTATCCTTAACGACACTCCCCCTGAAGAATATAGATTATTTAAATGAAGTTAAAGTTTTATCTGTATAATTTAATATACATATTTTGCTGAATTTCACCTTATAAATGATATCGTTTCTGTTTCTGAACCGCGAGGTCCGTACAGGAAAGGCTTTAAAACATTTTGCAGTGGCTGAGACAGCGTGTCCTTGAAGCTGTATACCGATAATTCCCTTTCCGATCAGCTGCTGCTGTGATTCACACTCAGATACAGTGATATAAATACTCTGAGTGGTGCAGTGAGAGAAATATTGAAAAAGATGATCAGCTGTGGCAACTCCTAACAAGAGGAGCTGAAAGAAGAAGAAGAAGAAGAAGAAGAAGTGAGAGTAACAACGCTAAAGCAGTTATGGTATTTGGAATACTATGGCTGTTCCCTCTACCATTATATTGTTACAAGATAATTACAATCAGATCCATTACGCTAATAAACAATATGCGGTTAGTTTCGGTGTATTTATAAAGCCACGTCAGGAAAATAAGGTGTAACCACACAGGAACAGTAGCACTGCTTTGACTCTGGGTGCCGCCAGTCTGCAAAACCGAGCGGAGAACTTGCGTACGACAAGGCATGAGGTACCGTGGAAAAGTGCGTTGCTTTACGCCAAGTGTAGGTTTTATACATCGTGATTTGAACGTGGAAAAGTTCTTACGCAAAATTTCTGTGCGTACGCACCGTTTATACATGAGGCCCCTGGAGGTTTCTAAACCCAAACTTAAGAACATATTCTTCCTACTCACCAGTATATCATTGCTACACAAGAATTGATTATTTCTTTATAGATAATAATTTCTTGCCTACGATTAAATCTTTCAATTGTTGATGCTATTGTTATTTACGACCATGCACCTCTGATCTTGAAGCTAAAGTCATTATGCCCCACAAATTCACCTCGCAGATGGCGTCTCAACCCGCTTCTATGAGCAGACGAGAATTGTACAGAATTTATATCAAAACAAATCAGTTTCTTCCTAGAGACAAATACATCCTCAGAGATTTCTGCAGGAATACTCTGGGAAACTCTTAAATCCTTCTTAAGAGGACAGATTATTTCATATCTTTCTCACAGAAATAAATTAGAAACCAAGAAAGCATCAGAGGTAAAAAGTGAAATTACTAGAATAGATGAAGAACATGCCAGGCTTCCAAGTGAGGCTCTACATAGGAAAAGGCAGGCTCTGCATTCAGAACTCAACCTCTTGACAACTAAAGAAACTGAACAACTAATTTATAAATCCAGACATCATTACTATGTACACGGAGAGAAAGCTAATAAGCTTTTAGGTCAACAAATCCACAAGCAAAAAGTTCGGAACGCAATCCCAGTAATCACCAACACGAACGGAGACAAAATCATCGACCATAAAAATATAATGCACACATTTAGAGACTACTATAAATCCTTATATTCTACTGAGTTTAAAGAAGACAGCACACAATCTAATACATTTCTGGATACATTACAGATACCACAAATAGATACTCTTAGTGCGGAGCAACTGGATAAACCTCTGGCGCTATCAACAACAACAACAACAACATTTATTTATATAGCACATTTTCATACAAACAGTAGCTCAAAGTGCTTTACATAATAAAGAATAGAAAAATAAAAGATACAATAAGAAAACAAAATAAATCAACATTAATTAACATCAAATAAGAGTAAGGTCCAATGGCCAGGGGGGACAGAAAAAACAAAAAAAAACTCCAAACGGCTGGAGAAAAAAATAAAATCTGTAGGGATTCCAGACCATGAGACTGCCCAGTCCCCTCTGGGCATTCTACCTAACATAAATGAAACAGTCCTCTTTGGATTTAGGGTTCTCAACGAAGGGCTTGATGATGATGGTCATGTAGACTTCTGCCTTTTAATCCATCCATCATTGTTGGAGCATCATGAAGCTTTGAGTAGGTGGAGGTGGTGCAGGCCACCACCACAAAGAAACCGGAAAAAGAAACAGAAAAAGAGAGTAGGGGTCAGTACAGATTTTAGAGCCACCATGAGTAGTTATTATGAGGAAATTGAAAATACAGAGTATCAGGATTAAGTTAAATTAAGTTAAATTGAAGTTGTAAAAAGGCCATGTTAAAGTAATGTGTTTTCAGCAGTGTTTTAAACTGCTCTACTGTATTAGCCTGGCGAATTCCTATTGGCAGGCTATTCCAGATTTTAGGTGCATAGCAGCAGAAGGCCGCCTCACCACTTCTTTTAAGTTTTATTCTTGGAATTCTAAGGAGACATTCATTTGAGGATCTGAGATTACGATTTGGAATATAAGGTGTCAGACCTTCCGATATATAAGATGGGGCAAGATTATTTAAGGCTTTATAAACCATAAGCAGAATTTTAAAGTCAATCCTGAATGACACAGGTAACCAGTGTAGTGACATCAAAACTGGAGTAATGTGTTCAGATTTTCTTTTCCTAGTTAGGATTCTAGCAGCTGCATTCTGCACTAGTTGCAAACGATTTATGTCTTGCATGGGTAGTCCTGAGAGGAGTGCGCTACAGTAATCTAGTCGACTGAAAACAAATGCGTGAACTAATTTCTCAGCATCTTTCAGTGATATAAGAGGTCTAACTTTAGCTATGTTTCTTAAGTGAAAAAATGCTGTCCTAGTGATCTGATTAATATGCGATTTAAAATTCAGATTACAGTCAACAATTACCCCTAAACTTTTTACCTCTGTCTTGACTTTTAATCCTAATGTATCCAGTTTATTTCTAACATTGTATCCATTATTGCTAATCACTAAGATTTCAGTTTTCTCTTTATTTAACTTGAGAAAGTTACTATTCATCCATTCTGAGATACCAGTCAGACATCGTGTTAGTGAATCAAGAGAATCGGGGTCATCAGGTGCTATTGATAAGTACAGCTGTGTGTCATCAGCATAGCTGTGGTAGCTCACGTTGTGCCCTGAGATAATCTGACCTAACGGAAGCATGTAGATTGAGAATAACAGCGGACCCAGGATAGAGCCTTGTGGAACACCATATCAGATATCATGTGTCTTCGAGTTGTAATTACCACAACTAACAAAAAATTTTCTCCCTGTCAGGTAGGATTCAAACCAATTTAAGACACTGCCAGATAGGCCCACCCAATTTCTAAGAATATTATGATTAATAGTGTCAAATGCAGCACTCAGATCTAAGACGATGAGAACAGATAAATGGCCTCTGTCTGCGTTCACTCGCAAATCATTTACTACTTTAACAAGTGCAGTTTCTGTGCTGTGATTTGTTCCAAAACCCGACTGAAATTTATCATGAATAGCATGTTTATTGAGATAGTCATTTAACACTAGAATTACCAGAGCCTGCGAAAAATCTCGTAAGTCCATCCCACCTTAAATCGCTTCTTAAATCCCTTCACACCTCTCCGCCAGCGCCCTTTGTCTTCTAAATGTGCTGATAAAGAGAAGCTAGGAGCAGCCGGCTATTCCATCCCCCCACCAATTTAGAACATGCACGAACTTCTCCCAGTTCATGCCTTGATTGAGTATCTGGGAGTGAAGTGGAGTTTTAGAGTGGAAATAATAGATCGTTATTTGGAACACATGCATTTCATGTCTGTTCCGTTTCTACAGTAATCTGTGTCAACACATTGTTAAAACAGAAACGTTTTTTATATTCTAGTAGTAGATGACAAAATGTAGGCATAAACTATATAATGTATGAAGCCTGAAGTCCAAATAGCAAAGAAACATTTTCACAAGAATAACACAACAATTGCGCTTTTATTCAAAAATATAACTGCAGAAACAAAAAGCCGACTTAACATGCGACATTGACAGCCATTTATTGTATCTGCCTCTGTGGTTCAATAGAATCAGTTCCCGCTTGGGAATCAAAAGGTCACGAGTTCGATCCTGCGCCACTCTGTTTTGAGAAGTAAACTGCTCTTAGTCTTACTATGTTAGAATAAAAGCATACATTTGATTTCAGTCTGTAACAGCCGGTGTAATTTATGATCCTTGTAAAGGTTAGCTTTTTTTTTTTTTTGATTCACTTTTCATTCGCTCAGTCGCGTGCATGTAGAGGAGCGAATGGTAAAGAGCAGTAACTTCGGCGCTATATGCAATCATCAGACACTCCCCATCTGCCCGTTGTTTTTTACACCAACTTATGTTCCTGTGTTTGAGCATGCTCAAACGGGCATGCTCAAAAAATACACGTGTAATGCCACGAAAAGTGCACGCAGACACTTCATTTCGCAAACAAAACAAGTGCACTTTTATTCAAGACTACCTGTATAACCGAAGAAAAAAGAAAGCAAGTTACAGTAGGCGATTGATACGACAGCTTGCATGGTGCAATGCTAAGAAGTGCTGATTTTCATTCCGTGCTATATAAAATCATCACATTCAAATATTAACAGTTCCCACACCCCCAAGGACCGTCCTTCCTACATTTACGACACGTGTATTTGTTGCCGTGCACACAACTCTCTGTGCTATGGTTCCTATTACACTGAATGAGCACCTGACACTGTACTTTCTTCCCTGGGGGAAGGTCCCGCATCAGAGAATTTCCAGTTCCTGCATAAATTCACACCCGATCTGAGTTTTACAAGAAGTTCTCCGCTCAGCTAGATCCCCTCCTATTAGCAACATTTACAGAAGCCAGAGATAACCAATTTCTTCCACAAACCTTTCGCCAAGCACTAATCACTGTCTTTCCAAAACAAAATAAGGACTTATTACAATGTGCATCATACAGACCAATTTCACTTCTGAATAATGACGTTAAGATACTGTCAAAAATCATAGCTAGAAGGATGGAGAAAGTGCTCCCTTCAGTAATATCACAAAATCAAATTGGATTTATCAAGGGTCAACACTTATCTTCCAATCTTCGACGCCTGTTTAATGTAATATACTCACCAACAAAGTGTCACACATGTGTGCATGGGAGGCAGCTAAAGGGCTTGAGTAAGGACAGTTCAGAGACATAATGGGATGAGGCAGAGTGCACTGACTCTTTTTCTCCCTTGCCTGCAGACCATTCACGGGAGATTCCACCTGGCTCTCTTGACATCACTTCCGGGACCGAGCCTATGGAAGGCGACCTTGCCGGCTCCGGCCCCTGTGATGTCATGTCCAGGCTCAAACCAATGGCTGAAGACCTTCATGAGCCTGACCCCTATGATCTCACTTCCTGTCTTCCCCTTTAAAAGCCTGCACCTTTTCCCTATTCCCTCAGTTCTGTATTGTACTCGGTTTTGAGCACAGCAGTGCTATCACTTAAAAGATGATTTGCAGCCAGGATACCAAATTATACGGGTTGCTGCCCCAAACCTTGCTATGTCTCATTGTGAGTTTTGTGACAAAAGTCAAACACCCCAGAAATATTATTATCATTGGATGCAGAAAAAGCATTTGATATGATTGAATAGAAATACCTTTTCACTACATTAGAGAAATTTGGGTTTGGCCTGAACATTTGTGCATGGATCAAACTACTGTATACCAATCCAGAAGCTTCAGTTTGTATCAACAATATTAGTTCAGACTACTTTAAACTAGAACGAGGTACCAGACAGGGATGCCACTTGTTACCTCTGCTATTTGCAATCACCATTGAACCACTGGCGGTTCACTGTCGAAATGCTGATCAGATAAAGGGGATTATCAGAGAAGGACTGGAACAGAAAAATTCTCTATATGCAGATGATATGATACTGTATATATCAGACCCACAAAATTCTGTGCCTGCATTCTTAACAGCACTTACAGAATTTCAAAAGATCTCTGGTCTCAGAATTAATCTGAATAAAAGTATACTCTTTCCAGTGAACTCTCAAGCATATAATATTAGACACCCTACCTTTTATCATTGCAGAACAGTTTAAATACCTAGGGGTAAACATCACAAGCTCTTTATCAACAAAATTTTGCCATCTGCATGGAAAAAATTAAGCAAAACTTGCATAGATGGTCAACCCTTCATCTCACTCTAGCTGGAAGAATTAACATTGTTAAGATGAATATTCTTCCTAAGCTTCTTTTTTAATTTCAAGACATTCCAATGTACATCAATAAATAATTTTTAAGCAATCAGATTCAACAATAACCTAATTTATTTGGAACTCAAAACATCCACGTATCCAAAGAGCGATCTTACAAAGACCAAAGGCAGAAAGTGGCATGGCTCTACCTAACTTTCGGTTTTATTCCTGGACAGCAAACATACAAGCTATAAAAACCTGGACACAAATAGATGAACATACACAGACCTGGGGCCTCATGTATAACACCGTGCGGAGAATTCACACTATAACATGATGTAAGCACAAAAGACGAAATGTGCTTATGCACAGATAAATCCAGATGCAGAATCTGTGCGTACTCCAATTTCCACGTTCTTCCGCTCCATAAATTCTGGTCAGCATGAAAAGTGCACGCGCGTGTTGTCCCGCCCAAACTGCTCCTAGAATTAAACCTCTTTGAATATGCAAATCAATATAAATAGCCCTTAAGGTCAGCGTTGTGAGAAAAGACAATGGGAAAAGCATTTGGGAAAATATAAGAATTTCAGTGAATACCAAGTAGAGGCAAAGGAAAAACATACTAGTTGTTGATTTAAACAGTGGAATAAACAACAAAAGGAAGTTGATCGAGTGACATAGCGTGTCGGAGAAACTCCAAAGCTCAAGTTCACAAAGTCACACAGTGCCAAAATAAAAAAGAAGTCACATATCAAAGTCACCGTGAAAAGGCGAGTCGTAGCCCACCGTCTGAGTGTCATATGAAAGCTTATTAGGGTACAAACAAAAAAAATAGGCACACAGTGGGAAAAAAGCACAAAATGTCAACTTTAATCTCGAAATTTCCACTTTAATCATGTAGTTTATTTTGCCAGTAAAGTAGAACATCATAAACTTCATCTTAAATTCATTTAATTTATTAGTTTCTCAAATCCCATCGTAACTAAAGTAGCACATTAAATGCTTTGTTTTGTACTTGATCTTCAATGTGCTCTATGTGTGTGAATCACTATGTGCTTCCGTTCTTTCTCTTTCTCCGACAGGACACAGAATCCATTACATTCGCGACATTACAGCTCTCTAATAATTAAAATACTGAGATGTATATGTGATATCATTTTCATGATGATTGGAATGAAAGCATGTTATTAAACATGGAAACACTATGGCGCAGTGATTGTTCATGTCTCACACATGATGCTGCTGTGCCATGCAGGACCTTTGATGAAATAGTTTATTTTAGCAGTACTGTCTCTTTCAAACGTACTAACCTCCAATTCCTGTCATTACTTTTCTTTCCCCAAATACCCAATCACCACAGAATCAGCTCTGTAATAGACATTAGGCCATCTGTAAGATTACAATGACGATTCTTCAAAACCTTTAAGGAACATTGAAATATCTTCATAGTACGTGTTTAATTATTCTATCTATCTATCCTTCCAGTGTCGCGCCAGACTTAGAAAATATACAGTGCGCAAGGCAGGGACATTATGTGAACTTGCTAGCGCTGCTGCATCGTGTCCTCACATGTTTAATTATTAACAATACAGATTATTTAAATGAAGTTAAAGTTTTATCTGTGTAATATAATCAACATATTTTGCTGCATTTCATCTTAAAAATTATATTGTCATCATATGTAAATACACGCTTTATAAAGTGGCACAGGTTGTGTAATATTATAACTGTAGTACAAGTTTACAGTGGGGTAATTGTACTTATAAGTACAAACAGTTCTACAAGGAGCAATTGATTGAGTGCATTTATAGTTCTTGGGATGAAACTGTTTCTGAACCGCGAGGTCCATACAGGAAAGGCTTTGAAACGTTTTGCAGTGGCTTTGGCAGCTTGTGCTTGATGCTGTATACCGATAATTCTCGTTCCTATCAGCTGCTGCTTTGATTCCCCACTCAGATACAGTGATATCAATACTCTGAATGGTGCAATGAGAGTAATATGGAAAAAGATGATCCACTGTGGCAACCCTTAAAGGGAGCAACTGAAAGAAGAAAAAGAAGAAGAAGAAGAAGGTGCAGTGAGAGTAACATATTATATTATTATATTACATTATATTGTTACAGGTAATCTACAATCAGATGCATTACACTAATAAACAATATGCGGTTAGTTTCAGTGTATTTATAAAGCCGCGTCAGAAATGTGGTTCTAAGAAATAAAGGGTAACCACACAAGAACAGTAGCACTGCTTTGACGCTGGGTGCCGCCAGTCTGTAAAACCGAGCGGAGAACTTGTGTACGTTAAGGTATGAGGTACTGTGGAAAAGTGTGTGGCTTTACGCCAAGTTTAGGTTTTATACTTCGCGATTTGAACGTGGAAACGTTCTTACGCAACATTTCTGTGTGTACGCACCGTTTATGCATGAGGCCCCCTGGTCCGCAATAGAAGTAACATCCTGCAGTACTTCTTCATATTCCCTGCTTTGTGCCCCAATAAATTAGGGTTAGGGTTAGGGTTAGGGTTGCTTCACTCACTCAGAATATGGAACCAATGTAGAAAGCATTTTAAGATGGAGAAGCTTTTATCTGTGGCACCTCTTTAAGAGAACCACCTCTTTCAACCTTCGCAAACATGCAGTTTTTAATATCTGGAAAAAATTTGGCATTTACTTGCTTATAGATCTTTATATAGACAACATCTTTGCATTCTATGAACAATTACATTCCAAATTGAACATTCCAGCTACACATTTCTTTCACTATCTTCAAATTAGGAACTTTGTTAAACAGAACCTGCCCGATTTTCCTCATCTTGCACCCTCGTCCATGCTGGAAAAAATATTGTTCAGTTTCAAGGACTTAGACACCATCTCTGCAATATATAAAATTATTTTACAGTCCCTCCCTTTCAAAGATCCAAAAGGACACTTGGAAAAAGATGTCTTCATCAATATATCAGAAAAGGAGTGGAAAATAGCAATGCAGACAATTCACTCGAGCTCCATATGCACAAAGCATACAATTATTCAACTCAAAATTATATATCGAGCACATTTGTCTCGCCTAAAACTCTCCAAAATGTTTCCAAGGCAGGATCCAACCTGCGAACGCTGCAATCAAGTCCCAAGCCTCACTTGGTCACGTGTTTTGGTCCTGCACCAAATTAACATTATGCTGGACCAAAAGTTTTAATTACCTTTCAGACAGCCTTGGTGTCAAAATCCCTCCTAACCCATTAACAGCTGTGTTAGGGGTTCTTCTAGATGGGTTTAAAGTGGAGAAGGACAAACAAACTGTGATTGCATTCACTACACTTTTGGCACGCAGACTTATTTTGCTAAACTGGAAGAATCCTAACTCTCCTCTTTTAAGTCATTGGTAAACCGATGTTTTTTGCTATCTGAAATTGGAAAAAATCAAATACTCAGTTAGAGGATCTGTACAGATTTTTTTTCAAAACATGGCAGGATCTAATCAATATTTTTGAATAAGCTCCTTAAGCACCAAGGAAGCAATTATTTCCACATTTCTTTTTCTTCTCCATTCATCTCTATTGCTTATCAAACTCATCAATTTAGGTATGTTTACAGCCTTTTACCCCATTGGCCATGCTCTCTCTCTCATCTTATGCTCCAGTTTCTGTTCATTAAGAAACTTTTGTGGTGGGATTTTTTCTGATTGTTGTTAACGTCTGTTATCTACGTCAGTGTATTAATGAGCACCATTTAAATAAAAAAGATAATACATTGATTGTGGCATCCAGAAGGATTGATCCTTGTTAGTGGCTATAAAAACCTGTGGATGATGCTGTTTAGATTGAGGTCCTTGAAACAGATTTTCTCTCCCACACCTGTCCAGTTACACAACTGGAAAACAGCATTTGTCACTAGGTAGGGAATCGTTCACCTCACTGATTCTTTGATTGTCCTGCCTCCTTCAATAGACAGATATCGCCCATTTTGGAAAACAACAGATATTAGCATGCAGGGCCATCTTAACTGCATTATAGGCCCCTGGGCAAAGCAGAGTACTGGGGCACCTACCTACACAATAACTCAGCAGGTCAGCAACATAAATAGATTAGCATGGGGCCCCTATGCTCGTGGTACCCTGGGGCAACTGCCCAGCATGCCCATGCGTTAAGAAGTTAGCATGCATGTGTTAGAACAGCTATTCAAATACCCAAAATTGTATTGTACAAATGTCTCTGACAAATGTTTTGTGAAATCACCAATTTCTCTCAAAGCTCCTGGTTCTGAAAGAGCATGGAATGCATATCCTTCACCAACTCTTCTGTGTTGAGATGAAGAGAAAAAGGAAGTTCTACATCAACATAGAGTATACATTATTTGTAATTTGAGGGTTTTTTTCTATATTGTCTAGTCTCTGTATGATGTTAGAGAGCTTCCTAGTAAGCTTTTCCTGCATTTTCCTCATCACTGTCAAAGTTGTTCTGAAGTAACCAAGTAATGGAAAATGGGATAGAGCAAAAATTATAAAAGTACAAGTAGATTGCTACTCTATTTACTTATGTGTTTGCAATACTCATTGTCAAGTTCATTCTGATCAGGCAAATTCTGCTGGGATTTGCCATGGTCCAGACCTACTGCAACTTATTAAAGCCACATTACGCAACTTAGCGATAAATATGACAAATTACTGTAAGGTGAAAGAAAGGTTACCAAATTCAAACAACAGTGTATTTCCATAGTGATTACACCATTTTTCATCTTTGTTTTGAGAATGGATTCATCATTCACAAGCCACTTACATGGTGTTCATGGTAATACTAGTGATTCTGGCCCTAAATGAGAAAGTGTCAAAATGTCAAGTTAGCAGTGGTTTACTGGTTATTATATTAATAAAATTTCAGAAAAATATTTTGTCACTGCACACGAAAGTATTTTAATATTCATGCAATCTTGCATGTGTCACTATAGAACTACCTTCCCGGTGAACTGCTGATCTTGGCGATGGGGTCCATAAAGCATAACTTAAACATGAAAAACAAAATGCAATATTGGGAGGGCAAATTTTTACTTCCCTACATTATCAGTCTGTTCATTAAATACTGATATGTATTTTGTTGGAAAAAAGACATTCGAACTGTAAGCCCCACAGAACGGATTGATTTCTAAATCATGATAAAATCCCAGAAAATAGGTACTGCACAGACCTGTATGTTATAAAGAGGCTGTCCTGTCAGTGTTAATGTACAGCTGTTTGGTTCCTATAAAAAAGTGTAATTTAAATATTTTAAACAAAAAACAACAGAGGCGGCATGGTGGCACAGTGGTAGTGCTGCTGCCTCGCAGTAAAGAGACCCAGGTTCGTTTCCCAGGTCCTCCCTACGTGGAGTTTTCATGTTCTCCTCATGTCTGTGTGGGTTTCTTCTGGGTGCTCCTGTTTCCTCCCACAGTCCAAAGACATGCAGGTTAGATGGACTGGTGATTCTAAATTGTCCCTAGTGTGTGGTGGGTTGGCGCCCTGCCTGGTATTGACTCCTGCCTTGCGCCCTGTGTTGGCTGGGATTGGCTCCAGCAGACCCCCATGACCCTGTGTTTGGATTCAGTGTGTTGGAAAATGGATGGATGGAAAAAACAACAGCGTGCATATACATTTTCTTTTGAATGAATGCAAAGAATGTTTACAGAGCACACAATGTATACTGTGTAAAGATAAAATACTCTTTAATATGTGGAGTGCCATGCCTATAGCTGAACAGGTGGGAAATTGCTGCTGTATTTCCATAGAGATGACACCATTATTTTACCTTTTCATATTTGTCCTGAGAATGGATGCATCAATCACAATGGTAGTGCTATTTTTTCTGCCCCTTCTTGATCTTCTCTCGGCTACTCCTGTTAGGGGTTGCCACAGCAGACCATCTTTTTTCATTTTTTTCTGTACTCTGCATCTTGCTCTGTTTGAGTTAATCAATAAAATGACAAGTTATCCAGTTTTGTGATGCCATCTTTGCTATGAACTATCTAGGTAAGAAATTAAACATCACATGTTAACCATTTAGTAGTTAACAGTTAAAAGACATCTTACTTTTATTAAATCTCGGCGGTTGTGGAGCTGTTGGCAGAGTGTCATCATCTTCATCACTTGATGAAAGTGCAACATTGTACTTTTAATTTGGTTTAAAATAAGATTTTCTGGTTAACACCAAAACAAGCAGAAGAGTCTATAACTAAATGAGACCTTTCATGACGCAAGCTTCTTTGGTTGGTTGTAAGCATAAAGAGCCATTTCTAGGCCCTGAAAACTTCCCAGGATGCTTTTCTATGTCATTTGTTGTTGGGTCTGTAAAAAAACTCCATAGAGGAAACACCGCCAGTGTGAAAACTCCATGGCTGTTCTGCTGAGTGTAAAACCTCTCCTTTCAGAGGATTAGTAAACATTTTGCTTCTCAGTAACAATGTCTGAGTACAAAGAATTAATAAATGTACCTGTAAGATCCAGGCAACTGAATGGTTTTAATTTTGATGTGTATTAAAATCCAATATTTTTTAATCTTTGGTTTATCAGAAATGTTTGTTTCAAATATTTTCAGTGACCCATTTTTGCTGATAAGTTGGCCCAATTTTAGCCTCTTAGCTTCTAACAAAAAAGTTGGTCTAGTTTACATCAAACTGAAACAAAACTATTAATTAATACACCATATAGTGGGAACATATCAGCCTAAATTGCATAGTTGTTTTGTTTGTATTCAAAGAAATTTACCAAACTGTGATCCAATAATGTCTTTAGGTATTTTTTGGTACATATTTACCTTAGGTAAAATAGGATAAAATTTAGGAATAGGACTGCTTGTCTGGGAATAAAGCACCCCATGATTAATGAACATTTTTTTCTATTGAGCTTGTAATTAATAAATGCTGCCACTGGACTGCTGCAGGGATACCAGCTATAATAGGGGTCGGCTAGCCACTAGAAGACCAATGTTAACCCCCTTAATGGTTACCACTAGTGTTCTAGCAGCTATGAGCTGCTAATTGTGAAGGGAATTAGTACAATGAATCAAGACTGTTATTTTAAAAAGAGTTAATGAAGAAAACGGGGATAGAGTTGGAAACTTGTTAAGGGTAAATTTTGCACAAATATTAGGAAGTTTTTCATTACACAAAGAATGATAGACACTTGGAAAACGCTACCAAGTAGTGTGGTAGACAGTAAGACTTTAGGGACTTTCAAAACTCGTCTTGATGTTTTTTTGGAAGAGATAAGTGGATAGAACTGGTGAGCTTTGTTGGGCTGAATGGCCTGTTCTCATCTAGAGTGTTCTAATGTTCTATTGTTCTAACTACTGAGCAGCCAGTTGCCAGCAAGCCAACAGTGGCCCACTGGCTGAAAATTCTGTCGACTTGCTGCTGTCAATCGCTGATGATCTGCTGACTGGTGGCATGCCACCCCTAAACAGACAGTGGACTGACAGATGCATGCTTACTGGAGGCAGACTGGGTCTTAGCTTCAGGTTTACAAAGAGAAGAGAATTTCATCTTTTCAGCTCATCATGGAAAGGGCAGCTCATAATTTCTTAGGTGTCAGAGACCAGGATTCAGAAGATAATTTTGCATATTTCCCAGAGAGAGTGCCCTGAGACAATCCCTGAACTTCTCTTATCTTTCCATTCTCTTGTCTTTTTTGAGACATAGTGTGCTTGGGGTTTTAAAGGAATGTTGAACCTTGTCCTGACTGGATTAAAGTCGCTTCCAGTTACACAACCAGTGTCTTGTAATAGGCAGCTTATTCTGTCCATTTTAGTTGGCATCCCTTGAATTGTAGGTCTTTGTACTTACTTGAGTCCATTTCGCACCATCTGGCTCAAGAGGTCTGCTTGGGAATATCTGTAGAGATGTCAGTACAACTCTGATTTCCACATTTGTTATCAAAAATGAAGTCCAGGCAGATCCTGGTACAAGCTGGATTTCAATCACTTAGTTTGGAATGCAAGTGAGGGAAAGAAAAGCTGGATGCCCGTATGCCTGTTAAATCTACTTTCTTAAATGGTCTGGTGCACCACGAAAGCCTAGCAGAATGGGCAGTGCCCACCTTATCCTATAGGTTCCAGAGTCACTTTCTGATGGGCTGACATTCTGCAGAATTCCTATCATGGAGTCTATTGCTTTTGCCATTCAGTTCACCAACTCATGACTTTGAAAGGAAACATTATTAATCATTTTTTTATTTACCAAGGTTGAAATCAATATATCACTTGAATATGGTTGCATGGTTGGCAATAAAGTACACATTTTAACTAAAAACAGAGGCAACATTTATGGTGATATTAAACTTTCATAACACGTGATAATTATTATCATTATTGATGCTTATTTAAAATTTGAACAGAAATAAAAAGAATGTTAATTTTTTTGTTAAAAACAAGAACAAGTAACATATTTTTAAATGTGTCTGTTCACCTTTACTTTAATTATCATCTCTGCTTGATGAGAAAAGTAGTGGGCATCTCTTAACTGTTGACTCTGTTTACTTTACTTCCTTTGATCTTACTAGGCAATGATTAACATTAGTTTTACATGATTCATTATAAACATGAACTACAAGCTGCAAAATAAATACATTAATCTTTTCAAACCAATTTATGTAAAAAAAAGGATAAGCATAAACTAATAGCATCAGAAAAAGTCTCAGCATACTATTGATTATATTTAATCCAAATACTGGTTTTATAATTTCACAATATTTATTATACTTGACACATTTGATGATTTCATCTATAAGAAAAGGTGTTATAAGACATTATTAGAGTATTTGCTTCAAAATGCATTTACTTCAAAAGTGAGAAACAAAGCATCATACTTCCACTCCATTTTCACTGTGTAGGCAATGCAGTCTTCAACATGTAGGTTTCAACTGTGACTCACTTTTTGGTTTGAAGAGACTTCTTATGCAGAACAAATGCTGTACAAAAGTTGAAGGAATACAGTATATGCTAAATATGGTGCAGTAAGGATAAAGGCCAGTGTAGCTATATCTCTTTGAGATCTTGTAATCTGTTGTTTGTTAACATTCATGATGACATCACTTCCAGTTCCGGCACCAAAGACGCAATTTCCCGTTCTGCCCTTTAAAACCGCCATCTTGCTTTAATGCAAACCAGTTCTGTTTTGGACTTTGCTCTATGAACATCACTATTCAAATTTAAATCAACTTTTGTAGCCAGGAAACAATATACTGGTGGCTGCCCCAAACCTTTACGATGTCTGTGACTCGTTATTGTGACAGTGTTCTCTTCATTTTTCAATATTTTTAACTAACCATCAGCACAAGTTTAATCATTCATTTCACAAAAATTGTTAAAGAATAATTCCCAAGCCATAGCATGAATTAAACCTATTAGGTGGGCTAACTCTGACTCTACTGCATCTTCCATGTTTCAAAAATTAAGTAGCCAGCCGTCATGTCTGACCTAATAATAATAATACGTTTTATTTGTATTGCACTTTATATTTTAGCAATCTCAAAGTGCTAAGCACTTTAACACTAGAATTACTAGAGCCTACAAAAAAACTCGTAAATCCGTCCCACCTTAAATCGCTTCTTAAAATCGTTCACCGCTCTCCACCAGTGTCTTTTGTCATCTAAATGTGCTGATAAAAATCAGGCTGTAAGCAACCTTTAGGATCCCATCTTGCAGGACTGGGTCAAGTTTGTAGATTTTGCTACTTTTCTTTGCATGGTGATTTTTGCGTAAGCCTTTAACCTCTTCTTGGTAAGCGTGTAATTGACTGAGGCAAATAAGTTCCTTTTCTGCTTAGGACAAGTCTTTCAGAGAAAGTGTCTTTAGCTTAATTGTTGATTCGTATGCCTTCATATGTTCTGTGATTAGTGTTTTTTATCATTCTGGGCTGTGTCAAGATTTACAGACCATATACTGGAATTCCTTTCTCTCTTCTTTCAGATGCAGTCACACTTCTTTGAACTTAAGGAATCACACTACTGCTTTCTTTAAGTTTAACCATTCTGAGTCCATAAGTCCCTTTACTGATTCATTTTTTTCTTCTGCATTTGTTGAACTTACTACACATCCTTTGATTTCTGGATCATCATTAATAGGCAAGTCCACTTTTTCATCCCACCCATATTTCTCTTTACACAGTTCGCTTAAAATAACTTTAGCAGGCAATATAACTAGTGCCAAAATTCCAAGTGGATCATATATTGAACTGACAACTAACAGAATACCACGTCTTGTAGTAGGCTTATCTTTCAGCTTTTCTTGGAACTTGAAACTATCAGTCTGTGTGCACCATTGCTCACCTAAGGCTCTTTGAACTGGTAACAAATCATGGTTTAAGTCTAAGTCCTTTTGATCAATAATCCTGTCTTCTTCAGAAATGGACAACAAGATTGCTCTGCTATTTGCTAATCCATTTTGTAAAATGGAACCCTCCATTGAAACACAGGGCTTGAAGATCTTTAGCCAGGTTTATGGCTTGTTCTTCTGTAGCAACTGACTTTAAACTGTCACCAACATAGAAATTGTGAAGCACTGTGTAAACTGCTTCTTCAGAAGCTGTGCCTCTGGCACCCTCTGCTGTTCTTCGTAAAGCATAAGAGGCCCAACTGGGTGAGGAAGTAGCACCAAAAAGATGTACTATCATTTTGTATTTCTCTAGTCAATTGTTTAGATTACCTTCAGGCCACCACAGGAAATACAGAAGATCAGTGTCTTCATCTGGAACTTTCACTTGATAAGACGTTGATTTAATATCTGCCATGAGAGCTATTGGTTGCTCTCTGAAACTTGTAAGAACTCCAATGAGTGTATTAGTTAAGTTAGGTCCTTTCAGTAGCTATTCATTTATTGAGAAGCCTCGATAAGTGGCTGTACAGTCAAAAACTGCTCTAATTTTATTTTTCTTTGATTGATATACTCCATGGTGGAGGATATACCACACTCTGTCTTTTTTGAGTGACAGCGGTTCAGTGGGTACCTTAATAGCAAATTCTTTGTCTAAAATGTCTTTCATGAAAATTTTTGTAATCATCATGGAATGTTGGAGTCTTAGTAAGTTTTCTTTTGAGTCCAAAAGCATGCTATTCTGTAATGAAAAATTGTTTGGCACTTTAAGTGTCTCATCTTTGAAAGGCAGATTAATGCAATAGTGTCCATCCAGTAATTTGCCAGACTCTGAGGCTATGCGCATAAACTTAATGTCCTCCTGTGACATTTCCTCCTTCTCCTCACAGCTGTGCTCTGGAAAGTCTGCATTGCATTGCTGAAGTAGCATTTGTTCTATTTCCATTATTGATGGATGATTGACTGAGTAACTTTGCAGTCTTTTATTGTCTGTCCCCTTCAGAGTGTAAGGGCCCTCACCTCTACTGTTTATGACTTGGCATGGCTCCATGGCTTTAGGGACATTTGTACCTATTAACATGCCAACTTCTGCCTTTATATGGGGAAGATGCAGGTCTTTGAGAGAAGACCATCTCGTGATATCTTTTTGCACATGGATGTTCTCACTTTTCACTAGCATAATGTTCAGTGTGTACACCTCTGGCAAATCAATAAATATGTTTTCTTCTACCCCACAGACTTGTAAATCTGATAACATTTAACATTTTACTAATTTCTGTTTATCTACCGACCTGGGTTCGCTTCCCGGGTCCTCCCTGCGTGGAATTTGCATGTTCTCCCCGTGTCCACGTGGGTTTCCTCCGGGCACTCCGGTTTCCTCTCACAGTCCAAAGACATGCAGGTTAGGTGGATTGGCGATTCTGAATTGGCCCTAGTGTGTGCTTGGTGTGTGGGTGTGTTTGTGTGTGTCCTGCGGTGGGTTGGCGCCCTGCCCCCTGTGTTCGGATTCAGCGGGTTGGAAAATGGATGGATGGATGTTTATCTACTTTGTCCCTTTCTACAGTGCTGATATGGACTTGAGTCTTTCTTTCAGAAAAATTTAACTGCTCTTGCAAGCTTTATGTGCAAAATGTAACTGTGCTGCCAGAGTCTATTAGAGCATATGTTTCTATACATTTTTCATTCATTTTAGACTTAACTTTAACTGGGATCACAGCTAGGACACACCCTTTACTGGCCCGGGTGGAAGTACAAGTCTCTAATGGTTCCACAGAAACATGCGAAGATGAAATGTTCTTCTTTTCCAACTTACCGTTCTCCTTTTCGGGAGGTGTGGCATTATCATTGGCACCATTTCTTTTTCAGATGCAGAATTACTGGATGTAAATGAGAGCATTTTTCAAATTTAATTTTTTCTACACAGTCTTTACTAAGATGTCCTTGCTTAAGGCACTTAAAGCATAAACCCTTGGATTTCAATAAGTCAATTCTACTTTTGTTGGTTAGTTTCTGGATTGCACTGCACTCAACAAGAACGTGTCTTTTGTTGCATAATAGACAGGGCTTATCGCATGCACGGATTTGCCATCTCCGCCTTTTTAACTAAGGTGTCTGTATTCCTTTTTTTTAGCAGCAACAGCAAAGCTTGTAGCAAAACTGCTTTTTCTCAGACCACCTTTTGAAGGATACTTCCCTTGATCAGTCTTGTCCTTTTCCTTCTTGAAGGTATGACTTTGGTAGGCGGTGCTGTACATAGGGTGAATGGCTATTGTAGCCTGTCGTTTCAGAAAGTCAACTAAGTAAGCGAGTCATGGCCTTCTGACCCTCTCCGCTGTCTGATCTTATTTGCGGCCACTTCTTGGATTTCTTCATGTACACATCAGCTATTTGTAAGTGGTTTCCATAAAAGGTCTCAAGCTTCTTCCTGGCCTTTCTGTATCCTTCTGCCAGCTGCAGGTATACACAGCTTTGCACAATGTCATGAGGCATGCCTTTGGTAAATTGTGCTAAGAATTCTGTTTTATCTCGGGGGTTGTCCACCACCTCATCAACAGCATGGTCAAAATCCCTGAAAAAGTTCACATAAACCATTGGGTGACTATTAAATACTGGAACCTTTCTATGGGGTACACAGGGCACTTGTGTCTCGTTCTGCTGTTCATTCTGCTGTACATAATACTGTTCATAATGTGATTGGCAAGGATTGTATTTATTTCCTTTTTAATATAAAAAGTTAAAAATATTTACATCATATGTCTCTTCTATTCCACACATCTGCTTTCTCAGGATCATTATAAGGATTTAGTTTACTTTGTGGCTGTGTCCTTCAAGAGCTCTCAATTTTGTATTGGATTCTGAAATTGCAGGTTCTAATGCCAGTTGATCTCTTTTAGCCTTTAGCAGTGCTTCTTCAAATTCTTTTAGGTTTTCAACTGTGCCTCCTCAGCTTCTCTTTTGGCTTTCAACCGTGTGTCTTCAATATTTAGAGCCTGTTGTCTTTTTGTAGCCTCAGCCCAGGTGAGCAACACTGCGTATTCTGTTTTTTGCACTCTGATGGCAGTAACAGAGGTAGCTGTTGAATTTGCTCGAATTTTAGTTTTTGCAGATACTTTGGAGACACTATCAGTAGGACTAATATTGTCAATAAATCTGTACCCCTTGAACTGGTTTGCAGAATCAGGAGGCTGCTTGTTGAGGCTTTAATTTGGATATGTTTCCATAACCTCCACTGTCTTTCCAAAAAACATGTATAAAGTTTTCAGTTTTGCATCAAAACCTTTACATAGCCTCTTTTTTTCATCCTTCTTGCTTTTGCATTGAAAGGAATTTGTATTATAACCTTTTGTATTCCATTGTAAAAGTGTAGAAGTCTGTCTCAATGATTGTGTTTATTTTTTCACAGTTAAATTCACTTTTTTATAAATCCTTTATGTACATCATCAGGCTGGATAACTGTACATATTTGTTGTCTACTTCTGACTGAAGATCAACGCCTGGAACTGAAGAGTTGGCCAGTAACATGCGTCCAGAGATTAACCCATGCTGCACTGGTATGGCGACCTGCTTGCTGTCATCTTGGAGATCGACCTCCTCTGTTGTGTCACAATCATCGGGGTAACCACTCAGGCCACACAGGCTTCTGTGCGGAGTTTGATAACCCCTTGGGCTTCTGGGTAGAGCTGTCATGTTAATCATGCATGTAATACAGTCACACAAGGAGCACTAGCAATTCTCTCAAATGCTCAACTCCAATCAAAAGACAAAGGTTAAAAGTACAGTACCTGTCAAGTCTTTCACGTTGGCATTGTTTTCTTTCGTCGTGGACTGACATCAGGCTTAAAATACACAGGTTTCTTTCTTTTAATCATAGGCAGGTTTTAAACTTTTAGTGTAGTTGTGGGAGTATAAAGCAGGATCAAGCATGGGCAAAACATGTACCGAAAGAAATCTCTTTGTCCAAATGTTTGTTTTCAAAGATTTTGCGAAAAATCAAAGCAAATTGTCCAAACAAGAATAAAGAAAAAAGGTTGTTATGCACGTAGAATAAAAGGCAAAAAATTAGAAAAAATGTTTCTTCTCTAAACTTAGTTTTTCTTGTTTCTATACTTGAAGATGCTTTACTTCTTCAGTGTGATTTAAACGTACATCACTGCACATTCAATAGAGCACATTGTCTTTCATGTTACTGGGCATGCAAAGCAAGGTTTAAAACCATGTGTCCTCCACTCCTTACACATGGCAAGGCAGGTCACTAAGTGAGAATAATGTATAGTCATAGAGGCTAGAAACAGTTATATACCAATTCAAATCAACTTATGGGAGTTGTAAGAACCTCCCATAGACTATGCACTAATAACTAGCAAATGGCTCTTACAGCGATTGCTTGGCAACTTAAGTGTTTCATTCTTCAAAGGCAAATTTAAGCAATGGTGGCCACCTATGATTCTTGCAGATTTTGAGACTATGCACATGAACTTGATGTCCTCCTGTGACATTTCCTCTTGCTCTTCACAGCTGCACTCTGGAAAGTCTGTGTTATACTGCTGAAGCAACATATCTTCAATTTCCACTATTGACACATGATTGATTGCATGTTTAGGCAGCTTACCACCATGCCTTTCAAAGTTGTTTATTTCTTTGTATGGCCCTCCAATCACCCAGCCAAGTCCAGTCTTCACAGCATAAGTTCCACCTAATTTGGTAGGTATGGTTTGCCACAGCTCAAAGGCTTTGGATGCATTGACACCTATTAAAAGATCAACTTCAGGATCTATGAATGGTAAACTTGCCTCCTCAAGATATGTCCGCTTGTCAATGTCTTCTTGCTGAGGAATATTTTCTATTCCCACTGGTAGAGTGACCTGCATATAGAACTTTGGCAAATCAATATATTCATTATCATTGAGATCATAGACTTGGAAATCTGATAAGATAGAACATTTAGTTGGCACTTGTGAATCATCATTATAATTATTTGACGTTTTTAGGAATACTTGAGTTCTTCTTCCATGAAAGTTTAACCGTGTCTGAAGATTTTCAGGTGTTTAAAGTTGCTACATGGTAGCAGTCCTTGATATTGGCACCCATTTGGAAACCAGAAGGGAATGCAGTTGTATGGCGGAGGTTTGTGGGTGCCGCAAGAGGGCACTGCAGGAAGATGCACTTCCTATTATATGGGACTTCCATTTGACCCAGCAGAGCTTCCAATGGGCAACAAACCTGGCAACAGAAGTACTCCAAGGTCAACAATAAAAGGGACCACACTCCCTTGTCCAGATGAGTCGGAGCTGGGAGAATGCACTGTGAAACTTAATTGTAGGAGGGCAGTGCAGTGGTGAAAGGAGAGGAATTTGAAGAGAGAGAACTTATGCTTTTGTGCATATACTGAGGTATTTTTGTAATAAACAGCTGTTTATTTGAACCCAGGACTTTGTGTCTTTGTTTCTTTGTGGTTGGGGTTTAGGACTCACTTTGTAGCCTTCACAACAGTTTAATTTATTTGTCATCATCATTACATCATAAAAAGTGTTGAAATGGTATGTATTTTTAACAAGGAGGAAAATAAAACACAGACACAAAATTTCAGTATATTATTGAAAGGTGGAATAGTGGTTGGTGCTGCAATTTTACCTCTTCAGGAGACAGAATTTGATTCCTTACCTGGTCACTGTCTGTGTGGAGTTTCTACTTTTTCTACATGTTTACAAAGGTTTTCTCATGCAAATGTGTTAGCCCAAATGATAACTCAGTATGAATGAATGTGTGTGCTTGTATATCAACACCAGACTCTTATCCCATTTATTTTCAGAAGACCGATAAACCATATTATATAGATGTTTATGAAGTGCTAGTAATCTTTTTAGTAACTTATACAGTCATGTTCATGCCACTTCTCTTTATTAATCATTAAGGGTATTTAAGAACCTTTAATTATTTTTAAAACTTCTGTAGATATGGTCAAGTATTTGTAAAGTTTTAAGCAACAGTGATGTTTGTGTTTCATTGTTTGTCATTTTGGGTTTTGCTTTATATTTGTAAATGTATACAGTGTTCCAGTTTTGTATCCTGTACCATGTACTCTACAAGAGCCAAATTGAATTGAAGCAAATAAAAGTAATCCTTTTTGATTTTCTTTTATAGATCCCAGAACCAGAAGAAGATGTTGAAAGTGACTGTTCAAATAACCAGGATAATAAGACTTCAACCGAAGAAGTGGAAGCAGTGCAGGACATCAGCAACAGTTCAAACTCTCCACCAGAAACAACTGAGGAATATTTTGACACACAATCATGGCACAGTGACACATTGTCTGATTTTTCCCTAGACAGTTTTGAGGCCTCTGCAACAACAGATCATAATGTTAGTGAAATTCGTGTGGATTGTCAAGAATGGAATGATTATGATACCATCTATTCAGAAGCAGAACTGAACAAATTCTACTTGGATTTCAGTTCAGCCATTTCAAAGGACATTTCTCAAGTAAAAACAGTGATCAAATCCTCGGATGAAAATGTTTGCTCAGTTTTAAGTGATTTCAAATCATTGTGTAAAAAAGATCCTCTTGGTTTGGATTACACCTTGACAAATTTTAAAGCACAGACAGTGTGGACTGTTACAGAACTGTCACCTCAGGAAACAGAAATCTCAAATAAATATGCATCATCACCAAACCAAGCACCAAAATTTAAATTTTATTCAAAGGTATTTGGAACCAATCACTACTTCTGACATTGCCAAAGGACAAAGTTCAGAACTTTCTAAGATTCTCAGTAATCTGGAACATTGTGAGAGCTTTTCTGTAAATTTCAGAAGAAGAAATATCATAATACCTAGAGAACCAACTGAAACTTTGTTATTAAGTGGATATTCTGGCAATAATACTGAAGTCCAGCACTCTGATAAAGAACTTCATTATAATGAATATCAAGCTAAACTTGAAAATTATATCACTGGGATAGATG
This sequence comes from Polypterus senegalus, assembly GCF_016835505.1. Lineage (NCBI taxonomy): Eukaryota > Metazoa > Chordata > Cladistia > Polypteriformes > Polypteridae > Polypterus > Polypterus senegalus. The sequence goes on from NC_053154.1 coordinate 184,921,176, forward strand.
AAGAATTGCCCCATGAGTCACAAAAGCGTGTTTTTGATACTGCAGCATCTATAAAAGAAAGTATAAAAATAATTGATTTCTACCGAAATGGTGAGCTTGGTCACTCTTATAGACAGTTTAATACTTATGCATATCATAATTCTCAGCAGTTAAAAAGTAACTGCACTAATGAATTATTAACTTCACTGGAAGCAGAGAGTGACATAGGAAAAACATACTGTTCTTTACATGGACAAAACATGAGGCAATCAGTTTGTTATTCTGCTCAGCAATCTATGAAAATATCTTTAAATCAGAAATTTAAAGTATCAGAAGTGAGCAATTATTTGCCCAAAACTGGTAATACTTACACTGAAGATGTATATTTTCAAAAAATGGTAACAGATAGCAATGCAGGTTTGATCAATAGCTCAATTAAAAACACAGAAATAATATTAAACAAAAAAGTATATATTTTGAATCAAGAATCATTACAGTTAGATCAAATAGATAAAGCATTTGAGAAGTCATATTTCAGTAAATATATTGTCTGCAATTTTCATTCACTTAGGAACAGCAATATTGATCAGAATTTTGAGACCTGTACTATAAACTATAATTCAAGAATAGAACCTTCGCTGAATTTGCACCAAGTCCAAAATGCAGGGACCTGTGACAATAAGCTCAGGAAAGAACTTTCCCACTTGATAATCGAAGAAACTCTTAATACTGGCTTTAATAATAATGAGGAACAAAGATTAATTTGTGATATTCTGCACAAATCACTACCAAGCACAGGCAATACATTAGAGACTTTGAGCAAATTGGACTGTAAACACGACTGGAACTCTGATTATTCTATTTTTGAACAAAATGAAGGAGCAGCAAAATCTACTGCAGTAGGGGCTACTAAAAATAGAATGTTATGTGAGCTACTGAAAAATACAGCTGATCTGCATATACACCGTATCAATAAGGAAATTTTGATTGACTCTGAAGTATGCAATAATCAAACTCCTCAAAAAAGTGCCAAAGCACAGAAGCATCTGTGGAAATACAGAAAAAGTTCCAAAACGAATTCCTTTTACTTAAAAGAACAAAATACTGCAAAGCTAATACTGGAAGAAAATCATTTGAGACTCATTTTAGAAAGCACAGAATACATGTGGGAAAGCATATGTAAACTACAAAAAGACGAAAGTATAACATCAGATGAAAATATTTGTTATGTGTGTGCATCATCAAGAGAGACAATCACTGACTTTTTAATAGTAGATGTAACGTGGAAGCAAGGTCCAGTTCTGACGAGTAAAGGCACTGAGGCCAGCATATGCAATAGATGTAGCAAAGTCAGTAAATTGCAGGATACAAGCAGTTATCCCAAACAAACACATACTATTGAGCACCCTAAGAGATTTTTAGAAAGGAGAATTCCTCTACATGTTGAATCTAACCTAACAGAAAGTAAACATGCTGATCAGATTGGCAATTGTTATCTTACAGTCCAAGAGCAGGAAACTAATGAAGCAAGTAAGGGAGAATATCTGATTAATGTCTCTTCTGTAAAAAATGAATGCCAAGAGAGTTCCACAATGCTCCAGCAACATGTTGCTGAATCAAGAGGTAAAAGAGGAGAAATAAATAACAGTTCCTACACAACATTGGGTAGCAACAGTAGCCATCAAAATGCATTACAGAAATCAGCAATTAAAAATAATACATCTGGAAAATTTTCCAAATTTTCAGTTTACTCCAAAATCCCTTCCTTTACGAGGAGGATATTGTCTGAAGAGAGTAAAAAGAAAGCTGAAATGACCTCTAAGAGCAATAAGAATTGGACAAAGGATTGTATAAATGACAAGAACCAATGTACCTTGAATAAAGCTACCATACCAATTCATCAAATGCACTTCCCCAATTATGAGGCAAATTCCACTTGTGGGAATGTGCAAATTAGAAATAAACAGCTTATATCAGATTGCTCTGGCAGTGAAGATGTTTTTGAAAGAACATTTATTCATAGCATGAAAAATGCCTTTCCTGTGGGAAGAATTGAAATGAATGACCATGGGTTCTGTCCATCTACCTTAAAGGCAAGGCAGATTATTATGTTACAAAGTCAGAGAGACGAAGACGGTATTATGGGTGTTGCTGAAGATCAAGAAGGTAAGAAACTACAATCAGGATACAATGTGGCCTATAAAAGAAGCAAAAGCACAGATAGGCTCAACTTACGAATGAGATTTGCTCTCCCACAAAAATCCTCAGGTTTCTTTGAGACAAAGATAACAGATAAGGAAAATGAAGAAAAAGGATCTCAGCAAGAGAAGGAAGAGTATAGATCTACACAAATGTCTTGGAAGAAATTCAAAAAGGCAAAAGAAGCTAAGGTACTTAAACAATCTCTGTTGACATCAGATACTCAGATCATTCAATCACAACATAATCTTAACTTTGACAGTACTTCAAGCAATTTTAGTGACAGTCTAGAACATGGACTGTCTTCTAGGGTGCTAACAGTCAATGTATCAGGTGAATTTAATCAGACATATAAAATGGAATCTTCAACTGACACTCTAGAAGAAAAAAAAGTAAAAAAAAATAAGAAGCCTCCCAATGAAAGGAATATTGATGGCTTCAGTTCTAGTCCGCAGAAAACCAAATCTTTAAACAGTAATACGGAATATTCTTCCTCAGATCAGTATATCCCAAAATCCCCAGTTAACCCAGTTGGTCAAACATCATACAGTAATCAATTCCTTGCTCTTGTGACTCAAACTCTTACAACTTCTGATATAGCCAATGTTCCTCTTAGACCAATGAGTCCCAAACCACGCAGCCCTAGTTCTGGCTCCAACAAGAGAAACATTCAATATTCTTGCAGAGCAAGTACAGTCTTTTTAAACTCATTAGGAAATGAGACAAAGGGAAAAGTTTTGCCAGATCCTCTTGAAAGTCTAAAAAAATTAAAGGCACGAGCAGTGCAACATATTCCCACCCATTCAATTGAAAATGATTTCCACAACAATGACAATGGTTTTACTTGTCAGTCACAGCCAAGTCTTATTGCTTGCTCTTCAATGAAGGGAATATCTAAGAACAAGGTAAACTATTAATACTGTATTTGTAATTATTATTAATAGTAAAGAGATTAGTATGTTTGAAATAACTAATTGTTTTCAAACCAAATATGGGTAGGCTTTCATTACTATCTCTTTCCTGTACCAATCCCATATTTCTGCTAGTCTACCATTTAAACTTGCTTCCATTACAGTTGTTTTTTTTTACATTTAAGTTTTTGAGCACTTAAATCAAGAAATTATAAGCATATTCCTTTAACATCCATTTCAAGAGTCATTAAAAGCCAAGGAAATTACAGATGCTGGAAGAACCTAAAAAACTGCTGGGATGACCAGTTTGGTTTTGTTTTGATGCCAGTCTTGCCTGCATTAAGGTGAAATTTAATATTTGTGTATGGCTGTTTTGTTGCACCAGCAGGAATAGAGTATGTAGGGCTTGTGTGGCTTTGGAGTGCAGTCACATGCGGTCCAGTTTAAGAGTTAATGGTTGAGATTCCTCAGAAGAGATTAAAGCCAGAAGTAAACGAACACATTCCTGGTGTTGACCAATGTGTCTTCTCTCAATTAAGTACAGAGTTTTAACTGTGACGCCGACTACAGCAGCTGAGTGTTCCTAGAAATTTTAAAGAAATTAGTGCTGTGAGTCTTGAAACCCTTCATCACATTGCTGTTTAACGGATGCAGGAAGAGCGGACAAAACACTGGGGGAGACCAATTTGGTATTATTTTCTGGCCAGTCATGCCTGCATTAAAGGCAACTTTAATATATGTGTCTGGCTGTGATTTTCCACCAGCAGGAGTAGAGTATATAGGGATTGTGTGGATTTGGACTCCCATCACATGCGGTCCAGTTTAAGATTTAATGGTCGTGATTCCTCAAAAGAGCTTAAAGCCAGAAGTAAACAAACACATTGCTGGTGTTGACCAACGTGTCTCCTCCCAATTAAGTGTGGAGTTTTAACTATGAATTCGATTACAGAAGCTGAGTGTTCCTTGATTCCGTGCCAGTAAGCATAGCTCCATCACACAAAAATCTGATATTTGTTGACACTTAATTACTGAGCAATAACTTGCAGTTAAGGTAATACATGTGAATATCAAAGACAAAACTGAAAAGCAGCTATTCAGTACATACTGTATGTGTTAGCAGCAAACATGTCTAATAAGTGATATTCTGTGCCTGAGAGTCCAAAATAATTTTCAAGACTGGGTAATAGAATAATGTTATCAGTTGTTTTAAAGCTGATCTGAAATCAAGCTCTAAGGCTGTTAAATTTAGGATGTGAAATTTAGCTTTAAAGTTTTAAGAAAAGTTACAATGATTAAGGTGTAACTATAGTCACATTTATTACATCAAGACGTTTACCTGACAGGAATAATCTACTGATAAGTTTAACAATCATGCAGTGAGTATAGTAACTGAGTTTTTACCTAAAACAACAAAAGGCATGATGACTTATTATATTTATTTAGGAATTTAAGAATTAGGCTTAGAGTATAAAATTTATAGTGCAATATGAATGACAGATTGTGATTACTGTGTTGGTTATGTTATTTTATAATTATATTATATATTTTTTATATATTATATTATATATATATTTATATTTTTGACAACATACAAGAGGCTCGCAAAAATAGTTAACCATATATATAATATAATATAGACTATGATGGACAGGAATAATAAAGTAAAACATTACAATATTCTCTATCAGTGTGCATTACCTTAATTACTTGAAAACCATTAAATATTGACCAACATTCTTCTACTTCTTCTTTTGACTGCTCCCATTAGGGGTTTCCACAGCAGATCATCTTTTTCCATATCTTTCTGTCCTCTGCATCTTGATCTGTTACACCCATCACCTGCATGTCTTTTCTCACCACATCCATAAACCTCCTCTTAGACCTTCCTCTTTTCCTCTTATCTTGCAGCTCTGTACTTAACAACCTTCTCCCAATATACTCAGCATCTCTCCTCTGCACATGTCCAAACCAATGCAATCTTGCCTCTCTAATGTAGTCATTTCAAATGCTGTCCATCCTCGTCACACCTTATACAAATCTTAGCATCTTTAACTCTGCCACCCCCAGCTGTTTCTGCTGCTTTTTGGTCAGTCCCACCATCTGAAAACCATATAACATAGCTCGTTTCACTACTGTCCTGTAGATTTTCCCTTTCACTCTTGCTGATAACCGTCTGTTACAAATTACTCCTGATACTCTACTCCTCCCATTCCACCCTGCCTGCACTCTGTTTTTCACCTCTCTTCCACAATTCCCATTACTCTGTACTGTTGATCCCAAGTATTTAAACTCATCCACCTTCACCAACTCTACTCCTTGCATCCTCGCTATTCCACTGACCTTGCTCTCATTTACACACAAATATTCTGTCCTGTTCCTACTGACCTTCATTCCTCTCCTCTCTGGAGCATAGCTCCACCTCTCCAGGGTCTCCTCAACCTGCTCCCTACTATTGCTACAGATCACAATGTCATCAGCAAACATCATAGTCCATGGGGACTCCTGCCTAATCTCGTTTGTCAACGTGTTCATCACCATTGCAAATAAGAAAGGGCTCAGAGCCAGTCTCTGATGTAATCCCACCTCCACCTTGAATGCATCCGTCACTCCTACTGTAGACCTCACCCCTGTCACACTTCCCTCGTACATATCCTGTACAACTCTTACATATTTCTCAAGGCACCCTGTCATATGCTTTCTCCAGGTCCACAAAGATGCAATGCAACTCCTTCTGGCCTTCTCTATACTTCTCCATCAATATCCTCAGAGCAAACATCACATCTGTGGTGCTCTTACTTGGCATGAAACCATATTGCTGCTCACTAATCATTACCTCACTTCTTAACGTAGCTTCCACTACTCTTTCCCATAACTTCATGCTGTGGCTCATCAATTTTATCCCCATGTAGTTAATACAACTCTGAAAACATCCTTGTTATTTTTAAAAATCAGTACTCGTACACTTCTTCTCCACTCCTCTCACGTTCCAAGATTCCATTAAACAATCTGGTTAAAAACTACACTGCCATCTCTCCTACCACTTCCATGCTTCCACAGCTATGTCATCTGGACCAATGGCCTTTCCATTTTTCATCCTCTTCATAGCTGTCCTTACTTTCTCCTTGCTAATCGGTTGCACTTCACTGTCTCCACATCATCCAGCCGTCTCTCTCTGTAATTCATTCATCAGCCTGTCAAAGTACTCTTTCCATCTGCTCAACACACTCTCCTCGCTTGTGAGTACATTTCCATCTTAATCCTTTATCATCCTAACCTGCTGTATATATTTCCCAGCTCAGTTCCTCTGTCTAGCCAATCGGTATAGGTCCTTTTCTCCCTCCTTAGTGTCCAACCTTTTAAACAACTCATCATACGCCTTTTCTTTAGCCTTCGCCACCTCTCTCTTCACCTTGCTCCTTATCTCCTTGTACTCTGGAATACTTTCTACATCTCTCTGACTATCCAACTTCTTCTTTGCCATCCTCTTCCTCTGTATATGCTCCTGTACTTCCCCATTCTACCATCAGGTTTCCTTTTCCTCCTTCCTCTGTCCAGATGTCATGCCAAGCGCCCTACTTGCTGTCACCCTTACTGCATCTGCAGTAGTTTCCCAACTGTCTGGTGACTCTTTACTGTCACTCAGTTCCTGTATCACCTCCTCCCTAAACTCAACCTTGCAGTCTTCCTTTTTCAACTTCCACCATTTGATCCTTGGCTCTGCCCTCAATCTCTTCTTTTTCTTGATCTCCAACGTCATCCTACAGACCACCATCCTATGCTGCTTAACTACATTTTTGCCTGCCACCACTTTGCAGTCTTCAATCTCCTTCAGATTGACTCTTCTGCATAGGATGTAATCTACCTGTGTGCATCTTCCTTCACTCCTGTACGTCACTCTATGTTCCTCCCTCTTATTAAAATACATATTCACCACAGCCATGTTCATCCTTTTGGCAAAATCCACTATCACCTAACCTACTTCACCTACCCATCACCTCCTCATCTCCTCTGTTCCCTTCACCAACATGTCCATTGAAATCTGCTCCAATCACCACTTTCTCTCCATTAGGTACACTGTTCATCACTTCATCCAACTCACTCCAAAAATCTTCTTTCTCATCCATCGAACACCCATCTTACGGGGCATATGCACTAACAACATTCATCATCACACCTCCAATTTCCAGCTTCATAATCATTACTCTGTCTGACACTCTTTTCACTTTCAAAACACTCTTGACATACTGTTCCTTCAGAATAACACCTACCCCATTTCTCCTCCCATCCACACCATGATAGAACAATTTGAATCCACCTTCGATCCACCTGGCCTTACTCCCTTTCCATTTAGTCTCTTGCACAATATATCGACCTTCCTTTTCTCCATCATATTTGCTAACTCTCTCCCCTTATCAGTTATACTGCCAACATTCAAAGTTCCTACCCTGAGTTCCACTCTCTTTAACTTCATCCTCTCCTCCTGCCTCCAGACATGCCTCCCCCCTCTTCTTCTCCTTCTTTGGCCAACAGTAGCCCAATTTCTGCCAGCACCCTTTTGGCTAACAGTACTGGTATTGGTCGTTGTTAACCCGGGGCTTGACCGATCTGATATATGGAAATTTGTATTGCTCTCCGCATATTGATTTGGCAAAATTTTACACCGGATGCCCTTCCTGATGTAACCTTCCCCATTTATCTAGGCTTGGGACCTGCATGAAGAAACACTGGTTTTTGCATCCCCCGTGGCTGGGTTATTGACCAACATAATATTCAACAAAAATGTAAAATATTTTTGAGGTGGAATTATAAGAAATTTTTATTGAGATACATTTAATATAACCTTGTTTAATACTTTCAAAACTACTGTTACTTAAGAGTGATTTTCCTTGTTTGAATATGAGCAACAGTAAGGCACAATATAAATGTTGCAAAATGTGTAGGACCTGCTGCTAAGAATACCTGAGATTATTTACAGATGGCGACTGTTTCCCATTTTCATTGTATTGTGCCATGTGTTGTGCCATTTATATAGTGTAGTGACTAGAATTCATAAAATTAATAAATTAAATGTAGAAAAACTCTTACATTGTGTGGAGCAGAATCAAGCCTGCAGTTACCTGTTTTTGTTTATTGTGTAGTTTTATATCAGGATCAGCACAGAACACCAATCTTTAAGTAAAATTAAGCTTCTTCTAACTGTTCACCTTGGTGGACCCCTGTAATTTTAATTGGACTTTTGTCCTATCTGGCTTTCTCATTTTATTTTACCAAGACATATTTTTTTTAATTTTATGAAAATTCCCTCAATGGCTTTACAGAGAGAACAATCAGTTCAGTTGATCTTTCTTTTTACAAATATTTTGAAATGTTTTGATAATTTAAAATATTGTATGTTGATAAGCTCACTGATGCAAATCCATTTTAGTAGCTGCTCCTCATTAATGTCCATTGTCATATGCTTTTTAAAATCGCAACACACATTTAAAGCAATAAACATAAAATAAAATTGGAAAATAAAATTGCAGATTTCTTAATAAAATCATTTAACACTAAGGTAATTTATGACTAAAGAATAAAAATGGTAAAAGATCAAACATAAGAAAATGTCATAGCATAAATAATTCAATAATTTTGAAAAGTTGCAGCCACAAGGATTTTTTCAAACCACTCTCCCCAATAAGTAAGAATACTTTGCATATATACATAAAACATACACTCCAGAGAAAGCTACATTGTATAGTTACAAATGTAAGTCAATTAAAATTTAAGATCATTTGAATTATAGTGGAAGTTTGACATATACAGTAATATAAACTGGATATAGTATTAACATAAATTTCAAGTCCTGTTAAAACTTTTCAATTCAAAAAGATTTCAATTAGCTTGTACAATCCAGGATAGGTTGATCCAGATTTGCATGGATTCACAACAAAATTTACAAGACTTTAAGAATTAAACGTTCAACAGCCAATCAACCACAGACTACAAGCTTGAGAAAGAGATGAAACAACCTTCACACCAGCAGAGCAAGGGTGCTGCAGGCAGTTCAGTTAACAGCAGCCAAGGAAAGGAAGATAACGTGAAGGAATATCATTGAAAAAATGTGTAAAGTTAATCAGTGAAATCTGTATAAACTTTGTGTGGTAAATTGTGGCATTGTGAAAAATGTATCACTGACAATATTACTCTACTTAAAACAGGATGCCCTCAAATAAGCATTTTATTCTGTTTTTGCAATATCGATAATACCAAAAAAGTCTAAGCCCCTTGACTTTTAGTATTCGGCATATGTAGAATTGTTCTAGTCATTACTGCGAGAGATGATGAGCATTATCTTGCCTGCACTAAACCTTGCATTGTCTAGTAATTACATGCTAAAAGAAACCAAACGTTAATTACTGTCATTTACAAATGTACAAAATAAAACTTATAGTGCCCCTTTTTTGAATGGTAGCCTACCCTATTCAATCGTGAGACACAAGATATTTGGCCTCAACGTTTGTACACTAATTATGTGTGTGGAATTTAATATTTTAAGAATGGATAAGAAGACACAATGAAATTTGTTCGAAGTATTTCATATACATACTTTCACTTCATTTATAAATGCCTGCAGACAAATATTAAGTACAATACAATGCAGAAGCAATATTTTTGCATTATTCTACAGTATTATAGAACCCCATATTGACATGGCATTAATAAGCATATTGTGTATAGGTGTTTATTTAAAAAAGGTGAGGAACTCCACAGAAGGGCTGAAGGTGGGTGGCTTGTGTCGTGGAAAAAACTTTCCTCTGCCTTTAAAGAAGGTAGTCACAGAGCCCAGATGAGAATGAACAACATTTCTTTATTTGCACATTGCATGTACAAATGTCTCAGTCCATGGAGTGATCAATCAAATAAACAATTCATCTGCTTTTATGTTTTTTTCTGATTACATCACCTCTTCTAATACATCACGTCATCTTACTCTTAATAAGCAGAACTTTATTACCTCCTCTGATCAACTAACAGCACCAGTTATTTCTGACTTATGTTAATTCTCCCTTTATTCTAAAACACCTCTTTGATAAAAGGGATGTTTTGTAAATTGTCCTATTGATCTTAGCACCACTTCATAAGATGGGTGCATGTGTTTTCCTATCAGTTTATCCCCACTTTCTGGAGGGGTGTTTGTTACTCATTTACCTCATTCTAACTATGGAAAATGACATTGGGTAGTTTCTCTAAGACTGGGCAGTGCCCTCTTGCTCTTTCAGCTTTATGTTGCACTAGCAAAATACCAGCCATGGAGAGAAGTAGTGTGTTAAAGAAGCAATGAAAAAGAAAAGGAAACATTTTGAAAATAACGTAACATGATTGTCAATGTAATTGTTTTGTCACTGTTGTGAGTGATGAGTGTTGTCATATATATATGTATATATATATGTATATGTATTTGTGTGTGTATATACATATACACACATACACAAACATATATATATATATACATATACACACATACACAAACATATATATATATATATACATATCTATACATATACATATATATATATACATATATATATATATATATATACATATATATATACATATATACATATATATACATATACATATATATATATACATATATATATACATATATATATACATATACATATACATACATATCTACATATATATACACACAGCTATTTCGTATCAGTGCAATACGCTGCTTGTTAAAACGGATGACTCCCGCTCTTACGTGCAAGTCTGCGTGGATATTATGAACTATCGTATTTGTTCAAGTTCTATTTAAATTTTAAATAGAAGGAATTTTTATTTAGTCGACAGAAATATCTTTGGTAGGAATGGTAAAAACAGACAGGAATATTATTCGTGAATAAATACAATACAATACAATACAGTTTATTTTTGTATAGCCCAAAATCACACAGGAAGTGCCGCAATGGGCTTTAACAGGCCCTGCCTTTTGACAGCCCCCCAGCCTTGACTTTCTGAGAAGACAAGGAAAAACTACCAATAAAAACCTTGTAGGGAAAAATGGAAGAAACCTCGGGAAAGACAGTTCAAAGAGAGACCCCTTTCCAGGTAGGTTGGGCGTGCAGTGGGTGTCAAAAGTAGGGGTCAATACAATACAATATACACAACAGAACAATTCCTTAAGACAGCATAATAATAAAAATTTTAGAATTACGGTTTAACAGTAGATGATATGACATAATTAGGTTTGGATATTTTTAGAGTCCTGGAGACCTCATCCATCTAGCTGCATCTCCATTTGGCCATGCCACGGCTGAAACGTTGCTCCAATGAAAGGACCCCTCTTTCCCATGATTCCTGTGATCCTCCATCAGGGATGACTTTACCATAGGCAGGCAAACAACTTGGCAGGTGGGCCGTGGCACCAATGGCCACATTTGGGTACCGAGAAAAGAAACAGAATAGGTGAGGGTTAGTATTCAAATATAATTATTCATGTTACTTATGTTATAGTGCTAATGACTAACAACAGAGATGCAGTATGTACAGTTAATCAGCAGCTCTAGTCAGGATATGCTAAACTGAAGTAGTGAGTCTTCAGCCGGGATTTAAAGGCTGAGACCGAGGGGCATCTCTTATGGAAGCAGGAAGACCATTCCACAGTTTAGGGGCCCTGTAACTAAAAGCTCGACCTCCCACTGTTATTTTATTAATCCTTGGAATCCTAAGCAGACCGGCATCTTGAGATCTTAATGTGCGCTCAGGTTTGTAAGTCATGATAAGTTCAGACAAGTAAGCGGACCTTGGCCATTTAATGCTTTATATGTTAAAAGGAGGATTTTGAAATCTGCCCTGAACTTAACTGGGAGCCAGTGTAAAGATTTAAGAACTGGGGTTATGTGTTCATATTTTCTTGTTCTTGTAATAATTCTTGCAGCGGCATTTTGGATTAACTGGAGGCCGTATAGAGAACAGTTTGAACAGCCAGTGAACACCGCATTGCAGTAGTCAATCCTACTAGAGATAAATGCATGAATTAATTTCTCACAATCCTGTTTATTTAGAAAGCGCCTTAATTTCCTAATATTTTTAAGATGGAAAAACATGTTTTGGACGACATTGTAATATGCGCTTTAAATGACATGCTAGAGTCAAAGATAACACCTAGATTGCGGGCTGATTCAGTAAAATTAATTGGGATTCCAACTGAGTTAAATGACGACAAAATATTGCTGTGATCAGCGTCATTCCCTCAACAATTAACATCTCTGTTTTATCTGTATTTAAAGACAAGTAGTTCTCATTCATCCATTCCTTTAATTCACTAACACAACTAATTAAAGACAACATCGGAGAAACTTCATTTGATTTAAATGAAAGGTATAACTGGGTGTCACCTGCATACAGTGAAAATTAACATTATGTTTCCTAATGAGAGATCCCAGTGGAAGCATGTAAAGTGAAAACAGTAAAGGTCCCAGTACTGAGCCCTGCGGGACACCATATTGAACTTCTGTGTATAATGATGGAGTACTGTCTGCACATTTCTGTACATATTGGAATCGATTTGATAAATAAGAATTGAACCAAGCGAGCACGGGGCCTGTAAGCCCAACATCGTTTTCTAGCCTGTGCAGTAAAATAGAATGGTCAATGGTGTCAAACGCTGCACTTAAGTCCAACAACATAATTACAGTGGAATTTCCTTCATCAGAGGATATCAGAATGTCATTTACAACCCGTGTTAGTGCGTTTCTGTACTATGACCAGTGAAAGCCAGACTGGAATTTCTCAAATAAATTGTAATGCGTAAGGTGTGACTGAAGCTGACTGGCGACTACTTTCTCTAGTATTTTAGAGAGAAATGGTAAATTTGAAATAGGCCTATAGTTATTTAGTATGTGTGGGTCTAGGTCTGACTTTTTAAGTAAAGGTTTAATAACTGACACTTTTAGTGCATCAGGTACGGTGCCATGCAGTAATGAACTATTGATAACGGTTAAAATAGGCGCTGCAAGAACATCCATTGCACTTTTTACTAGTTTTGTTGGCACTGGATCTAGGGAACAAGTAGTGGGCTTCATTTTAGTAATTAAAGTTAAGACTTCCTGGTGAGTTACAGGATTAAAATTATTAAAGTGCTGAATGCAATGTGCGACAGGGTCTGCTAAGCTAGTATTTGGTTTGTACTGTGATGCTGAGATCTGGGATCTTATATTTTTAATTTTCTCATTGAAGAAGTTCATAAATCAACTCAAACCTTAAACAACTTATAATATTTTGCTCTCCATAAAAATATATCCTGTCAAAATTATACAAATTCAAATATGAACATGCTGCATAACAAAACCTAGAAATATAAATAAAATGTGTTCCTTTCAGCAATAACAAATCAAATCATTCAGTTGTCTTTGCTCATATATCATTTTGGAGCTGGACGCCTGGCATCTTTTTTTGGCAACAAGTTCGTTTCTGTTTGGTGTGAGGTTCTGTGTTGTGGAGATTCTCAGGATGGATTGCAGGTGCTCATCAGTGAGGCGACTCCTGTGTGCTGTTTTGTTAGTCTTTATCACTGAGAAGAGCTTCTCACACAGATATGTGCTACCAAACAAGGTTCGAGCCGCATGTAGACGGACTTTTTTTGTTCTTCGAAGTCACCAAAGCGCCGTGCAAACTCAGTGCGCTCAGTTTATCAGCAAAGTGCATATTTGGGAACACCGTAGTGACGACTTGGTTTAACATTACTTGGCAACAGGGAAAGTGGGGCAAATTGCACTGGTGCATTTGTGTCTCCCATAAAAGCAGCTTCACTTGAAATCACTTTGTGATTGTGCACGGTTAAAACGTCCACTGAAGTGTCAGATTCTTATTTAATTATGCTGCTTTCTGTATCTTCTGCATTGCATTCAGGTTACCCTGATGTTTTGTCTCATAGTGCTGTCTTAGATTAAATTCTGTAATTACAGCCACATTAGCTCCACAAATGAGACACACGGGTTCAGTAAACATATACTCAGCCTCCCATCGGTTTTTAAAGGCTCTATTTTCAGAATCAACTTTTCTCTTCAGCATCGTGTGAGCTAGCTTCGCAATAACTTGCAGCATCATAAGGTAGACTTGATTAACGCGGTAAGTGTTCGGCAAGGCAGCTGAAGCGCTGCATTATGGGATCTGTAGTTTATTGTGTTACCAGCACTTCATATACCCGGGCTTTAATAACAATAATACAGTATATAAAATGATCTCGCGGGCCGGATATAATTACACGCCGGGCGGATGTGGCCCGCGCCCTTGAGTTTGACACATATGGCGTAAATAGAACTTGAAAAGATATATTTTTCAAATGTGATCGCGCAATTCAGATAGAGTTGACGCGCACTACAGCCTGCATGCCTCAATAAGTCATCCTCCCCTCGCTCTTACTTTTTTACCGTTCATCTAATGAATACACTGAGTATGGCTTTACCAAAACAATCATTGATGGCGAATAAAGTATCCATTATTCGAGTATGTAGATCGGGTTATATATATATATATATATATATATATATATATATATATATATATATATCTATCTATATACCCGCGTATCACATCGGAGAAGTAGTGTGTTAAAAAAGCTAGAAAAAGAAAAGGGAACATTTTAAAAATAACGTAACATGACTGTCAATATACAGTATTTGTTTTGTGAGTGTTACTGAGTGTTGCTGTCATCAAGGATTTGATTATCATTATTTCTTTCAATCAGGTTCGTATTTGTAGGATGTGTTGTGTTCAAGTTACATTCCGTGTTTGTCAATCGTTGTAAAGATGACAGGTTTCATTCATCGATTCGTTTCTTACTGCATCAATAAACAGCTCGTCTTCTTCTTTATCTGAGACCTGACACACTGCATGCACGGGTTTTTACACTGTCTTCCTTTAGCGGGACATTGACTTTTTCCAACCTGTGCTTTGTTTTGGATTTATGAATATGCTTGTATGTATCAGACGCTTCATATTTTTGCTGCCTTTTCAATTGTGTAATTCGGTTTTGTTGCTTTTATCTGTGCACTGCGTCCAGTTCACGTGAGCCGCTCGGTGTACATGCATCGAAGGTTCCCAGCTGTGCTGGTGCCATCTCGTGCTATGTCCATGGCTGTATTTAATGTTACCTTAGTCCTGGCACTTAAAACTTTCTCTCGCAGTTTCGCTGAGTTTGTGTCAAACACCACCCTGACCATCTCATCTTCCTCTCCATAAGCACAGTCCTTCACCCGTGAATATTTACCCGTGGCAGTTTGCTATTGGATTGCCGCTGACGGACGGCCTTATATGGGCAGGCACTAAATTACAAATGCCAGCGGCAGCCTGTCTATGAACTTAATTTAAAGTGTAGGTTTACATCGTGCTTTGTTTCAAGTAGCAGAACTCATGAATATGGTTGTATATGTCACTCGCTCGCTTCTTATTGTTTCGCTGCCTTCTCAATTATATAATGCATGTTTTCTTCAGCGCTTTTTTGAGGTCTTCCTGGTTTTCTATGTACTGCGTGATTACGTGAGAGGCGTGATGATGTCACACGAAACTCCGCCCCGGGCGTTGAAGCTCATCTCCATTACAGTAAATGGAGAAAACTGCTTCCAGTTATGACCATTACGCGTAGAATTTCGATATAAAACCTGCCCAACTTTTGTAAGGAAGCTGTAAGGAATGAACCTGCCAAATTTCAGCCTTCCACCCACACGGGAAGTTGGAGAATTAGTGATGAGTCAGTGAGTGAGTCAGTGAGTCAGTGAGTGAGTGAGTGAGTGAGGGCTTTGCCTTTTATTAGTATAGATTAAGTTACCCTTGAGTAACACTGAATCATGTTCCTTGTGTTGAATATATATACTTATAATAAATTGTACAAGATTATTTTACAGTAACTAAAAAATCCATACTTATTCCACCAGTCAATCTATCATCATTTATTATTGCTCAAAATGTTGCAATTGTTTGAATTTGGTTGCCCTACCTGCAACTGCGTAGAATTCCTCTTTGATGGTAGTTATTTATTTGTCTGAAGAAGATAGGCCCTGTGGTGAGTCCGTGTGTGTGAGCAGACTAACTCAAGGTTAGGCACACTTTTGTGATTGCTTTGCCAATATGTGTGGCATCTCCAATGTTGTGAAGAAAGCTGCCCTTTACAAAGGAGGAAAAATATGTGATGGGAAATGTCCATGATTTGGACTGATTTCAGCTAAACGACACAATGTGTGTCACTGAAGAGGTCTTGTTTTAGAAGGTTACTCATCTATACTAATAAAAGGCAAAGCCCTCACTGACTCACTGACTCACTGACTCACTCACTCACTGACTCATCACTAATTCTCCAACTTCCCGTGTGGGTGGAAGGCTGAAATTTGGCAGGTTCATTCCTTACAGCTTCCTTACAAAAGTTGGGCAGGGTTTATATCGAAATTCTACGCGTAATGGTCATAACTGGAAGCAGTTTTTCTCCATTTACTGTAATGGAGATGAGCTTCAACGCCGTGGGGGCGGAGTTTCGTGTGACATCATCACGCCTCCCACGTAATCATGCAGTACATAGAAAACCAGGAAGACCTCAAAAAAGCGCTGAAGAAAACATGCATTATATAATTGAGAAGGCAGCGAAACAATAAGAAGCGAGCGAAAGTGACATATACAACCATATTCATGAGTTATGCTACTCGGAAACAAAGCACGATGTAAACCTACACTTTAAATTAAGTTCATAGACAGGCTGCCGCTGGCGTTTGTAATTTAGTGCCTGCCCATATAAGGCCGTCCGTCAGCGCAATCCAATAGCAACTGCCACGGGTAAATATTCACGGGTGAAGGACTGTGCTTATGGAGAGGAGGATGAGATGGTCAGGGTGGTGTTTGACACAAACTCAGCGAAACTGCGAGAGAAAGTTAAGTGCCAGGACTAAGGTAACATTAAATAAAGCTATGGACATAGCACGAGATGGCACCAGCACAGCTGGGAACCTTCGATGCAAGTACACCGAGTGGCTCACGTGAACTGACGCAGTGCACAGATAAAAGCAACAGTTCCAAAGAGCTGAACAAAACCGAATTACACAATTGAAAAGGCAGCAAAAAAGAAGCGTCTGATAAGCATATTCATAAATGCAGCTACTGTGGAAATAAAGCACACGGTGGAAAAGTCAATGTCCCGCTAAAGGAAGACAGTGTAAAAAAAACCCGTGCATGCAGTGTGTCAGGTCTCAGATAAAGAAGAAGACGAGCTGTTTATTGATGCAGTAAGAAACGAATCGATGAATGAAACCTGTCATCTTTACAACGATTGACAAACACGGAATGTAACTTGAACACAACACATCCTACAAATACGAACCTGATTGAAAGAAATAATGAAAATCAAATCCTTGATGACAGCAACACTCAGTAACACTCACAAAACAAATACTGTATATTGACAGTCATGTTACGTTATTTTTAAAATGTTCCCTTTTCTTTTCTAGCTTTTTAACACACTACTTCTCGCTGCATACGCTGGTATATATATATATATATAATAAATGTATATATATACCCCGATCTACAGTACATACTCTGCGCCAAGGATATCGCGCATTAGTCGAGGTACGGCTGCAATTCTTGAGAGACGACCTACCAAAAATTACTGCAGGGGCGCGAGTTCGAATCCCGCTCAAGGCACATTGCGAATGGAAAAAAAACTTTCTCTTCAACGAACGGTGCTTTGAATCCTACATTGCAGTTGTAGTTTGTTTATTTTTCTTTTTTGATTAAACGAAAACTGTTTAGTGTATGATTTGTCAAGGAACACACAGACAACAAGCAAAGTTAAAAATCACACTTAAACTGCCTGCCCATTCTATTGAATCATAATTATAACAAATAATAATGCATTTGACTTCCTTATAAAGTGCCTTTACTATCGTCTGAGACGGCTGCACAGCATAATCAAGAAGGATAAAATAAAAATGAAAGCACAATAAGATTTAATAAATAATAGTGCACAGCTTTGTGTTTGTATATATTTATAACATTTGGTAAGTAATATATTCTAGTTGATGCTGACAATTAATTTGAAGTAGGTAAAATTAAATATTTGGAAATATTGCAAAGTAAACAGTAAACAGCACATATATATATATAGCATTATATATATAGCATTGTCTGAGTATTAAAGGTGTAGGTCTACTTTATAAGCATAATTTATAACATCAATGTTAATATAGAGTATTATTATTATTCTATATTGGCCTTGATATGAACGATTTGTGAAATTAGTGTTAAGTATTAAAAAAAAAGCATACCGGTCTCTTGTTTTTACAGGTACATATATACACAGTATATATATAATTTTTACTGCAGTAATTCATTGGTCTTTATATACCAGAAAGACTTTCCAAGAGTCTTTTGTAGGAAATATGTACACATAGTTGATTTATCATTTTCAGATAAAATGAACTCCCCAAACAATTCAGTTTAAAGTTTTAAATTGGCAAAGATAAAGTCAAGAAAAAAAGCTTTTCACTTTCTATGATTTGTATTTTTATAATTATAGAGCACTTCATATTATTTTTAAAGCTCACTATGTAAAATTGAACTGATTATACAATTCAATGTTTATTATATTTATAGATTATTATACATGTCTTTACACTTGTTGCATAAATATTTAATAAATGTAATAAACTTAACCAAGAATGTTTAAAAATCATTCAAAAATGTGCAGGTAAATGTAATTATATCTGCACAAACTGACATTCTTGAAGTAGGTAAAAATAAATATTTGGAAATATTGCAATATTGCAGAGGGAAATGTTTATATACTTAGTGCAAAATAGCTATATGTGTTCTAGTAAACAAGCATAATTAACTATATATATATATATATATATATATATATATATATATATATATATATATATATCTATAAGATATATATCTATATCTATAGATAGATAGATATACACTCAGCAAAAAAGAAACGTCCTCTGACTTTCAACTGTTTTACTTTCAGTAAACTTAATATGTAAATATTTGTATGAACACTAAAAGAGTCAACACCATAAGACATAAACTAAAAATGTTTCACAATGTGTCCCTGAATGAAGGGAGGCTCAAAATCAAAAGTACCAGTCAGTATCTGGTGTGGCCACCAGCTGCTTGAAGTACTGCAGTGCATCTCCTCCTCATGGACTGGACCAGATTTGTCAGTTCTTGTGAGATGTTACCCCACTCTTCCACCAAGGCACCTGCAAGTTCCTGGACATTTCTGGGGAATGGCCTAGCGCTCACCCTGCGATCCAACAGGTCCCAGACGTGCTCAATGGGATTGAGATCCGGGCTCTTCCACTGCGAGGATGATCAGCTGTCCTTCCTGTCTCCCTGTAGCGCTGTCTTAGGCGTCTCACAGTGCGGACATGGCAATTTATTGCCCTAGCCACATCAGCAGTCCTCATGCCTCCCTGCAGCATGCCTAATGCACATTCAAGCAGATGAGCAGGGACCCTGGGCATCTTTCTTTGGGTGTTTTTCACAGTCGGTAGACAAGTCTCTTTAGTGTCCTGCGTTTTAGAACTGTGACCTTAAATGCTTACTTTCTGTAAGCTGTTAAGGTCTTAACGACATTCCACAGGTGCATGTTAATTAATTGATTATGGTTAATTGAACATGCATGGAAAACATTGTTTAAACCCTTTACAATGAAGATCTGTAAAATTATTTGGATTTTTAGAACATTATTGTTGAAATACACAGTCCTGAAAAAGGGACGTTTCTTTTTGCTGAGTGTGTATATATATATATATATATATATATATATATATGTATGCTATTCTATGGCATGATATATAATTAACTATATATATATATATATATATATATATATATATATATATATATATATATATATGTGACGGACAGCGGGTCCCATGCCCGGCCGGGGCGCTCTGATGCATACGTCCGGGGAGCCATCATGGACTTTGCAATACCTCCCGGGCTTGGGGCAGTCTCCCTGGCACTGGATTCCTCCTCAATCTCCCCCGTGGCTCCATGGGACATGGAGTCCACCACAGCAGCCCGGTTGGGAGATGGGGTGGCCGCTAGGGGGTGCTGCAGAGTTCCAGCCACCACACTGGACGGTTTATCAGCCCCACCCGGAGGTGCAATTAAGACCAGCTGGTCAGGCACCTGGATCACTTCCGGGTGGGGCATAAAAGGGCCTGCCTCCCAGCAATCGAGGCCAGAATCGGGAGGAAGAGGACGAGGTTGCCTGGGAGGAGTGGTGGAGCAGGAAAGTTTGGTTTTGTGTTGGTTTGGTGCTTGGTTTGGTGCTTGGTTTGGTGCTTGGGACTGTGTTTGGGCTGTGTGGCACGGGGAAGGCGTGTCACACGGCTGAAGAAAAAAGAAATAAAACCTTTGAGTGTGAACACGTGCCTCTGCCTATTCTATGCGGTCGGGCTATAAAGCGCTTGTTTACAATATATATATATATATATATAATATGCATGCTATTTTACAGCATGTATATCTATAATATATATGCAATTCTACACAGCATGAGTAGAATCATCTGAGTATTAAAGGTGTAGGTCTGCTTTATAAGAATAATTTAGTGTTAAGTATTAAAAAAAAAAGCATACCAATCTTTTGTTTTTACAGGTACATATATATACATATATATTTATATACCAGAAAGACTTCCCAAGGGTCTTTTGTAGGAAATATGTACACATAGTTGATTTTCTCTATGATTTGTATTTTTATAATTAATGAGCACTTCATATTAGTATTTTTAAAGCTCACTCTGTAAAATGAAACTATGATTATACAATTCAATGTTTATTATACTGTATTTATACATTATTATATCTGTCTTTACACGTGTTGCACAAATATTTAGTAAATGTAATAAACTTAACCAAGAATGTTTAAAAAAATCATTCAGAACATGTGTAGGTGAACGTAAATATATCTGCACAAACCGACACTAGTGAGTAACATTTTTAGACAGTTCAAAAAGCAACGCAAATCGCGAAGCGTCTCTGTGTGCCGACTCGAAGAAGCTTTTGCAGAATACATTAACTGACAAGAGGTTGGCCCGCCCTCTCCGAGTTTTGGTAGTCGTGATTCGTCAATTCTTGGTAGCAGAGCGAGCCGTCATTGGCCAATTCTTGGTAGCGAACGGGTCGCGATTGGTCAATTCTTGGTAGCCGATACGGGCGCGATTGGCCCGTGCTTTCAATTCTTGGTAGAATCTTGGTAGCGGAGAGCGATCCGATTGGTTCTCGCTACCAAGAATTACCTCGACTCTCGGCTGCTGGGAGGGAGGGCAGGATATCGCGCATTAGTCGAGGTGCGGCTGCAATTCTTGAGAGCGACCTACCAAAATTACTGCAGGGCGCGAGTTCGAATCCCGCTCAAGGCACATTGCCGAATGGAAAAAAAAAAAACTTTCTCTTCAACGAACGGTGCTTTGAATCCTACATTGCAGTTGTAGTTTGTTTATTTTTCTTTTTTGATTAAACGAAAACTGTTTAGTGTATGATTTGTCAAGGAACACACAGACAACAAGCAAAGTTAAAAATCACACTTAAACTGCCTGCCCATTCTATTGAATCATAATTATAACAAATAATAATGCATTTGACTTCCTTATAAAGTGCCTTTACTATCGTCTGAGACGGCTGCACAGCATAATCAAGAAGGATAAAATAAAAATGAAAGCACAATAAGATTTAATAAATAATAGTGCACAGCTTTGTGTTTGTATATATTTATAACATTTGGTAAGTAATATATTCTAGTTGATGCTGACAATTAATTTGAAGTAGGTAAAATTAAATATTTGGAAATATTGCAAAGTAAACAGTAAACAGCACATATATATATATAGCATTATATATATAGCATTGTCTGAGTATTAAAGGTGTAGGTCTACTTTATAAGCATAATTTATAACATCAATGTTAATATAGAGTATTATTATTATTCTATATTGGCCTTGATATGAACGATTTGTGAAATTAGTGTTAAGTATTAAAAAAGCATACCGGTCTCTTGTTTTACAGGTACATATATACACAGTATATATATAATTTTACTGCAGTAATTCATTGGTCTTTATATACCAGAAAGACTTTCCCAGAGTCTTTTGTAGGAAATATGTACACATAGTTGATTTATCATTTTCAGATAAAATGAACTCGCCCAAACAATTCAGTTTAAAGTTTTTAAATTGGCAAAGATAAAGTCAAGAAAAAAAGCTTTTCACTTTCTATGATTTGTATTTTTATAATTATAGAGCACTTCATATTATTTTTAAAGCTCACTATGTAAAATTGAACTGATTATACAATTCAATGTTTATTATATTTATAGATTATTATACATGTCTTTACACTTGTTGCATAAATATTTAATAAATGTAATAAACTTAACCAAGAATGTTTAAAAATCATTCAAAAAATGTGCAGGTAAATGTAATTATATCTGCACAAACTGACATTCTTGAAGTAGGTAAAAATAAATATTTGGAAATATTGCAATATTGCAGAGGAAATGTTTATATACTTAGTGCAAAATAGCTATATGTGTTCTAGTAAACAAGCATAATTAACTATATATATATATATATATATATATATATATATATATATATATATATATCTATAAGATATATATCTATATCTATAGATAGATAGATATACACTCAGCAAAAAAAGAAACGTCCTCTGACTTTCAACTGTTTTACTTTCAGTAAACTTAATATGTAAATATTTGTATGAACACTAAAAGAGTCAACACCATAAGACATAAACTAAAAATGTTTCACAATGTGTCCCTGAATGAAGGGAGGCTCAAAATCAAAAGTACCAGTCAGTATCTGGTGTGGCCACCAGCTGCTTGAAGTACTGCAGTGCATCTCCTCCTCATGGACTGGACCAGATTTGTCAGTTCTTGTGAGATGTTACCCCACTCTTCCACCAAGGCACCTGCAAGTTCCTGGACATTTCTGGGGAATGGCCTAGCTCACCCTGCGATCCAACAGGTCCCAGGCGTGCTCAATGGGATTGAGATCCGGGCTCTTCCACTGCGAGGATGATCAGCTGTCCTTCCTGTCTCCCTGTAGCGCTGTCTTAGGCGTCTCACAGTGCGGACATGGCAATTTATTGCCCTAGCCACATCAGCAGTCCTCATGCCTCCCTGCAGCATGCCTAATGCACATTCAAGCAGATGAGCAGGGACCCTGGGCATCTTTCTTTGGGTGTTTTTCACAGTCGGTAGACAAGTCTCTTTAGTGTCCTGCGTTTTTAGAACTGTGACCTTAAATGCTTACTTTCTGTAAGCTGTTAAGGTCTTAACGACCATTCCACAGGTGCATGTTAATTAATTGATTATGGTTAATTGAACATGCATGGAAAACATTGTTTAAACCCTTTACAATGAAGATCTGTAAAATTATTTGGATTTTTAGAACATTATTGTTGAAATACACAGTCCTGAAAAGGGGCGTTTCTTTTTGCTGAGTGTGTATATATATATATATATATATATATATATATGTATGCTATTCTATGGCATGATATATAATTAACTATATATATATATATATATATATATATATATATATATATATATATATATATATATATACGACGGACAGCGGGTCCCATGCCCGGCCGGGGCCTCTGATGCATCGTCCGGGGAGCCATCATGGACTTTGCAATACCTCCCGGGCGCTTGGGGCAGTCTCCCTGGCACTGGATTCCTCCTCAATCTCCCCGTGGCTCCATGGGACATGGAGTCCACCACAGCAGCCCGGTTGGGAGATGGGGTGGCCGCTAGGGGTGCTGCAGAGTTCCAGCCACCACACTGGGCGGTTTATCAGCCCCACCCGGAGGTGCAATTAAGACCAGCTGGTCAGGCACCTGGATCACTTCCGGGTGGGGCATAAAGGCCTGCCTCCCAGCAATCGAGGCCAGAATCGGGAGGAAGAGGACGAGGTTGCCTGGGAGGAGTGGTGGAGCAGGAAAGTTTGGTTTTGTGTTGGTTTGGTGCTTGGTTTGGTGCTTGGTTTGGTGCTTGGGACTGTGTTTGGGCTGTGTGGCACGGGAAGGCGTGTCACACGGCTGAAAAAAGAAATAAAACCTTTGAGTGTGAACCCAGCATTTTTTAATATAAATAAATTTTCCAGAGATGGTCTTGAGTATTAAAATTAGGGTTTTTTTTAAGAATAAATTTTGTTAATTTAAAAAAAACATTTTTTTTTTTTCCCTTAATAAATAAATAAAAAAGTTTTTGGGCTTTTTTAAAATTTTTAAAAATTTTTTTTCAATTTGTATTTTTTAAAAAAAGGTTAAAAATTTTTTTAATATCGAAAATGAAATATGTTTTAAAAAAATTTAAGAATTTTTTAAAATTAAAATTTTTTTTTGCCAAAAAAAGAAATGAAAACTTCAGAATTTTAAAAAAAATTGGGTTTTGGGGGTTTTATCTCACAAAGTAGTAGAACTTTTTGCGCAAAAACCAAAACCCGGCCTTTTCATTTAAAAAGCGCAGAAACCCTTAAGCGGGTTCCCGTTATTTGGGGGACGTCAAATTTTGGTACAAAACGCCCGGGGGGGAAGGGGGCGAGGCCCCCCGGGGAAAACCCCCCGGGGGTTTTTGGAGAATCGGCGGAGGCGAAGACCCACAAAATTTGATCCCGTGGGGGGGAAATTCCTTTTATAACGGGGTGAAATTTTTTTAGGAAAATAAAAAAAAAAAAAAAGGATTTTCCAAAAACCCTTCGAATGGAAAAAATTTTTAAAATGTTTTCCTCTTATTTAGTTTTTTATTTTTCTTTTTTTTAAACAAAAAGGGTTTTTTTGTTTGTAAAAAAAGAAAAAGCAAATTAAAAAAAATTAAATGTGCCCATTTATTGAAAATAATTATAACAAATAATAATCTTTGATTTTAAAATTTTTTTATTTAAAAAATTAAAAATAAAAATAAAATAAAAAATAAACAAATGATTTAAAAATTAGGCATTTTTTTTTAAATTTATAAATTTTTTAATAAATATTTTATTATCAAAATTTTTTAAGTAAATTTAAAATTTTTTTAAAAAATTAAAGCCTTTTAAAATATATTTTAAATTTTTATTTTAAATTGGTCTATTTAAAAAATTTAAATTTTTTTATAGATTTTTTATTTTTAAAAAATTTTTTAAACATTTTAAAATTTAAAAAAAAAAAAAAAATTTTTTTTTTTTTAAAGTATTATAATTTTTTAAAAATTTATTTTTTATAAAGGGAAAACTTCCCAAATTTTTTAGAAAATGAAATGTTTTTTACATTTGTAAAATAATTTTAAAAATTATTTAAAGTTTTAAAAAAAAAAAAAAAAAACTTTTTCCTTTTTTTTTTTATATAAAAATTTTTAAAAATTTTTAAAGATATAATCTATTTAAAAAAAAATGTTTTATAAATAATTATTTTACATTTTTAATTTTTAAATATTTAAAAAAAAAATTAACCAAGAAAGTTTAAAAAAATTAAAAAAGGAAAAGAAATTTTTTGCCAAAAGTTTTTTAAATAAAAATAAATATTTGGAAAACAAAGAAGGGAAAAAAATAAATGTGCAATGTGTTTTAAAAAAAAAAAAAATTTAAAATTATTTTAAAAAAATTTTTTAATTTTATTTAAAACTTAAAAAATTTTTTCCCTAGAAGTAAAACCCCAAAAAGAAACGTCCTTGACTTTCCTGTTTTCAGAAATTTAAAAAAAAAGTTGAAACTAAAGGAACAATGCTAAAAAAAAATGTTTTACTTTCCGTGGGGGAAAAAAAACCCGGTTTTTGGGGCCAGCTCTTAAAACGCGTCTTCCTCCCTGGACTGGCCAATTTTTATTCGGAGATGACCCCACCCCTTTTTTTTCCCGGGGGGGGTTTTGGGTTTCCCCCCCCAAACCCACGTGCTAAGGGTTGGGGTCCCCTTTTTTTAAAAAGATAGTGTTTCCTGTTTTAGTGCTTAAAACCCCCCTTTTGGGCTGGAATTTTTTTAATAGACCTATTTGAAAAAAACTTTAAGGGTAGGGAAAATTTTTTTTTTTTAAAAGGTAGGAAATTTTTATTTTTTTAGAATTAAATTAAATGACTTTCTGGCGAAAAATCTTAAATATTCCCGGGTTTAATTAAAGATTTGAATTCGCTGGGATTTTTAAACCCTTTCAATTTTAAAAAAGGGTTTTTAAAAAAGTTGGGGAAAAAAAAAGCCAAAAGGGGGGGTTTCCCCTTTTTTTTTAAATATAAAAAATTTATAAAAGCTTTTGGGGGGAAAAAAAATTTTTAAAATTTTTTTAAATAAAATTTAAAAAAAAGGGCGGAAAGGGGGCCCCCGGGGGGGGGTTGTGCGTCCCCGGGGGCCTTTGGGGACTTTTGGGGGTTTTGGGGGAGCTTCAGGTTTTAAAAAATTTCCCATGGGGACAGGATCCCCAAACCCCCCGTTAAAAAGGGGGGGGGGGGTTTTTTTTTAAAAACCCCCCGGTTTTTTCCCCCCGGGGGAATTGCCAGGGAGGACCCATATTCGGGGGGAAAAAGGGGTAAAGACCAAATGGGGAAAAAAACAATTTAATTAACAGGGAAAATTTTGGGTTTTTTGGGTTTTTTTCTTGGGGGTTTTTGGTTTTTTTTTATTTTTGGGCTTTTTAAAAAGGGGGTTTTTGAAAAAAAAATAAAACCTTTTGTAAATTTTTATTTATCCTACCAAAACGAAATATTTATAAATTAATAATAATAGATGTTTTTAAATTTAAAACATAAAGCAATAAAATTAAAACACGAGTAAAATTTTTTTAAAAAAATTTTGTTGTTTAAAAAAACATCCCTTTTTTTTTTTCAAAATTTTTATCCGGACGGGGTTTTTTTTTGGAAATTGAAAAATTGTTTTTAGTTTGTTTTTAAAAATTTAACCCCCAGGGGTTTTTAAATTCTGTTAAACAAATTTTTAAAAATTCAAATTTTTTTTTCGTATTTTTTTCAATTAATTTTTAAGTTTTGCAAAAAAATTTTTTGTAATCTTAAAAGAATTTTTTTAAAATTAGAAAGGAGGGCGAAAATTTCTGCCAAAAGCATGTGAGAAATTTTTTCCCCTTAAAAACCCCAAAAAAGCGGGTTTTTTTTTCAAAAAACTTTTGGAAAATTTTTTGGACAAAGGTTGGCCCCCCCCAAAATTTTTTTTCCCCAAATTTTTTGGACAAAACTATTTGCCCTTTTTTAAAAGGGCCATTGGGCAAAGGGGAACCCGGAGGGGTTTTTAATTTGGAAATTTTTAAAGGGGACGTTTTGGGTTTGGGGAAAAATTTGATTGGGCAAGGGAGGAAAGGGGAGGGTTCAATTAAAAACCCCAAAAAAAAAAAAAGGGGGGAAAATTTAATGTAAACATTGTTTGGAAAAAAATTTTTTTTAAAATTTTAACCCCCATTAATTGAGTTTTTTTTTTTTTTTGATTAAACAAAAAAATTTTTTGGGTTTTGTTTTAAAAGGGAAAACCCAGACAAAACAAATTAAAATAAATTTTTTTTCCCCCCCATTTTATTGTCTAATTTAAAAAATTAAAAACTTTGAAAAAATTTTTTTCCCCCAAAACGACGCAAACAAAGGTAAAATAAAAAAGAAAAAAAAAGAAAAAATTTCAATTTTTGTTTGTTTTTTTATAAATTTGGGAATTATATTTTTAAACTACAATTAATTTTAATGGTAAAATTAAAAATTTTGGTTTAAAATAAAAAAAAGACATATAATTTTGATTATATTAAATTTTTTAAATTTAAAAGGGGGATTTTTAAAATAAATTTAAAAACCAAGTTAATTAAAAATTTTTAACTAATTCCCTTTATATGAAAATTTTGAAATTAGGTTAAAAAATTTTTAAAAAGCAAGGTTTTTTTTTTAAAATATTAAAAATTAAATTTTTTAGTTATTTTTTATATAAAAAGATTTAAATCTTTGTAAAAATTTTTAAAAGTTGATTTACACGAAAAAAAAACCCCCCAAAAAAAATTTAGTTTAAATTTTTTTAAATTAAAGTAAATTTAAAAAAAAAAGTTTTACCTAGTTTATTTTTTTTTAAATTTTTTTTTTTTAAAAAAAATTAAAAGAAGAATCAACCAAATTTTTTAAAAGAATTTTCAGTTCCTTTTTTGATAAATATTTTAAATTTTAAACTTAAACCCAAAAATTTTTAAAAATCTTAAAAATTCGGAAAATAATTAACGAAAAACGGTTTTGAAGTGGTAAAATAAAAAGGTTTCAAAGCAGAGGGGAAGTTTTTCTTTGCAAAAAGCTATATGGTTTATCAAGATAAAACATTTTTATTTAAAATTAAATTAAATTTAAAATTTTAAAATTTTAAAAATTTTTTTTTTTAATAAAAAAATAGAAAAAAAAAAAGCCCCTTTTAATTTTTTCTTTTAGTAAACTTAAAGAAATATTTTAAAATAAAAAAGATAAATTTTAAAACATAAAAAAAAATGTTTAAATTTCCCAATGAAGGGGCTAAAATAAAAGAATTTTGACTTTGGGGGGCCCCCGCTTTAAGGGGCGCTTTTTTTTTAAAAAAAATTTGTAGTTTTTTGGAAAGTTAAAACTTAAAAAATAAGTTTGGAATTTTGGGGGAAGGCCCCGTTTTAGAACATTATTGTTGAAATACACAGTCCTGAAAAGGGGACGTTTTTTTTGCTGAGTGTGTATATATATATATATATATATATATATATATGTATGCTATTCTATGGCATGATATATAATTAACTATATATATATATATATATATATATATATATATATATATATATATATATATATATATATTGTGACGGACAGCGGGTCCCATGCCCGGCCGGGACGCTCTGATGCATACGTCCGGGGAGCCATCATGGACTTTGCAATACCTCCCGGGCGCTTGGGGCAGTCTCCTGGCACTGGATTCCTCCTCAATCTCCCCCGTGGCTCCATGGGACATGGAGTCCACCACAGCAGCCCGGTTGGGAGATGGGGTGGCCGCTAGGGGGTGCTGCAGAGTTCCAGCCACCACACTGGACGGTTTATCAGCCCCACCCGGAGGTGCAATTAAGACCAGCTGGTCAGGCACCTGGATCACTTCCGGTGGGGCATAAAGGGCCTGCCTCCCAGCAATCGAGGCCAGAATCGGGAGGAAGAGGACGAGGTTGCCTGGGAGGAGTGGTGGAGCAGGAAAGTTTGGTTTTGTGTTGGTTTGGTGCTTGGTTTGGTGCTTGGTTTGGTGCTTGGGACTGTGTTTGGGCTGTGTGGCACGGGAAGACGTGTCACACGGCTGAAGAAAAAGAAATAAAACCTTTGAGTGTGAACACGTGCCTCTGCCTATTCTATGCGGTCGGGCGCTATAAAGCGCTTGTTTACAATATATATATATATATATATAATATGCATGCTATTTTACAGCATGTATATCTATAATATATATGCAATTCTACACAGCATGAGTAGAATCATCTGAGTATTAAAGGTGTAGGTCTGCTTTATAAGAATAATTTAGTGTTAAGTATTAAAAAAAAAAGCATACCAATCTTTTGTTTTTACAGGTACATATATATACATATATATTTATATACCAGAAAGACTTCCCAAGGGTCTTTTGTAGGAAATATGTACACATAGTTGATTTTCTCTATGATTTGTATTTTTATAATTAATGAGCACTTCATATTAGTATTTTTAAAGCTCACTCTGTAAAATGAAACTATGATTATACAATTCAATGTTTATTATACTGTATTTATACATTATTATATCTGTCTTTACACGTGTTGCACAAATATTTAGTAAATGTAATAAACTTAACCAAGAATGTTTAAAAAAATCATTCAGAACATGTGTAGGTGAACGTAAATATATCTGCACAAACCGACACTAGTGAGTAACATTTTTAGACAGTTCAAAAGCAACGCAAATCGCGAAGCGCCTCTGTGTGCCGACTCGAAGAAGCTTTTGCAGAATACATTAACTGACAAGAGGTTGGCCCGCCCTCTCCGAGTTTTGGTAGTCGTGATTCGTCAATTCTTGGTAGCAGAGCGAGCCGTCATTGGCCAATTCTTGGTAGCCGAAACGGGTCGCGATTGGTCAATTCTTGGTAGCCGATACGGGCGCGATTGGCCCGTGCTTTCAATTCTTGGTAGAATCTTGGTAGCGGAGAGCGATCCGATTGGTTCTCGCTACCAAGAATTACCTCGACTCTCGGCTGCTGGGAGGGAGGGAGGATATCGCGCATTAGTCGAGGTACGGCTGCAATTCTTGAGAGACGACCTACCAAAAATTACTGCAGGGGCGCGAGTTCGAATCCCGCTCAAGGCACATTGCCGAATGGAAAAAAAACTTTCTCTTCAACGAACGGTGCTTTGAATCCTACATTGCAGTTGTAGTTTGTTTATTTTTCTTTTTTGATTAAACGAAAACTGTTTAGTGTATGATTTGTCAAGGAACACACAGACAACAAGCAAAGTTAAAAATCACACTTAAACTGCCTGCCCATTCTATTGAATCATAATTATAACAAATAATAATGCATTTGACTTCCTTATAAAGTGCCTTTACTATCGTCTGAGACGGCTGCACAGCATAATCAAGAAGGATAAAATAAAAATGAAAGCACAATAAGATTTAATAAATAATAGTGCACAGCTTTGTGTTTGTATATATTTATAACATTTGGTAAGTAATATATTCTAGTTGATGCTGACAATTAATTTGAAGTAGGTAAAATTAAATATTTGGAAATATTGCAAAGTAAACAGTAAACAGCACATATATATATATAGCATTATATATATAGCATTGTCTGAGTATTAAAGGTGTAGGTCTACTTTATAAGCATAATTTATAACATCAATGTTAATATAGAGTATTATTATTATTCTATATTGGCCTTGATATGAACGATTTGTGAAATTAGTGTTAAGTATTAAAAAAAGCATACCGGTCTCTTGTTTTACAGGTACATATATACACAGTATATATATAATTTTACTGCAGTAATTCATTGGTCTTTATATACCAGAAAGACTTTCCAAGAGTCTTTTGTAGGAAATATGTACACATAGTTGATTTATCATTTTCAGATAAAAATGAACTCGCCCAAACAATTCAGTTTAAAGTTTTTAAATTGGCAAAGATAAAGTCAAGAAAAAAAGCTTTTCACTTTCTATGATTTGTATTTTTATAATTATAGAGCACTTCATATTATTTTTAAAGCTCACTATGTAAAATTGAACTGATTATACAATTCAATGTTTATTATATTTATAGATTATTATACATGTCTTTACACTTGTTGCATAAATATTTAATAAATGTAATAAACTTAACCAAGAATGTTTAAAAATCATTCAAAAATGTGCAGGTAAATGTAATTATATCTGCACAAACTGACATTCTTGAAGTAGGTAAAATAAATATTTGGAAATATTGCAATATTGCAGAGGGAAATGTTTATATACTTAGTGCAAAATAGCTATATGTGTTCTAGTAAACAAGCATAATTAACTATATATATATATATATATATATATATATATATATATATATATATATATATATATATATCTATAAGATATATATCTATATCTATAGATAGATATACACTCAGCAAAAAAGAAACGTCCTCTGACTTTCAACTGTTTTACTTTCAGTAAACTTAATATGTAAATATTTGTATGAACACTAAAAGAGTCAACACCATAAGACATAAACTAAAAATGTTTCACAATGTGTCCCTGAATGAAGGGAGGCTCAAAATCAAAAGTACCAGTCAGTATCTGGTGTGGCCACCAGCTGCTTGAAGTACTGCAGTGCATCTCCTCCTCATGGACTGGACCAGATTTGTCAGTTCTTGTGAGATGTTACCCCACTCTTCCACCAAGGCACCTGCAAGTTCCTGGACATTTCTGGGGGGAATGGCCCTAGCGCTCACCCTGCGATCCAACAGGTCCCAGACGTGCTCAATGGGATTGAGATCCGGGCTCTTCCACTGCGAGGATGATCAGCTGTCCTTCCTGTCTCCCTGTAGCGCTGTCTTAGGCGTCTCACAGTGCGGACATGGCAATTTATTGCCCTAGCCACATCAGCAGTCCTCATGCCTCCCTGCAGCATGCCTAATGCACATTCAAGCAGATGAGCAGGGACCCTGGGCATCTTTCTTTGGGTGTTTTTCACAGTCGGTAGACAAGTCTCTTTAGTGTCCTGCGTTTTAGAACTGTGACCTTAAATGCTTACTTTCTGTAAGCTGTTAAGGTCTTAACGACTCATTCCACAGGTGCATGTTAATTAATTGATTATGGTTAATTGAACATGCATGGAAAACATTGTTTAAACCCTTTACAATGAAGATCTGTAAAATTATTTGGATTTTTAGAACATTATTGTTGAAATACACAGTCCTGAAAAGGGACGTTTCTTTTTGCTGAGTGTGTATATATATATATATATATATATATATAATATGTATGCTATTCTATGGCATGATATATAATTAACTATATATATATATATATATATATATATATATATATATATATATATATATATATATATATATGACGGACAGCCGGGTCCCATGCCCGGCCGGGACGCTCTGATGCATACGTCCGGGGAGCCATCATGGACTTTGCAATACCTCCCGGGCGCTTGGGGCAGTCTCCTGGCACTGGATTCCTCCTCAATCTCCCCGTGGCTCCATGGGACATGGAGTCCACCACAGCAGCCCGGTTGGGAGATGGGGTGGCCGCTAGGGGGTGCTGCAGAGTTCCAGCCACCACACTGGACGGTTTATCAGCCCCACCCGGAGGTGCAATTAAGACCAGCTGGTCAGGCACCTGGATCACTTCCGGTGGGGCATAAAGGGCCTGCCTCCCAGCAATCGAGGCCAGAATCGGGAGGAAGAGGACGAGGTTGCCTGGGAGGAGTGGTGGAGCAGGAAAGTTTGGTTTTGTGTTGGTTTGGTGCTTGGTTTGGTGCTTGGTTTGGTGCTTGGGACTGTGTTTGGGCTGTGTGGCACGGGGAAGACGTGTCACACGGCTGAAGAAAAAAGAAATAAAAACCTTTGAGTGTGAACACGTGCCTCTGCCTATTCTATGCCGGGTCGGGCGCTATAAAGCGCTTGTTTACAATATATATATATATATATATAATATGCATGCTATTTTACAGCATGTATATCTATAATATATATGCAATTCTACACAGCATGAGTAGAATCATCTGAGTATTAAAGGTGTAGGTCTGCTTTATAAGAATAATTTAGTGTTAAGTATTAAAAAAAGCATACCAATCTTTTGTTTTACAGGTACATATATATACATATATATTTATATACCAGAAAGACTTCCCAAGGGTCTTTTGTAGGAAATATGTACACATAGTTGATTTTCTCTATGATTTGTATTTTTATAATTAATGAGCACTTCATATTAGTATTTTTAAAGCTCACTCTGTAAAATGAAACTATGATTATACAATTCAATGTTTATTATACTGTATTTATACATTATTATATCTGTCTTTACACGTGTTGCACAAATATTTAGTAAATGTAATAAACTTAACCAAGAATGTTTAAAAATCATTCAGAACATGTGTAGGTGAACGTAAATATATCTGCACAAACCGACACTAGTGAGTAACATTTTTAGACAGTTCAAAAGCAACGCAAATCGCGAAGCGTCTCTGTGTGCCGACTCGAAGAAGCTTTTGCAGAATACATTAACTGACAAGAGGTTGGCCCGCCCTCTCCGAGTTTTGGTAGTCGTGATTCGTCAATTCTTGGTAGCAGAGCGAGCCGTCATTGGCCAATTCTTGGTAGCCGAAACGGGTCGCGATTGGTCAATTCTTGGTAGCCGATACGGGCCGCGATTGGCCCGTGCTTTCAATTCTTGGTAGAATCTTGGTAGCGGAGAGCGATCCGATTGGTTCTCGCTACCAAGAATTACCTCGACTCTCGGCTGCTGGGAGGGGCGCAGGATATCGCGCATTAGTCGAGGTACGGCTGCAATTCTTGAGAGACGACCTACCAAAAATTACTGCAGGGGCGCGAGTTCGAATCCCGCTCAAGGCACATTGCCGAATGGAAAAAAAACTTTCTCTTCAACGAACGGTGCTTTGAATCCTACATTGCAGTTGTAGTTTGTTTATTTTTCTTTTTTGATTAAACGAAAACTGTTTAGTGTATGATTTGTCAAGGAACACACAGACAACAAGCAAAGTTAAAAATCACACTTAAACTGCCTGCCCATTCTATTGAATCATAATTATAACAAATAATAATGCATTTGACTTCCTTATAAAGTGCCTTTACTATCGTCTGAGACGGCTGCACAGCATAATCAAGAAGGATAAAATAAAAATGAAAGCACAATAAGATTTAATAAATAATAGTGCACAGCTTTGTGTTTGTATATATTTATAACATTTGGTAAGTAATATATTCTAGTTGATGCTGACAATTAATTTGAAGTAGGTAAAATTAAATATTTGGAAATATTGCAAAGTAAACAGTAAACAGCACATATATATATATAGCATTATATATATAGCATTGTCTGAGTATTAAAGGTGTAGGTCTACTTTATAAGCATAATTTATAACATCAATGTTAATATAGAGTATTATTATTATTCTATATTGGCCTTGATATGAACGATTTGTGAAATTAGTGTTAAGTATTAAAAAAACACGCATACCGGTCTCTTGTTTTACAGGTACATATATACACAGTATATATATAATTTTACTGCAGTAATTCATTGGTCTTTATATACCAGAAAGACTTTCCAAGAGTCTTTTGTAGGAAATATGTACACATAGTTGATTTATCATTTTCAGATAAAAATGAACTCGCCCAAACAATTCAGTTTAAAGTTTTTAAATTGGCAAAGATAAAGTCAAGAAAAAAAGCTTTTCACTTTCTATGATTTGTATTTTTATAATTATAGAGCACTTCATATTATTTTTAAAGCTCACTATGTAAAATTGAACTGATTATACAATTCAATGTTTATTATATTTATAGATTATTATACATGTCTTTACACTTGTTGCATAAATATTTAATAAATGTAATAAACTTAACCAAGAATGTTTAAAAAATCATTCAAAAAATGTGCAGGTAAATGTAATTATATCTGCACAAACTGACATTCTTGAAGTAGGTAAAAATAAATATTTGGAAATATTGCAATATTGCAGAGGGAAATGTTTATATACTTAGTGCAAAATAGCTATATGTGTTCTAGTAAACAAGCATAATTAACTATATATATATATATATATATATATATATATATATCTATAAGATATATATCTATATCTATAGATAGATAGATATACACTCAGCAAAAAAAGAAACGTCCTCTGACTTTCAACTGTTTTTACTTTCAGTAAACTTAATATGTAAATATTTGTATGAACACTAAAAGAGTCAACACCATAAGACATAAACTAAAAATGTTTCACAATGTGTCCCTGAATGAAGGGAGGCTCAAAATCAAAAGTACCAGTCAGTATCTGGTGTGGCCACCAGCTGCTTGAAGTACTGCAGTGCATCTCCTCCTCATGGACTGGACCAGATTTGTCAGTTCTTGTGAGATGTTACCCCACTCTTCCACCAAGGCACCTGCAAGTTCCTGGACATTTCTGGGGGGAATGGCCCTAGCGCTCACCCTGCGATCCAACAGGTCCCAGACGTGCTCAATGGGATTGAGATCCGGGCTCTTCCACTGCGAGGATGATCAGCTGTCCTTCCTGTCTCCCTGTAGCGCTGTCTTAGGCGTCTCACAGTGCGGACATGGCAATTTATTGCCCTAGCCACATCAGCAGTCCTCATGCCTCCCTGCAGCATGCCTAATGCACATTCAAGCAGATGAGCAGGGACCCTGGGCATCTTTCTTTGGGTGTTTTTCACAGTCGGTAGACAAGTCTCTTTAGTGTCCTGCGTTTTAGAACTGTGACCTTAAATGCTTACTTTCTGTAAGCTGTTAAGGTCTTAACGACTCATTCCACAGGTGCATGTTAATTAATTGATTATGGTTAATTGAACATGCATGGAAAACATTGTTTAAACCCTTTACAATGAAGATCTGTAAAATTATTTGGATTTTTAGAACATTATTGTTGAAATACACAGTCCTGAAAAGGGACGTTTCTTTTTGCTGAGTGTGTATATATATATATATATATATATATATATATGTATGCTATTCTATGGCATGATATATAATTAACTATATATATATATATATATATATATATATATATATATATGTGACGGACAGCGGGTCCCATGCCCGGCCGGGCGCTCTGATGCATACGTCCGGGGAGCCATCATGGACTTTGCAATACCTCCCGGGCGCTTGGGGCAGTCTCCTGGCACTGGATTCCTCCTCAATCTCCCCCGTGGCTCCATGGGACATGGAGTCCACCACAGCAGCCCGGTTGGGAGATGGGGTGGCCGCTAGGGGGTGCTGCAGAGTTCCAGCCACCACACTGGACGGTTTATCAGCCCCACCCGGAGGTGCAATTAAGACCAGCTGGTCAGGCACCTGGATCACTTCCGGGTGGGGCATAAAAGGGCCTGCCTCCCAGCAATCGAGGCCAGAATCGGGAGGAAGAGGACGAGGTTGCCTGGGAGGAGTGGTGGAGCAGGAAAGTTTGGTTTTGTGTTGGTTTGGTGCTTGGTTTGGTGCTTGGTTTGGTGCTTGGGACTGTGTTTGGGCTGTGTGGCACGGGGAAGACGTGTCACACGGCTGAAGAAAAAAGAAATAAAAACCTTTGAGTGTGAACACGTGCCTCTGCCTATTCTATGCCGGGTCGGGCTATAAAGCGCTTGTTTACAATATATATATATATATATATAATATGCATGCTATTTTACAGCATGTATATCTATAATATATATGCAATTCTACACAGCATGAGTAGAATCATCTGAGTATTAAAGGTGTAGGTCTGCTTTATAAGAATAATTTAGTGTTAAGTATTAAAAAAAAAAGCATACCAATCTTTTGTTTTTACAGGTACATATATATACATATATATTTATATACCAGAAAGACTTCCCAAGGGTCTTTTGTAGGAAATATGTACACATAGTTGATTTTCTCTATGATTTGTATTTTTATAATTAATGAGCACTTCATATTAGTATTTTTAAAGCTCACTCTGTAAAATGAAACTATGATTATACAATTCAATGTTTATTATACTGTATTTATACATTATTATATCTGTCTTTACACGTGTTGCACAAATATTTAGTAAATGTAATAAACTTAACCAAGAATGTTTAAAAAAATCATTCAGAACATGTGTAGGTGAACGTAAATATATCTGCACAAACCGACACTAGTGAGTAACATTTTTAGACAGTTCAAAAAGCAACGCAAATCGCGAAGCGTCTCTGTGTGCCGACTCGAAGAAGCTTTTGCAGAATACATTAACTGACAAGAGGTTGGCCCGCCCTCTCCGAGTTTTGGTAGTCGTGATTCGTCAATTCTTGGTAGCAGAGCGAGCCGTCATTGGCCAATTCTTGGTAGCCGAAACGGGTCGCGATTGGTCAATTCTTGGTAGCCGATACGGGCCGCGATTGGCCCGTGCTTTCAATTCTTGGTAGAATCTTGGTAGCGGAGAGCGATCCGATTGGTTCTCGCTACCAAGAATTACCTCGACTCTCGGCTGCTGGGAGGGGCGCCAAGAGAAGCCACACGCTGTGGCGCAATTGTAGAGTCTTCGTCTCTAATGCCGAAATTCGAGGGTCGATTCCCGAGAGGGAATGCACTGAGTATGTACGATTCATTTTACCTTCGCATCTC
This sequence comes from Polypterus senegalus, assembly GCF_016835505.1. Classification (NCBI taxonomy): domain Eukaryota; kingdom Metazoa; phylum Chordata; class Cladistia; order Polypteriformes; family Polypteridae; genus Polypterus; species Polypterus senegalus. The sequence goes on from NC_053154.1 coordinate 184,959,133, forward strand.
CTTGGTTTTGGACGTATGAAAAAATATTCGGTTAACTCAGAATCATGTTACGTTATTTTTAAAATGTTTCCCTTTATTAGCACAAGCACAGCTGAGAAGCTTCCATGCATGTACTCCATAACGCGTTAAAAAAATAACGCATTTAATCACACTTTCAATTCCAAGCAAACGGGAACTTTTGTCAATGAATGATTTCCTGGTACATCCATTACACTGATGCACACATCACAGCTACAAAAATGTTAGAGTCGGAATAAAGCGCGTTCCTACGACTGATCATTTCGACTACCCGAGGGAAGCCTTGATAAAAGCATGGTTTTGTGCACACTGAAAAGCAAGCAAAATTAGATGCATTACAGAAAGCGGACTTTGTGGCTCTTACTGGGGATCATTGGACTTCCGTGACCGTTAGTAATTCTAATTACATCTAATTATAAAATGTTCAATGATCACACTGTTTTAGTCTAATGTACAAAATAATTTTGGCTAATGTTACTCAGAGTTTAAAGATTAAGTTGGTCAAATTACCTTTTATGTTTCTGACTTATTTTTTTAAGAAGAAAAACTGCACTTTATGTTGAAATTTTGGTTATTATTATTTAAAGACAATACCATTCTGAAAATGTACTTAAAGTACTTAAACTACCACTTTATTTTAAGTCTGCCCAATTTTAACCATGGATGATATTTTTGTTTCTGTTTTGAATTCAAATGCAGTTTAAAGGCTTTTTTTCAGAAATTAAAACAGCCTCAGTTTACAATATTCATGTCCATGTCTATTATTTGATTCTGTCACACACTAAAACCCTTTTAAATTAAAAAAATTGGGGCAAATTGGGGCAATTTACGTGTGCGATTACATACGATTAATCAAAATTAATTCTTACACAGCCTCTAATTAATTGGATTAATTTTTTTAATAGTCCCATTTTTAATATATATATATATATATATGTGGATATATATATGTAGATTTGTATATATATGTGTATATATATATATATATACACATATATATATTTATATATATGTATATATATGTTTATATATGTGTCTGTGTGTATATATATATATATATATATATATATATATATATATATATATATATATATGCCAGCAACACTCATGACAATGACAAAATAATTACATTGTCAATCATGTTACGCTATTATTAAAATGTTTCCTTTTTTTTTACTTCTCGCTGCCAATGCAGGTATTTTGCTATATATATATATATATATATATATATATATATATATATAAATAGATAGATATGACAACAACACCCATATCAATGACAAAACAATTACATTAACAATCATCTTACGTTATTTTTAAAATGTTTGCTTTTCTTTTTCATAACTTCTTTAACACACTACTTCTCCGCTGCGAAGCGCGGGTATTCTGCTAGTATATATTAAAATATCAAAGGTAAAATGGCAACATATGCCAAAAGGAGAGTTTGCATGAAATAATGTCTGGACATGGTCTGATTATATTTTTCCTGGAAGAATTTGGCAAAGGAGTTGTTGTTCTATGTTGATTGTTTGTTCAGGAAGGGAAAGACATTTTCAACATTTCATTGGCTTTTTCTGCTTTTTATATAGTGAAGGACATTTATAGATTTGATCTTATGATTCAATGCTCTTCTCTTTAAATATTGAAACTGAAAAGTGTTAATCCTTCATTTTAAACTTAATCTTTTGCAAGTTACTTTCAGGGCATTAATTGCCCCACTAACTGAGCTGGATTTCATCAAATCTTTCTGATTCCATTCTGAAAAGCAGGATAAGTGAATTATCCACATTTTTGGCATTATGAATCACAAACAAATTATATGTATAATTCTAACACCTGTTACAGCTGTATGCATCATTTGATTACCATCATAATTACATATTATTGAATGTACATAGTGTCCGGGGTCAATGTCCGTGGGACGAACCCTAACACAATGGTCTGCTTGAACCGCTAGTACAGTAGTTCATAACCAAGGATGAAGCACCAGCAACTGAAAAACATTAAAACACAACAAGGGTCATATTGCCCATAAGTGCAAATTTATTAATGTGTCAAAGGTGCAATTCCATAAATATACAATGCATAAGTGTTCATAAAAATATAAATAGATCAGGTTATATCACTTTGGAGACATCACTAAAAATGTCCCCTTTGATTCTAGCCTTCAAAGCAGCATACACACACAATTGATCCATAAATGGTAATGCATCACCACAGTTGTCACATTCCTGAGAAATGCTACAATTGCTGACTCATTAGCCCAGCTTACTACATATGCTACTGCTGCACTTTCCATGGCCACGCCGTCCGCAGCTCCTCACTCTGTGAACTTACTCATCTCTACAGCTCTTGGTGAACAGCCCGGACACCCTTTACTCTTACTGTATCTCCATCCTCCTTCACTGCAGCTTTCCACATGTCTGCAAAAGCCCAATCTTTCACCTCAGTTCAGTGCCCACTGAGCATAATCTGGATCTGCCATCTCCTCTTCTTTCACAATCCTTTCGTTGCCTTATTCTATTTATTCTTAATGATACAGGTGTTCACTCGAGTAACTCCTGGTGCAACTATCATGCCTCTTTACAAAACTAGCTCGTATTTCTACCTCTACTGCCTCTATGGGCAGGGCAATAATGTGCTTCAAACTGCACTTGGTGTTTTATTTTTTTTCTAAACAGCTCCTTAGTATACCAATTATATTATGTTTATAATAGTCTCACAAACTGTGGTGTGCCTGACAAATAATCCTTTATCCAGATCACCATAGGCACCTCCACCTAAATATCTCTGAGTTTACCACTTAACAGGGATGGCTGGATGGAACTGAAGGCAATGGAGAAATCAAAAAACATAATCTTTACAATGTTGCCAGCTTTGTCCAGGTGAGAGTAAGCTTTGTGGAACAGATGGATAATTTCATCCTCCACTTCAATCATTGTCTAATAGGCAAACTGCAGTGGGTCTAGATGGTCTACCAAAACAGGACTCGTATACTCCAAGACCAGTCCCTCAAGGGTCTTCATGAAGTAAGACATACTGTAAGTGCCATTGGTCTGAAGTTAAGAGGGGAAAAGGTACCTGTCTTCTTTAGAACTGGAACAATGCAGGATATTTTCCACAGCAGCAACATTTTCTAAAGCCTTACTGACAGACTGAATAAGTGAAAGGAGACACCACAAACTTGGTCAGTAAATGTTTTAAGAACTTGAGGACTGAGTCCATCTGGCTCTGCAATTTTTCCTATGTGTAGCTTCCTCAGTTGTCATCTTACTTGATCTTCTGTTATGGACAGTACACACTGATAGTCAGTGGTGGATGTGTCACTGGCCATTCCAGTTGACATGGTAAGAGTTGTTTATATAGTAGGGATGGTGTGAGGAGACTGGTCATTGGAAAATGGTGGCAGTGGGAGGGAAAATCTATCAAACAAATCATTCAGAACATTAACTTTGTCCATATCTCCTTCTAGCACCTGAGCCATGAATTGCATGAGTCCAGTAATTATATCCTGTCCATTCCAGACATCTTTCATGTAATCCTGAGGGAGTTTGCTTTCTATTTTAGCTTAGTAAGCTTCTTTTCCTTCACTTAGCCTTGTCTTTAGCACAATGCTGTACATCCTTCAGCACCTCTTTTGCCACTGGATTTTAGAGCTCTCTTTTTCTCATTCAGAATACCCATTAGCTTCTTAGTAATTCAGGGATTGTTGATTGGAATTAATGCACTGATCTGAGGGTACCACTGTGTCTACACATAAGTTAATATAGTCTGTGATGCAGTAACTGAATGCCTCAATATTGTCCCCATGTGTCTCACACATCATTTCATAGTCTGTCATTTGGAAGCAGTCATTCAGAGCCATTTCAGCCTTCGCTATTTTTGTGGTATTAGAATGGTCTATAATAATTCTATCATGTCAGTAAAACATGACCTCCCTCACCTGAATCCCTGCTGACTGTTCAGTAAATCTGTTTGAATATTTCAATAACTTTACAGTAGTTTATTTATAGAAAGCCCCTCTTCACCATAACTATTGTATAGTTTTGATATCACCAGTTTCATCTTTGACATTGACTGCTTTGGCTGCATCGACTTTAAGACAAATGATGATTAGAAAACCCCAAGCTCAATCAGACGTTATTCCTCATCTAAACTGTAGAAATCACACTCTTTTGACTATCTGGACAATTTCCTGATGAGTATGTTTGGTCCAGTCTGAAAACACAGTGAGTAAGTGTCATGGTTATTGTGATGCACTGGTTATGAGAGGTTTTTCTGTTTAAAGTGGGTTTCTTTAGTTTGGTTGTGGAGATTTTCACTTTGTAGTGTTGATAGTTTCTTCTTTATGTTGAACACTTGGTTAACTGATTATATTCACCTGTTTTTGTAATTGTGTTAGTGGATATTGTAACAGTGACTGGGTTTCTCCACCCTGTGCACCCATAAACGAACGGAGGTGGTGGAGTCTTGGGAATGAAAGAACTATTAGCTGAGGAGCAGGGGAGATTCAGGAGGATAGTGGAGGCAGAATAATGATAGATTGAGAGGAAAACAGTGCTAGCTAGAGCAATGAGCGAGACTGTAAGAGATAGTGATATTCTTATTTTGATTGTGTGCCCAGGACCTTAGGAACTGCATTGCATTAATAATGTGCTCCGGCAATCCTGAAAAGCTTACTTGGTGGTACTGTGTGGCTTTTTCAAGGGTCACTACAGTATTTTTCACATGTTCTGTGTAATTGTTTGCACTATCTAACTTGGTGGGGGTTTGGACTAACTGTACAGTCAACAAAAGAAAGAGACTCAGAGAGACAGAGAAAGTGAGAGAGAGAGTGCTTGTGAAAGGTCACTGGTTCTAGTTTCAGAAAAAAGAAAATAAGACATAGGATGCTACGTAGGATCTCTCCAGCAGCTATTCCAGCCTAACAATCAACATTATTATTATAATTTTTTAATTGCAAGAGAGAAGCCGTCAATATAAAGTTATGCATCAGTGAAGCTGGAGGGTGATAATGGGAAATGCCACCCTATTTGATTGGGTAATTAGTAGCTTTAACCTTTTTACACACCTCCTTCTCTTTTTGTGTTGCAACTTTCATCATTGCATAGACGACATTTCCAAGTGGATTTCAGGGGGTCAGTCATCTAAAACTACATTAAACTGTCATGCTATATGGCACTTATTCATAAGATAATGGAATACTTTCTGCATTTGACTTGAAATCTTACCTTTATCCTGTCTCTCATCTCTTGATTTGCTCAGGGTATTCTGCAGCCAGTCAGTTAATGAAGTTATTTGAGAAGCCTTTTGAATATCTTTTATTTTCTGTTTTTAATTTTATTCTTTCCTTCTTTGGCATCCTGTCATGAACACTGCAATTGAAAATTACTAACTTAAAATCTGTATTAAGTGCAAGTTATTTTTACACGGAGGTTATGACCATCGGTGCAAATGCATTTATCCTGTAAACATGAAACAGAAGTAAAAATTAGGTGAGAAAACACGATGCTTACTCATTTTTAACCACAAATAATGAAGTCTAGTCTTGCTATAGACATAGACTTTCCAAAGTTTAATATACAAATTATTCACTTGGTGCTTGTTACACTTGAGTGTTTTTCACTACATTATAGAGAAGTATAAGATGCTTTTGTGACAGGTAATGTGTCATAAATTATGAAGAATCACTCAAACAGGGAAAGACAGTTTAAGACAAATGATGTTTAGAAAACCCCAAACTCAGTCAGAGGTTGTTCCTCATCTAAACTGTAGAAATCACACATTCTTTTGACCATCTTCATTATAGAGAAGTATAAGATGCTTTTGTGACAGGTAATGTGTCATAAATTATGAAGAATCACTACTTTATAGAGAAGTATAAGACCTTTACAAAGCAATTGTTTTTGGGTTATTCAACTTATTATGTTTCTCTAAATACATGTCGTAAAATATTGATAATATAGTATGGAGTGTATTTGCTGAAAATAAATTGTTTGATGGAAAACAAACTTTTGCACTAGAAACACTTGGATAATTTTGATAAATGATGCAACTTACTTTTTCTTGTTTAAAATTGGTCTCTATTATTTTTTCAGTGAATAAATTTAGTGTTTTCAGATTGCATATATTATTTGCACAATCCAATGAAATGCAGTCCAATTGAGCAGTAACCGTCCCAATCTAGCAAAACGTACATTTTATTGGTTTAGCTGTGTGTGCATTGCCCAGGCCCCGTTCTGTCTTTAACGAACATGGCAGAAGTAGCAAAGTTGTGATGAGGCAAAATTAAAAAATAATATATAAACATATATTTTCTCATAAGAGCATGGGCAATGGCCCCTCTTGCCTGCATGCTGTTCACCAGTGTGTCCCATGTTTTACATTAGGAAAGCGGTTAGAAATGTAAAAACACATGTCACAGAACACAAAATGAACATATGGTCTAAGCATCTAAAACATTCAGTTTCCAGACATTTTAATGAGTACATGCATTATAGTGATTATTATGTAACTTAATATGCAACTAAGTTTGTTCTTCATCACAGTACAGGCTTACTGAGTTACGTATGAGATAGGGACTGCAGGTTTGTACTTAAGTTGAATTTGTACATTGTTGGAAGTTGGAACAGGTACATTATTTTCATAAATGCTATTGTTGACTGACTGTAACCAAGTGCCCTGCCAAAGAATAATGGAGTTTCACCTCTTTCTGACCTTTTTATTATTTCTACTTTGTTTTGAATGGTGATGGTTTTTCTCTTCTTTACTGTATTACGAGCACTTGCATCAGATTTGTGTTTCAGAGACATTCTTGAAGGGTGAAGACAAAAGGTTAAGATGAGCTCTTTTGCACAGTACTGTACAGCTATCACAGCAGAAAGGCACCCGTCCTCAGCAGATGTAATTATGCACTTTTCATTACGCTATAACTTATTCAGTTTATTACATAGAAAATCACCCGAAAAATTCTGGACCATCGAGAAGCGTGCGAGTAGTAATATGTCAGGCACCTTCTGTCAAACTGTCAATCAAAATGATTTATGACCTTAAGCTGGGATATCGAAACATTTTTACTTTATAAACTCTCATTTGTTACAACCGGTTGGAGATAGCCTCCAACGATCAACGGGATCCAGGAGCATATATTGAAGTGAATGCTTAATAGACATAAGGCAACTGTGTTTTCATTCATTTCGCTAAATGAAAAGTAATTATTTTAATACAGAATAGTAGCCCCCCAAAGGCTGGGTGATTTTAGACATGTGAGTAGTATAATTAAGTTATTTTTAAAAGTAATCCCACACTGCACAAGAGAGACAGATTCCACGTGTGTTTTAGGATTTGCTGTGGTCAGTGATGATTTTTAATTTTTTTCCTTAGCTCATTTCTATAACATAGGAGCCTTTTGACAAAGGAAAACTCTGTAAATACACTTGTGCATTTAAACAGAGATTTATAAGAAAGCAGGTTTCTACCTTAGCCTGATTACTCACCTTATCCCAGTTTTGTACGTGCATGTAAAATCACTCACTGTTACACTAGCACAAACTTTGGACATTTTCTGTCTACTCAAAAAACTAAAATTATTTCTATTAACACAGGTGATAACTGAAAAACATTTCACTATTTTTAATTATAAAGTTAAAAACAGAAAAGCCCAATTATGATTTTTGTTTTGTCATGGTATGGGTCCTAGGGTGACACTTTTCCCCTTTATACTCTTTCTTATGTAGACCTTAACACATATTCTTACCAAAATAGTTCATCATTTCCCAATTCCTGTAACTTCAGGTAATTAGACAGAGCTCCATAACAGGCAAGAGAAAAGTATTATAGGTCAAATACACAGTGCCATAAAACAAAAGCACTGAACGCCACACAGCCTGGTATTGTTAAATGTTTCATTTTTTTTCCAGGTAACAAAATACATTTTCAGTAGCCACGTTGACCAGTTGCTTTAACATGAAAATAAAGCATCTAAAAGCATCTTTGTAAAGGTCAAATTTTAAAACATAACAAAAATCCTTGTTTCCAAAAGAGTTCTGCCCATTTTTTCCAACAGTTTTCTTGACAGATCTTTGGAATCATCATAGCCTTTCTGATCACATCCACCCCAAACATAGCATATAACTTTAATTTCTGTACTCATTTTAAATGATAATAGACAGTATAAAGTCCCTAAAGGAACTGGGTAGGAACTGTCAACATCTGATATCTTCTATCATATCTTTTTTGCAAACAGAGCTTTCATAGCAGTTTTAATCGAGCATCTTTTGAAAGTAGCCCACTAATACCAATATGTCTTTTTTTTAAAATTAATTATATACCATAGATGCATATTTTATTATAACTACTTTTATCAACTTTTATCTAACTGAATATTTATTTTTCTAGTATCAGAATGTACAGTAGTTTAAGTTATTTTGTTTTGGGTTCAATAGATGTATTTTTCATATTTTCGATTCTTTTTTTTTTTTTCACATCTTCGCGCCCCCTTTTTGTTACTTCACGCCCCCTAGGGGGCCATCCCACAGTTTGAGAACTACGGTTGTACGAGATTATTTGTAAAACACTCTGTGGCACTTCAAGCTAAATTAGATTTCCTTGGTTATTCAGCCGTCCATCGGTGTTCCATTTTTGTTATAAATTGTATTTAGTCTCTATTTACTAAACATTTTATGTTGAATAGAAAACAGATATCTTGTTCAGGTTTTAATTTAAAACCGCATTTTCATCAACAGGCCCTTTGGTATTCAGGATGCTTAGTATAATACAAAGTTTTAGAAATTCTGTTAATGCTTGGTAACAGCCTTCCATTTTACATCAGTTATGAGCCCCTGAAAAATAAGAATGGTTATAGTATGTTATAAGAGCTTGTACACTACAGGGCTGATGATTAGGCTTATGCTGGACACGTTAGGCAAATCAGGATGGAAATTTTTAGTGAATAGTTACATAATATTATATGTGTTAGCACAAGGATTAAAATTTTACTAAAACTTTGTGGTTTATTCTTTCTTTTAGGTAGTCCAGATGACATAGGACAGCTATCATTGAAAACTGCTTTTCCCTCTGTTTGTGAAAAAGCACCCTTTGTTTTAGTAGCATTCAGGGTGAAAGGGGATGTAAGTTTAAACTGTGATTCCAAGAGTCAACAAGCATCTGCAATCTTCTTGAATACGAGTCAAAGGACCAGGGTTTGTGCAGGGATCATAGTTAGGGTCAGAGTTAAGCTAGACATTTTAATTCCAAAATATATCACAAATCACAAATATAAGATAGATAGATAGATAGATACTTTATTAATCCCAAGGGGAAATTCACATAATCCAGCAGCAGTATACTGATACAAAGATACAATATTAAATTAAATAGTAATAAAAATGAAAAAAAATTAAAATAAAATTAATGTTCGCATTTACTCCCCCGGGTGGAATTGAAGAGTCGCATAGTGCGGGGGAGGAACGATCTCTTCAGTCTGTCAGTGGAGCAGGACAGTGACAAAAGTCTGTCACTGAAGCTACTCCTCTGCCTGGAGATGACACTGTTAAGTGGATGCAGTGGATTATTTATGATTGACAGGAGTTTGCTTAGAGCCCATCGCTCTGCCACAGATGTTAAACTGTCCAACTTTAATCCTACAATGGAGCCTGCCTTCTTAACAAGTTTGTCCAGGCGTGAGGCGTCTTTCATCTTTATGCTGCCACCCCAGCACACCACCGCGTAGAAGAGGGCACTCACCACAACCGTCTGGTAGAACATCTGCAGCATCTTACTGCAGATGTTGAAGGATGCCAACCTTCTCAGAAAGTATAGTCTGCTTTGACCTTTCTTACATAGAGCATCAGTATTGGCAGTCCAGTCCAATTTGTCATCCAGCTGCACTCCCAGATATTTAAAGGTCTGCACCCTCTGCACACAGTCACCTCTGATGATCACAGGGTCCATGAGGGGCCTAGGCCTCCTAAAATCCACCACCAGCTCCTTGGTCTTACTGGTGTTAAGGTGTAAGTGGTTTGAGTCGCACCATTTAACAAAGTCTTTGATTAACTTTCTGTACTCCTCCTCCTGCCCACTCCTGATGCAGCCCACAATAGCAGTGTCATCAGCGAACCTTTGCACGTGACAGGACTCCGAGTCATATTGGAAGTCTGATGTATATAGACTGAACAGGACCGGAGAAAGTACAGTCCCCTGCAGCGTCCCTGTATTGCTGCACACAATGTCAGATAGTAAAAAGTAAAGTTTACATATCCTAAGTCACAGAGGAGATTAAAAACATATTAAGACCGGATCAACAAGGGATCACCCCAAGCTCACAGCACACTACAACAGAACCTACGTGTTCTGCGGTATATTATCAGCTAAGCTGTCATCTATTTAGCCAGTTCCACGGGGTTGCAAAGAGTTGGGGAAAACATTATTTAACATCTGCTAGTATGAGGCTAATTAACATTAGTTAAGTTTTTTATATAGCCCGACAAATGCAAGGCGCTTGGGGGGCAAAGACTCTTTGAAAAGAGACTCCCACCCCACCGGCCTGATTGGGCCTCCTTTGTGTCAAGAGCATTTTGATGGATCTCTCTTATTCGAGTCTGTGAAATGTACTTCTACATAAAAAAACCTAAGGTCTCGGGAGTATGGTCATTGTGAATAGTTAATACAGAAAAGAGAATATAGAACACATGCCAAACTTGTCCTATCTCTTCTGAAAAACCTTAGTTGAATTTTGAACATCATGTCCTATGTTTGGTTAACACTATGGACACAGGCGCTAGATCTCTGTCATATTGACCTTTAAAGAATAAAGATTATAGAATCTTTTGCACTCTCCATTACAAGATCCATAGCCCCCTCAGGATGTTTGACAATTAAGTGAAGACCCTTTAGTTTGTCAGAATCATGGGGTTAGCGCACAGGTCCATATTCTAAAATATCTTAGATTATATCTATTTAGTTTAGTCGGCACTGTTCATTTTCAATATGTGGTATACTTCCCTGACCAGGGGCTTCTTGTCAAAAGGTTAAAATAAAACAGCAATCAGCATAATCAGCAACATTTGTTATTAAGTGTAGAGGTTTGTCTTGCATTCTAATTCTTAAAGCTGTATCAAACTATTGTTAATTTCAAAGCAAAATGCACCCAATCATTTTGTTTATAACTAAATTAAATAATCCTTTTAAATAGATCCCAGTGCTTGATAATACTTAACACTAACTGATATCATTAAATGATACTTCTGTGTTTTATTCAGGTTTACTATTTACTGCTACAGTGAGCCCGATTCGAAAGAGTACGGTCCCTTCTGTATGTAGTTCAGAATACTGACCTCTTATTACGCCAGAGCTAATACACAACCGGCCTGCGCTTTTAAACCATACCTGAATATTCTCAGAGAAGAGGCTCTGTTTGGATTTTCAGACGCCGAGACAAAAAATACTTGATTGTAAAGCCCGTTTCGGTATGAAAAAGCTAATATGGTTTGCTTCAGTCCTATGAATTTGTACATTAATCGTCGTACACGCAGATAGATATAAATGCTGCATCTTATATTATACGCACACACGAGCGCGCTCATGCGTGCTACCTCACGAGCGCACGCACGCACTTGAGAATAAACTTGGAAATTATTCATATTAAGGATAAAATATAAGGGTTCATCCATCCGTTTTCTAAAAACATACTTGTTTGGCGCATATGATAATCAAAAATATGCCATACCGTGATCCTTGATGTTTCCGACGAGATTCGGTGTCCTCTTTCAGTATTAACGGCCTGCTGAGTAATGGACCGGTCTGAACACTTATTTATATACCCAAAAAAAGCGGTATTTTTTGAAATGGGCACGTTAATCTGTAATAACAGCTGCTTGCCCATCATTTTAACTGGACACCCGTGTAATGTCTGTTGTCTGTCACAAGGCTGACATCGAAAAATCCTTATATCGAAAAGTCCAGAATTTTTGAAATAGAATCCATTGTAAGACTTAAGATTTCTTTAAACAGTTGTCTTTAAGACACCAGCCACCGGTTGCTCTGAGGTGAAAGACTTTTAAAAATCCATCCGTCTTCGGGAAAAAGTGCATGCCCACAACATGGGATAGAGGAGGAGGGGGTTTACGCCTAGTTGTTGATAAGCATGCGCGCTCCTGTGCCTGGGTTAGGGGATGGGGGAACTTACACACAGCACCGAGCATATGGCCTGCACTGACGGCTATAGCTACGCTCCGGGCTCAGTGTGAACAGCGAGAGAGAGAGAGATCCTTTCTGTGTGCTTCGAACTACGTGACCTTGCCTGCACATAAGCTTAGAGCTTTAGCACTGATCAGCTTGCGGGCACGCGCAGGGGGTTGCTAAAAGCCGGACTGTGCAAAAGACTGTGCAGAGGCGGCCTGAAATCTCCTTTCTGTGTGCGATGTTGAAGGCTTTTTTCAGAGCCGTGCCTGTCTGTGAGTTGGATGTCAGTTGTTGTTTTGTGAAAGGATTTTCACGGAGATGGGAAAAGCTGGACCTGTAAGTGGGTTTAGATAAAATAGAAGGGGTTTACTAATGATACAGCAACGATTGGATAGATATTTTAAAAATAACAGTTAAATAGATACAAGGATTCTTACCCAAAGCAATATTTGCAGGAATGGCGACAAGTTAGATCGGTCCCGCCGGAGCATGTGTGCGTATGTCCTCGGAAGAAGTGTGCCAGGAAGTGGAGGGGCCAACCAACAGGTGCTGCCCAGCCATCAGGTGCTGCCTGTCTGTGGGTCCTAGGCAGGCCCTTCAGGCTGGGGACATGCCTGAACTTGTCCAGGGTCCGGCTGCAACATGCCTGAACTTGTCTTCGGAAGAGGGGGGCCTAGGCATCCCTTGGGCTGGTCTGGACTTGCCCTAGTGAGATGGGGCAGGGCAGGTGGCCAAGCAGGTCGGTGAGGTGGTGGTGGGGTTCAAGGAGGGAACGGCTATCCATCAAAATGCCCTTGACAGAAAGGAGGACCAAACAGGTGGTTGGGGGGCTCAAGGAGGGGGGCAGACATCCATCAAATTGCCCTTGACAGAAAGTAGGACCAAACAGGTGGATGGGGTGGGAGAAAGGAGGGGGGCAAACAGGTGGCCGAACAGGTGGTTGGGGGCGGTGACAAGGAGGGGGCAAACAGGTGGCCGAACAGGTGGTTGGGGGGGCAGGGACAAGGAAGGGGGCAAACAGGTGGCCGAACAGGTGGTTGGGGGCGGGACTTCCGGTCATCAATCAAAAGGGGGCGGGGCTTAAGGTAATAAATCTTTTTGATTGACAGCTTACCAGAAGGTGCCTGACATATTACTACCCGTGCGAACTGACAACATGAAGAATCGTCTTCGCTCCAAACTGTAATCGTCCCCACATAAATCAAAGTCATCCTGATGATCTGAATCTGCATAATTAGATCTGGCCCACCCTGTACTGACAAGAGACAACTTCCTGTTATGTGTGTCACAGTACAAGCAGGTTTGCTATTGAGAATGAATGGGGGCAAAGATGGGCGGTTCATCACCAGCCCACCTCACAGTCACCTCCACTACAGCAAGCTGCCTGCAGTGTCTGCAACACCACCGCCCCCATTCAACATACAGCCATCCAAGGCACACAACAATGCTACCCCCTGCCACCCCGTTCACCCTCAATGGCCTCCATTTAGCCACAACTGGGTCACCGCTTGCAGCATTACCAGCCGCCCACCTATTATGAATGGGGCAGCCGTGTGTGGTGGGCAGGCAGTGAAACCGCTTACCGCCTGGAGCAAGCAGAGGGACACTACTGCGCGAGCAGCGAAATTGCCCCCCTCTAGCCTCCGTCCAGCCACCGCTTGCAGCGTTCCCAGACTGAAGATGACAAATCGTCAGTTACTGAGGCGCATGCGTCACAGCTGCAGCCCTGTTCGTATGTCATAGGTCGGGTGTCCGTAACCTGGGGACTACCTGTATCACACCCCAACAACATGACCTTGTTTTCATTCTTTGATAATATAACACATTCATAGTTACAGAGGTGAGCTACCTATTGTTTATTTTTTCTCTTTGAAAATGTAGCTTTTTTCAATTTTTTCCATTACTGCATACATTTACCAAAATTACTATTTAGTTATATTCTTGTTCTTTTATTTTTCAACCTAAATGTAGAACATCCAAATAAATAATTTATAACTTGTAAGACAAGCACAGCACAGGAGGTATAATAATTTCTGGTAGTTGTGTGTATGGGGGTATTTTTATGTAATTCTACATAAGTGTAAATATATATATATTAGTATATACTATATACATACATGATTATGCAATTATCTTGGTACTTCAATTATCTTAATTAACCATGTTTAGTGCTTTTTAAGTTTTGACTGGTAATTTTTGTTCATTTCTATATAAAGTAGCTTCCTGATTCATCATTCTCTGGCCTTGAAAAATGAATTTTCCGAAACAATTTGGCCTCAAAGATATATTTTGACTTCTGTTGTTAATCTTCTGTTTGAACCATCTAATATGTAGTTTGGGAAACACCTTGCTTCTTTGAATTTGAACTTGAAGTACCCTGCTGATACCAGAAATATTGAGAGTATTTTACTACATATTATCTGCACAATTCTTTTTAAGTGCTTTAGTATATAATTTGCAAAGAACCCATTGCATTAGCCCTTTCTGTATGTCTGTCTGCATGAAACATCTGGAACCTTTGTGGATTGATTTTGTTGAAATGTGGCACAATTATTCTTCAGGAAAATTTGTCTAGACAGGTCAATTTTCTTTGAGATATCTTGACTAGATCATGCTGTACACAGTTCTAAAATTTCAAAATCTGCCATCGAAAAAACATTGTCAAATTTGTGAACTTGCCAATACTATAATGGAGAAACATTCTGTGTGACTTCAACTTGTTTTACTGTTTACCTTCTTAGTGGTTATATGAACATTTTTTTGTATTTTCCATTTTTTCACCTACAAAAGCCTCTAATGACAGCAAACTGATCCCCAGTACAAATTAATGAAACACCAGTAGACTGCATATGCAAGTTACGAGGTCACTGTCACTAGCTACTTGCCACTGCATCACTAAGTTGTTTCTGCCCTATAAAGTCTTACCAGTGACTAAAGTTGAAAGAGAGCCAGTGCTTAAATATGTCATACCTCCTAATGCTTTAAGTTGTAACAAACTAGTTAAACTGTCTTTCTAACCATACAAGTTTAAAATGGATGCACAGAAAATGAAAGGTTATCTAGATATGAAGCCATGTGGTGTGTAAACTATTGTGTATAAATAAACATTTACTCAGTATTAATCTTACAGTAAACCACCCTGACAGCTCTATTATCTGCTTTAAGAATAAATCACAGAAACAGATAAAGAGTTGGGCCACAGTAGTGAACCCTGCATAATTTGCAGATTGGAAATGTGCAAAAAGAAAAACAATAAACTGTCTTTTCAGATGCAAGTCTCCTATCGACTGACACCAAGATGGTATCGGAGCCAGTTTTCACTTTGCAGGACAGAAAGAGGTGGGTTCAGGTGATCTGGACCCAGATGTGATGTCATTGGAATTGTGACTGTCAATCACTGCATCTGCAGTGGGAGGAAGAGAAAAGGCATTAGGCAAAAGTGCCAACAACTGGTTGGGAGTGTAATTACATTTATATGAGCCATAATGGTGTCTCCCAAGTGTACATGCGTGACATGGCTCTCCCCTCAGCCCAGACACGTCAGGTCAGACAGCCTGAATCAAGAGGTCATGTTTCCAAGAAAGCACAATGTGATGACAGCAATCCAGGACTTTAAATTTAAAAGGCTGGAGGTCCAAGAACCATCTAGTGATGTGTGGATTTCATTCATTGTGTCTGTCAGTAGAATGAACTCATGGCCAAGGAGGTAGTACCTCAGCTTATGAACAGCCCATTTAATTGTCAATATTTCTCTTTCACCATTTGCATAACTGTATTCCCAGTCCAAAAGTGTCTGGTTCAGGAACTTGACAGGGTGTTGTACAATACTCTGTCTCAGCATGGTTTTACGATGCGTTGAACTGGACTAAAAAAGGTAGTCAGGAGCCAATAATACAAGTGCAGTCACAAAATGCAGTTTCTGTTTTTTCATCCCAAACCACCGTATTAGGAGCTGTCTTCTTTGTCAAATCAGTCAAAGGTGCAGTTCTTTCAGAAAAGCGATTTACAAACCAATAGTAGTACCTACAAAGTCCCAGGAAGGCTTATACTTGCCCCTGAATTTGTGGATAGAGCCAGTTGAGTATGGCATTAATTTTGGTGAACTGTGGTCAATCCGTATCACCTCAGACTGTATACCCTAAATATATGGCTTTGGTGAACCCAAAATAACATTTCACTCAAGGAGTTCATCCACTCGAGGCATCGGATAGGCATTAAAGTGGGATATTTGATTAAGCCAAAGAAAGTCATTGAAAAAGCACCAGCTGCCATCAGGCTTTGGGACCAAGACGATAGTATTCATTTGATCTCTGTTTGTTTTGCTTCTGGGAGTTTATACAGGCATTCTCGATTGACTAACCTCAGGTCAGTTATGATGTCATGCTCAATCAGAGAGAACCTAACATGCTTGTCATTAACCGCATCCATGATGGACAGGATGGCTACTTAGAGACCCCGTTGTTGCTTGGGCATCAAATTAAAACTGAAATTAAGGTTTCTGTTTAAAGCAAAGAAGGAAGGTTGTTGACTGGAGTAGGGACTGGGATCCTGTTATTTCCATGGTTTCAACAGATTATGTGATAAACATGTTTGACCAGTTGACGATTGGGTCGTTTGACCAGATAGTATACCAACTTTTTCCTCTCCTTAATTTCATAGGGCCCTTGTCAATTGGCCAATAAGTTGAAATGGGAAGTGGGAATGACAACCATAACATGATTTTAAGGAGCAAACTCACAGAGCATTGTTCCATGGCTATAGATCTGGGCCTGTGAAAATTGTACATGCTCCATATTGCAATATATAGTGCAATATATTCAAGGAAATTTCTGGAAGGGAGTGCCTCACTTTTCCAACCTTCTTTTAAGATATCTAGTAATCCCCAGGGTTGATGCTCATATAGTAATTCAAAAAGTGAAAAACCACTAGAGGCTTGTGGGACTTCGTGTTATACAAATAACACAAAGGTTAGTAACTGATTCTGGTTTCTACAGTTTATCACTGACCACCTTACAAAGTATTTGCTTGAGCGTCTGATTAAACTGCTCTACTAAAACATTGATTTAAGGATGGCATACTGAGGTTTTAAGGTGCTTGATTTGGAGTAATTTGGCAATATCCCTGAACATCTTTAAGGTAAACAGTGTCCCTTGATCCATTAGGATTACTTTAGGGAGGACGACCTGTGTGAAGACCCCTACCAGTTCCCATGCAATGTTTTTGGAATTGGCCTGTCTCTGACACACAATTTAATAAATCATTTTCAAGCACAAAATGTGTTCCTGTTGGCATGAAATGGACAGCACATTAACCGTTGACTGTTGACTTCAGGTAGTCATCATTCCACTTTTCTCTTTCAAAAGTGGGCGGTTTTTCAAAATTGGAATTGGAGGTCTGAGAAGGGATCAGGGTTGACCTACCTGGGTGGAGTTGGTGACACCCGTGACTTTGCTAGAGATATTGAGGTGAGTAAGTGTAACATCTTAGTCATTGTCCACATGAGATGATGTTTCATCATCTACTGCTAGGCCTACTGAATTAGCAGATTTGTTTAGTGCTTTTCTGCTTTTACTTTCAGACTAGTCCCACCCCCAATATAAGATAGGATGGACTGCACATAACCGCCACTTATGTCCGCCACATAAAGGTAATTACAAAAGAAGCAGACCTGTACCATTGAGTTGCTCCATGGTTACACGTTAGACAGGTCTTCCCGGTTACCCATTGGTGCCGAAGCACAAATTGGAGAGCAACAATTGAAATGTTACTCCCAGAATGAATACGTGCAGTCATTTTATGTGCATTTATTACTATCTCACCTATATAAAGGAGGCATAAGGAAGAGTATGATACCTTTCTCCCCTGGCCCAACTTCAGTCCATCGGCTCGTTGAGATGGGGACAGTTGGGGATGCTGTGACCAATTTCTCCACACATGTAACAGCAAAGAGTAGGTGCTGATTCTTTTCATCTGGTCCCCAAATTCATGTTGTGACTTGTAAGCTTGCTTTTAGAGACACATACCATATATGGTATAGGCCAATCAGTGGTCCATTTTGAACACTCGCGTTGCTTGGCTGCCTGGTGCCCCCTAAGGTGTCTATGAGGGTCTCTGTATTCTTCCAGGCCCGTCGGTAGATTGGTTGGAGCAAGAGGTTCAGGGTGGGTGCACACCAGATAATCATCTGTCATGATTTCCACTATTTTCTTTGCATTATTGATCACTACCTTCAACCGATGGCCCCATATATCATACTCCTGATAGAGCTACTCCCTGTACTGCATCACTTGCTGGCATCCATTTACTTCACACTGGGCCAAAACTTCTCATTTCAAGGTGTCATACTCCGAGGTGGCCCACTCATCGAAGTTGAAGTAAACCCTCTCAACCTTCCCCATAAGGAATGACACCAGAATGTACGCCCTCTCCATTCAATCCCAGTGAAGTCAGGTTGATCTTTGCTCAAAACCCAAAAAAATATGTCTCAATGTCATGTTTCAGTAGGAGCAGTAATAGTACATGGGATGGATCGAAGGCACTCTATTCTTGTAGTGCCATTCAGATTAGATTTCATGTCTCTGCCTTAGTGAGCTGGGTCTGTTGTTCCGTGACCTGTACCCAGAGCTCCTGAACCTCAGCTGTGAGTGCAGCCAGGATAGTTGTCAGATCCACCTGCTCTGTCATCTTCAGGTGTAGAAATCCTGGAAACTACTCTAAGAATATATCAAAAAAACAAATAAAGATTCAGGGCATTGTATTGAATCCCATATACAGTAATTGGCAGACTGGAAATGCACAAACAGAAAAACAATAAATTGTCTAATCGACTGACTCTGAGATGGCATCAAAACTGTTTTTTATTTTGGAGGACAGGAAGAGGCGGATTTTGGTTATCTGGAACCGTTGCAACTGTAAAGCACTGCTTCTGCAAAGGGAGGAAGAGGAAAGGTGTTAGGCAACAGTGCCAACTCCTGATTGGGAGTGTAATTTAATTTATATGAGCCATGAAGTTGTCTCCCAAGCACACGTGTGACACTGGAGATTGCAATGATTCACTAATAAATTACTAGGGTGACCAAACCTGGTGACAGGGACAATTCCAATTTTTGGCTATACATCCTGTTAAATAACTAAAGAATAGCAGAAAACCCCAATTTTAACAGGCTGCCCATCTAACAAAACATTACTCCATTGAAACAAACATTATCACAATATACAGTGTTTACAACTCTCCAAGGTTGAGGCCCCAAACCAAACCCCCTCCTCCCTCTTGATGTAATATAATAGGGTAGACAAAACTCAGAGGAGACCCCTGCTTGATTATGAACATTATGGCGGTAACCAACAAACAGAAAGCACTGCCATTTATTTGTTTTTAAATCAACAACAATGAAGAATCATATGAGTTTATTTATTAAAGTGCCTTTTTCTTGCATGCCCTGATCATACTCTGATGAGTTAAAGCAGGCACTAAACACGGATAAGCATTATGCATAAGCATACATACTACACAAATGTCCTGCTTTGGGACAGTGAAAATCATGTCATCCTATAATTTACTATCAGAGTGCCACATTCATCTGATATCCATAACGGTCAGTCACTGTAATAAAGTTTGCCTTACACTTGTGTCATTCCCTAACATTTGTCGTAACTGAATCCCATTGCAAGTCCCATTTCATGAAAATAACTATGACCAGGCATTTTCAACCCAAGATAGAATTCATTACAAAAGTTGTTTTTTTTTGTTGTTTAATTCTGGTTATGTTAATTGTCAATTGCAAATTGTCACTGTGTGTGTATGTGAATGAAAGTGTTCCCTGTGATGGACTAAAGTCCTGTCTATGTGTATTTTCAGCCTTTTGCCCATTCCGATTGACCTCTTTGGCCCCCACAACCCTGAAATTAACTGAGAAGGTTCTAGAACCTACTTATAGCACCAGCACAGTCCTCAAACACACCCTAATGTTACACCATGCATATATTTTCTAACTTGTTTAGTTTGTTTTTTTGTATATTGATCTATCCTTATTGATTTTTCAATTATCTTTTGTTAAAACCATTTGCTTTACTTTTTATAGATTTTAACTTAATCAATTGTAATCTGGCTTACTATTTTCAGTAAAACTACAGTCATATAAAAATGTTTGGGAACCCTTTTCAGCCTGCATAATAATTTACTCTTACATTAAACAAAAAAGATAACAGTGGTATGTCTTTCATTTCCTAGGAACATCTGAGTACTGGTGTGTTTTCCGAACAAAGATTTTTAGTAAAGCAGTATTTAGTTGTATTAAATTAAATCAAATGTTATAAACTGTGTAATAAATGAATCAAAAGACAGCATAAAGGTTTGGGGTTTCCGGCCCCGTATACTGTAAAATTCTCCACAATAAACAAAAATTCCAGGTCGATACATAAACTCAAAAACTGCACAATATGCAGGACGCCAAAGATGGCGTCGGCGGACATTTTATGGGGGAGGAGCTGGAAGTGGAGGAATGCTGGGAAGGAACCGTGGGGAAAGAATCCAGTCACTCATTGAAGGCTTTAGGATGCTCTACTAAGTATTGATGTAATATCTCTGTTGGTATGATTAATTTTGGTATGCTGCATATTGCATATTTTCTGTTAATCCAATAAAATTAATGTCACTGCTGAAATACTACTGTTTCCATAAGGCATGTCATATATTAAAAGGAAGTTGCTACTTTGAAAGCTCAGCCAATGATAAACAAAAATCCGAAGAATTGAGAGGGGTTCCTTTTCATATGACTGCTTATGATGTTTTTCTGTGAGGGCTAATTACATTTAAAAACAGTAATTACACATAAATATCTATAAAGATTTGTATCTCTTTGAATTAGAAGGCTTTATTGATTGCTACCCACTGTAATACTCTATAGTTATGTTTAGTACCTTCTACTTAACAGCATCTTTAATAGGTTGTAATAATCCTTATTCTTCATTTATTATTTGTTTGGCAATTATATAAGCCGTTTAATAATAGTTAGTCTGCTGCTCCATTTTTATAGTGTCTGTTTCCCTGAAGGATTATACAAACTGAAAGGTTTTCCTGATGAGTTTTATTTACTGACTAGAAAAATACCCATGCTTCGCAGCAGAGAAGTAGTGTGTTAAAGAAGTAATGAAAAAGAAAAGGAAACATTTTGAAAATAACGTAACATGATTGTCAATGTAATTGTTTTGTCACTGTTATGAGTGTTGCTGTCACATATAAATATATATATATATATATATATATATATATATATATATATATATATATATATATATATATATATATATATATATATATATATATAAAGTACATATACACACACATATATATACCTATACACATATACATACATATGTACATATATACATATACACATATATATATATATATATATATATATATATATATATATATACACACTGTGGAGGACTGTCGGCTTTGTGTTCCGGCCCTCACCCCCAGGCCGCCAGGAGGAGCTCTCCCGACAGCAGGATCGTGCCCCGAGTTCCAGCAGGGCCTCATGGACTATGTAGTGTTTTTACACAGCCCAGCTGGATACCTTGGGGGCCACTGGGAGTCGCTGTAGGGGGGCTCGTGGGCTCATGTGTGCCCTATAATCCGGGAGTATGCCACGGTCACGTGACAGGAAGGAGCGACGTGCTCCCGGGTTGAAGAAAAGGATTGTTTACCCTGACCCAGAAGTAATAAAGAACTGTGGACTAATTGGGCAGGAACACCTCCGGGTCAGGGGCTATAAAAGGACTACGGGCCAGTCCAGACACTGAGCTGAGCTGGGAGGTAGAGGGTCGAAGTGTCTGGGCGATGAGGAGAGTGTTATTGTGTTGATTTAGTGAATGAATAGTGTGGATAGTGCTTTGTGCATGTTAATGATAACAATAAAGAAGTCTTGGACTTTTATCCGGTGTCTGGTGTGGTACCTGAGGGTTCAAGGGAGCACTAGCGCCCCCTACTGCCACAACACAAACACACACATCCACATATATATACATATCTACGTACATATACACACATATACATACCTACACACACACACATACATATATATACAGTACATACACATAAACATATATATATACATATATACACATATCTACATATATTCACACATACATATACACACACACACACACATATATACATATATATATATATATATATATATATATATAACACACTTTCGGGTGCAAGCAGCTGTTGCTGGGCGTGCCAGACTCCATTGAGGAAGAAAACCGAAAAACATTATTTGTACAAATTCTTAATTTATCTATCCATTACTAAATAATTAAATAGGCAGGCTACTTCGTATCAGTGCCATACGCTGCTTGTTAAAACGGATGACTTCTGCTCTTACATGCACGTAGTGTTGCGTGGGCATTATGAACTATCGTATCTGTTCAAGTTCTATTTAAATTTTAAATATAAGTAATTTTTATTTAGTCGACAGAAATATCGTTGGTAGGAATGTAAGTTAAATTTAATCATCATTTTCTTAAATTTTTCTTCACCATAGAAATGCAAAGACTAAATTCAACTTACATTCCCAACAAAGATATTTCTGTCGACTAAATAGAACCTACTTATATCCAAATAGAACTTGAAAAGATATATTTTTTCGAATCTGAGTGCGCATTTTAGATCGACTTAACGCGCACCACATCAAGCTCCGTGCTATTGTGCTATTGTGCTCTGGTCTGCCTGCCTCAATAAGTCACCATCGCTTCGCCCTTACTTTTTTACCGTTCATTTAATCATGGGCCTCTCTAAAGTTTTGTTTATTTTCGGGTTGTAATGTTCATTAAATTTACGTATCATTTGGTCCATTGCCGGACCGTGCATCTCACAAGTTGGCCTTCAGTACTGCCCTGTCTGAATCAACCTGCCCCTCAAAAACGAATTTATGGTTATAAAAACCATCTTAATATGCAGAAATACAGTATAAAGAGCCGCTGCATCGCAGATAGAATTGCAACATTTCACTCACCAAAAATTTGGATTATTTCTAAACAAAATCCATCCTCCTCTCTTTCCTTAAAAACAGTTCAATCACTCTGTCGTACGGATTATCCGTGCGCCTCAGTTCCATCAAAAAGTCCCTTTCTATCCCCATTGAAGCTAATGCTGAAAATCGAACCTGCGGCTTCTATCCCATCAATGGGTCTGAATACGGTGACGTCGCCACACGCCTGCTACAGGGCCGTACTGACACCAACTCAAAATTTGATTGGTTGAAGCAACAGGTTAATTGACATTTATTCTGTGTTAGAGTGCCTGCACAACGGATTGTAAAGTCCTCTATGCCTGGCAACAAATGATGGCTAAAATTTGATTGGTTAAATGCTTTAATACAAAAATACATGCCTGGAAGCAGCACAACCATCTGAAAAGCTATTAAAGGAAGCGGACAGACTATTTGTAATTATTTAATAAGTATTCATGGAGAAAATATAATTAACATCAGTTTGTGATTCAGATATTTTTACGTATGAATATGCTAAGCACAGTCCTTCACCCGCAAATATTTAGCTTATATGGTCAGGCCCTCAATTACGTGGGAGGTGTGATGACGCGACACGCAACTCCGCCTCCCACGGCTGTCGAGCTGCAGTCTATTACAGTATATTGTGAGCTGGAGGGCTGATCGCACCCCAAATAGAGACAGACGCCCCTGGGAAAACCACAAACACTGACTACACATTGCTCCTTATCCTTGCACTATAACGCGTAATACAAGCCTCGCGCGGTAGTCCGCCGACTTATAAGCCTTGCGCAGCGCCTGTCAGTTTTGGAATTGATTGTTTGCTTTTATCTCTCTCTGCTCCTAGCGGAACTGTTATATCTGACTTGTCATGGAGCACGTTTAAGCTCATGTGTTTGCGGTGTCTGAATAAAAATCCTTCTTTTTTTCTACGACCTTCTGTGTCTCTGTGCAAATCTGTGACCCAAGCGTGACAAGTGGTACCAGAAGTGGGGATCTTAAGAAGAACGATCTTACTGACACGCAAAAGACAGAACTGTTATCTTTGATAGAACGGAACACAGATGTCTTTTCAGATTTACCAGGCAAGACTAACATTACAAAACATAAAATTACCACAGAACCTGATGTTCACGTACAGATGCAGCCATTCCGGATACCGGAAGCGCGGCGAAATATTGTGCGCGAAGAGGTAAAAAAGATGCTGACACTGGGTGTAATTTATGAAAGTAAAAGTGACTGGTGCAGCCCAGTCGTATTAGTCCCAAAGCAAGATGGTTTGGTTCGGTTCTGTATCGATTTCAGACGCTTGAATAAGGTCTCTAAATTCGATGCTTATCCCATGCCCCGTGTCGATGAACTGTTGGAAAAACTGGGTCAGGCGAGCTATATCTCCACGCTAGATCTCACGAAGGCTATTGGCAGGTGCCTTTAGAGGCTAGCAGTTGTGAGAAAACGGCATTTGTGACTCCTGACGGACTCTATGAATTTACAAGACTCCCGTTTGGTCTTCACGGGGCACCTCTAACTTTTCAGCGTATGATGGATCAGATCCTATGTCCTCACTCTGAATATGCTGGGGCATACCTTGACGATGTCGTGATTTTTAGCAATGATTGGAAAACACACTTAGAGCGGCTTCAAGCCGTTCTTGAAAGCTTGAGAAAGGCTGGCCTTACTGCTAACCCTAAGAAATGTAAACTAGGCATGTCCGAGACTCATTACTTAGGCTATTCTATGGGCAAGGGTTTACTTAGGCCACAATTAAGGAAAATAGAAGAAATGCTTGCTTATCCGAGACCTGGGACACAGAAACAAGTACGCGCCTTTCTGGGACTCGCTGGTTACTACAGAAAATTCATTCCAAATTTTGCACATAGAGCTGCTCCTCTTACAGAACTTACTAGAGGCAGAAAAAACCGACCAATCTTGTGGACAGAAAATTGCGAACGTTCTTTCAACGATTTAAAAAAAGCATTGTCTTCTTACCCAGATCTAAGGAACCCGGATTTCACAAAAGATTTTATCTTGCAAACAGACGCAAGTGCATTTGGTGTGGCGCAGTCCTGTCACAAATTTTGATGGAGAAGAACATCCAATCACATATTTGAGTAGGAAATTACTTCCTAGGGAACGCAATTATTCTACAATTGAGAAAGAATGCTTGGCAATTAGGTGGGCTGTGGAAGGGCTTCGCTATTACTTGTGGGGACGAAACTTCACTTTGGTAACTGATCATGCTCCACTTCAGTGGTTGTACCGACAGAAAGATACAAACTCTCGTCTAATGAGATGGTTTCTGGGTTTACAACCTTACAGTTTCACAGTAAAGCACCGACCAGGTTCTGAACACGTCAACGCAGACGTGTTATCACGACTAAATGAACCTAGTACAGAGAGTCGCTTGATTCACAGGAATGTGAATAAAGCTGAGGGGGAGGGTGTGAGCTGGAGGGCTGATCGCACCCCAAATAGAGACAGACGCCCCTGGGAAAACCACAAACACTGACTACACATTGCTCCTTATCCTTGCACTATAACGCGTAATACAAGCCTCGCGCGGTACTCCGCCGACTTATAAGCCTTGCGCAGCGCCTGTCAGTTTTGGAATTGATTGTTTGCTTTTATCTCTCTCTGCTCCTAGCGATACTGTTATATCTGACTTGTCATGGAGCACGTTTAAGCTCATGTGTTTGCGGTGTCTGAATAAAAATCCTTCTTTTTTTCTACGACCTTCTGTGTCTCTGTGCAAATCTGTGACCCAAGCGTGACAATATGGATGAAAAAATAGGTTCCAGTTATGACTGTTACGCGTAGAATTTCAAAATGAAACCTGCCCAACTTTTGTAAGTAAGCTGTAATGAATGAGCCTGCCAAATTTCAGCCTTCAGCCTTCTACCTACACGGGAAGTTGGAGAATTAGTGATGAATGAGTCAGTGAGTGAGTGAGTGTGTCAGTGAGTCAGTCAGTCAGTGAGGGCTTTGACTTTTATTAGTATAGATGACAGTACCCATCACGTTTAATTAGTAAGAAAGTAAAGAGCAAAGAAACTAAAATAGAAAGAAAAGTAAATTAGGGGAGTGTAAATTTCCAGACGATTCCAGTTTAAGGACCCAGTTGGAATTTAGTACAAAAAACAAAACAATTCTGTACAGTACATCAGCCCATCCCATTGCAGACATGTGTGTACACTCACCCACTCTCACTCATACTATGACAAATTAGAAGTGACAGTTAACCTAATTAACACCATTTCCTCATCAAACATTTCAGAATTTGTACTTTGATAAATTTCAGTGTGGTTTATAATAGTTTAAGGTATTTATAGAGTTTAGTTTCAGTTTTGCAGCTGTTAATAATTTGTTCTACTGGATCGACCACCTGATGGCAGCAATTTACAGAATTTGAGTTTCTGGCCAAACAGAGCAGGTATAGCTAGAAAACTCTTGTCTTATATTAAGAATATTGTTAATTTTCCAAAACTTTTCTGTTTCTGTTAGGCGAATGCACAAAGTGGACTGTAGAATTACTTTGTTATATAGTTAAGAAAATCTCATATCTGAATGCATTTTTAAAAGGGTTAACTTAACCGATAAACTGAATAATCATGTGTAATGTTTTGTAGATGTTAACTTTCAAGTTCATATATCTTTTTTGGATTTAACACAATGTTTTTCTATTAGACTTGCTGTTCTTTCTAAATACCAATGCAGACTAGTTTATTCTAATGGAAAAATAATAAGGAAATATTTTGTACAAAGGAGATAAAAAGTTAATGTGTAAATGAAAGTTTTATATTGAAATAGTATTATCTGCAATTTTCATCACATATTTATACAGGACTTTAGCAAATCAACAGAACCATTGGCAGTGAAGAAAAAGCTTAATAATCAGTTGATCACTTTGAGAAAGAAGCCACTCCCCAGAGGAAAAAATTACTGCTCAGTGATGGCATATTTAGTGCTCAGGAGACATAATTTGGGATTCTCAATACTGAATCATTTAGATTTCATCTTTCACTAATATTTCTCAAAAAATGCCTTAGGAGCAGCTATCAAGAAAACAAAGAGAAAAAAGGAGCTAAGATTGAGACATAATTAAGACACAAGACTGAGAAATAGGAGAAAGTACAGAGATCTCAGTAGTGTATCATCTGAGGCTTAATAATGACCTATGTGCTTCTCCATGTACTAAAGAAAGCAACCCTCAAGACTTACATGAGCAAATAAGTATCCATCCAATATCTCAGTAGCAATACAAATAAACTTGAAAAACACAACAGGAAATACATTCAGAATAAATGTATTGTAAAGTCAAATTACATTAATAAAGTAATGCAAAATTAGAGTTCACCAGTAATCATGGTCCAGCATGTTTCTTTTGATGTGTTTTACTCAGGTATTTAAACATTTCTACATGAATTTTTTTACTTTTTAAACAGAAACTTATTTGTTATAATTTTAAAATTGACAAACTGTTAAACAAAAGGATCAGTTCAAAGTAATTGTTTTATTTAATTAAAAAAATGTAACTTGTCAAGAACTTCAAAACTACTTAAAAGCAACTCAATTAAACAAGCAAAAATTCTACATATTTATAATTACTGTATATACATCAATATTTATTAAATATTATAAAGTATTAACAATATAATACATGTATTATATACATATAATTATTAAAACATGAATTTTATATATTTACAAAATAATTAAAAAACAACTTACAGCAATGTATGATATTACTGTGTTACTGCTTTACATTAAAACATGTTATATTACCTAGTTTTGCAGTTATGGGGAAAAAGTAAAATTAAATATTAAATAAATAAGGAAATATAAATAAAATATTAAATAAATACTAGGTGGAAAGAGAATAAACAAGACAGTGTGTAAGCTTCCTCAGTGTTAATTGTTTCTGCTCTTATAGGATCTTGTGTAGCACTTGTTAATGAGGGCTTTCTTCAGCTTTGACATTTCCACCAAGGTCCATCCATTTAGAGCACCACTTCGCCTCACATATGCTGTAGTTCTGAAGGAATAAGAAGAATATCTCTGTAAATAGATAATAGTTACTTTATTTTCAACACAACACATTTTAGAAATGTATAACATATTATACATGCATGTAGCATGTTTAAAAAAGAAATCACACACACACTTACTGAGAATTCTGTTTACTTTTTTGGTTCAAGAAGTCTTTTTCCCCTCATGGATCTTGCCATATCTTAAATCTACATCAGTGATGACAATAGTTGGTAATGCTAAGCTCTCCATGACATCCCTTCATGCGTTACTGTGTCCTAATGCTATAGTTAGAACTAAGCAGATATTGAGACAGGGTGAGAAACAGAGTTGAATGGGAAAAATAAGAAGGACGGTGAGATAGAGGGGAAAATGCAAGTGCAAGTACAACCCTTGTTGAAATTCGCTTTTTTATTTTTAACTATAGGCCAATCAAACTACTTTTAAAACATTCTGAATGCAAATCAGCCATGCAGTTTGGCATCATCTTAGTAACTATATTGAACTAGACAGATAGGTAGATATTTTCCAAATTAATTCCTGCCATTTAATCTTTACTGGTTCAGTCTCTCTCTCCTCAGGTTCTTGGACAGCCAGGATAAGCATTTTAATGTATTTTTATGGCTGTAGTAAAAACAACAAAACAGTACTAATTAATAGTTTGTTAGCTAACCTTGATAGTCCAAAAAATAAACTTTTGCCATAAATATATATAATAATAATAATAATAATACATTTTATTTATACAAGGCGCCTTTCTGAGAACTCAAGGACACCGAACAAATAATAAATGAATAAATAGAAAGACACATTATAAACAACTTAAAACATCAGAAAAAATAACAGAAGATATAAAAATTAAAACCAAACAAAGCCACTGTAATCATAAAGAAAAAGCTATTTTAAACAGATGCGTTTTAAGTTTACATTTGAAGGTTGAAAATTATTTGATATTTCTGAGCTCAATAGGTAATGAATTCCAGACCTTGGGAGCAGAACATCTGAATGCTCTGCTCCCCATGGAGGTTAGATGGGCAAAAGGGACAGTCAGGTGGATGGATGAAGAGGTTACGGGAGGGAATGGCAACATGAAGAAGATCAGACAGATATGGAGGGGCAAGGTTATGAATGGCCTTAAATTTTAATAGCAGAATTATAAAATCAATTTGAAACTTAGGAGCCAATGAAGCTGCAGCAAGACCGGAGTAATATGATGAATAGATGAGGTTCGAGTAATGATGCGAGCTGCACAATTCTGGACTAGCTGAAGCTTATGAAGAGCTTTGTTAGAGAGACCAAAGAGGAGTGAATTGCAGTCGTCCAGGCGAGAAGTAACAGGGGCCTCATGTATAACGCCATGCGTAGAACTTGCACTATAACATGGCGTAAGCACAAAAGCCGAAATGTGCTTACGCACAGAAAAATCCAGATGCAGGAATCTGTGCGTACTCCAACTTCCACATTCTTCCGCTACATAAATCCCGATCAGCGTGAAAACTAACGCTCGTGCACGCGCATTTTGTAACGCCCCAAATCCTCCCAGAATTACACCTATTTGAATATGCAAATCAATATAAATCGCCCTTAAGCGCAGCCTTCTGTGAAAAGACAATGGGAAAAGCACGGGGAAAATATAAGAATTTCAGCGAATACCAAGTGGAGGCAAAGGAAAAAGATACTATTTGTTCAAATAAACCGTGTTATAATCAACAAAATGAAGTTGATCGAGTGACATAGCGTGTTGGAGAAACTCACATTCACAAAATCGCACAGTGCCGGAAATAAAAAAGAAGTCACATATCAAAGTTGCCGTGAAAAGAAGAGTTGTAAGCCCACTGTCTGAGTGTCATATGAAAGTTTATTAGGGTACAGAGAAAAAAGGCACACGGTGGGGAAAAAGCACGAAATGTCAACTTTAATCTCGAATTTTCCACTTTAATCACGTAGTTTATTTTGTCATTTAGTAGAACATTATAAACTTCATCTTAAAATCGTTTAATTAACTAGTTTCTCAAAATTACATCGTAATTAAAGTAGCACGTTACATGCTTTGTTTTGTATTTGATCTTCTACTCGTATGTGATCTATGTGTGTGAATCACTACTTGCTTCTTAAACTGGCTCTCTTCTTCCAACTGGACACAGAGTCCATTACATTCGTGATATTACAGCTCTCTGAATAACTAAACTATTCTGAGATGTATACGTGATGTCATTTTCATGATGATAGGAGCTAAAGCACATTATTAAACATGTTTTCATGAGCCTCGTGCCCATGACAAGCATTTATCTTTTGTCGAAATTTGTCGCTGCGTTTTTAGCTGTGTTGTTATTTTCTCTTTCTGTTTTATATTCAATATATTGGTAGCGCCCAAGAGTCCTTGCTTTTCTTTCCCCAAGTAACCGATCGCCACACAATCAGCTCTGTAATAGAGGTTAAGCCATCTGTAAGCTTAGCGCCGATTCTTCAAAACGTTTAAAGAATATTGAAATATCTTCGTAGTACATGTTTAATTATTCTATCCTTCACGACACTCCCAGTGAAGAATATAGATTATTTAAATGAAGTTAAAGTTTTATGTGTATAATTTAACAAACATATTTTGCTGCATTTCACCTTAAAAATGATATCGTCATCATATGTAAATACGCGCTTTATAAAGTGGCCCAGGTTGTGAGATATTATAACTGTAGTGCAAGTTTACAGTGAGATGATTGTACTTATAAGTACAAACTGTTCTACAAGGAGCAATTGATTGAGTGCATTTAAAGTTCTTGGGATTAAACTGTTTCTGAACCGCGAGGTGTGTACAGGAAAGGCTTTAAAACATTTTGCAGTGGCTGAGACAGCGTGTCCTTAAAGCTGTATCCCGATAATTCTCTTTCCGATCAGCTGCTGCTGTGATTCACACTCAGATACAGTGATATAAATACTCCGAGTCGTGCAGTGAGAGCAATATGGAAAAAGATGATCTGCTGTGGCAACTCCTAACGGGAGGAGCTGAAAGAAGAAGAAGAAGAAGAAGTGAGAGTAACAACGCTAAAGCAGTTATGGTATTTGGAATACTATGGCTGTTCCCTGGACCATTATATTGTTACGAGTTAATTACAATCAGATGCATTACACTAATAAACAATATGCGGTTAGTTTCTGTGTATTTATAAAGCCGCGTCATGAAAATAATGAGTAATCACACAAGAACAGTACCATTGCTTTGACGCTGGGTGCCGCCAGTTTGCAAAACCGAGCGGAGAACTTGCGTACGACAAGGCATGGGGTACCGTGGAAAAGTGCGTGGCTTTACGCCAAGTGTAGGTTTTATACATCGCGATTTGAACATGGAAAAGTTCTTACGCAACATTTCTGTGCGTACGCACCGTTTATACATGAGGCCCCAGGACTGTGAACAAGTATGGCAGTGGTATGGGGAGTGAGGGAGGGGCGGATGCGATTAATATTACTTAGGTGGAAATAAGCAGGCCGAGTGATGTTATTAATGTGAGATTTGAAAGATAGAGTACTGTCAAGGATGACACCTAGACTCTTAACCTGAGGTGTTGGGGAAACAACAGAGTTATCAATCACAAGAGAAAGATTATCAGCTTTGGATAATGATGGTTTTGAGACAATGAGGAGAACCTCAGTTTTTTCACAGTTTAATTTAAGAAAATTCAAAGAAAACCAGGATTTAATTTCAGCAATACAGTCAATAAGTGAAGATGGTGGAAAGGAAGAGGTAGGTTTACTAGCAAAGTAGAGTTGGGTGTCATTAGCATACCAATGAAAACAATGAAAATTAATGTTATGTTTACAAAAGATATTGCCAAAGGGAAGAAGGTAAATAATAAAGATAAGAGGCCCCAGGACAGAGCCCTAGGGCACATCTGAAGTAACAGTGGTGGGTTGGGCTGTGAAAGTTTTAAACTGAATGAACGGAGTGCGGTCTGAGAGGTAGGATCTGAACCAATCAAGTTTAGTGTGGGTAATTCCAATCAAAGATAATCTATTAAGGAGAATGGTATGACAAATAGTATCAAAGGCCGCACTCAGATCAAGGAGGATGAGAATAGTAATTAAATCGGAGACAGCAGCCATAAGAAGACCATTGGGA
This sequence comes from Polypterus senegalus, assembly GCF_016835505.1. Lineage (NCBI taxonomy): Eukaryota > Metazoa > Chordata > Cladistia > Polypteriformes > Polypteridae > Polypterus > Polypterus senegalus. The sequence continues at coordinate 184,991,485 of NC_053154.1, forward strand.
ATTTTAACAATTGTCGTTACTGCACTGTGAAGGGGGTGGAAACCAGACTGGAACTTTTCATATAGATTATTATGAAGTTGGATAGCTACTATTTTTTCAAGAATTTTGGAGATTAAAGGGCAAATTAGAAATAGAGTGAAAATTATTGAAGTTAGTAGGATCAGCACCAGGTTTTTTCAATATTGGGGTTATTGCAGCAGTTTTCAAAGATAAAGGAACAATATTCAGAATCTATTCAGAATCTCCGGCGGGACCCACGATGGATATATCTCCGACGAGGGAGAAATCTGATGTCCGGGTCGATATGCAGTGCAGACAGCCGAGGCACAGACTGGTGGAGACGTAGTCGAAGAAGCTCAGCAACTGAGTACTGGAGGAGGCCTGTTGCAGGTTGGATAGCGAGCGACAGAAGACACCAAACAAACATTAACCAGGTGAATGTCCTACCAATCCACATTGTAAGCAAGGCCACAACCAGCTCAGGTGTACAAAGAACAAACCAGGTAAATTTCGAAACGGGTTTAGGGTGAAGCTAATGAATACACAGCCACACAGAGATATCAGCAATAATGGCAATATCACCATCAAAATCACCAGTCATAGCTAAAATTAACAGTCTTGTTACTGGCGAGCAGCGACGACCAGTCCCGCCAGCGTTCACTCAAACCGGAAGTCTTGCCATATGGAAGCATATTAAGACCACGGAGAAGAATACAGACATAGTGAAGAAAAAAAGTATATGTCGATATTAAAGTCAACATGTTGTGTAAGAGCCATTTCCTAGTTACATAAGATTCATAAATATTTTACTAAATGATAGTGCATAATCTATGGGAGGTTCCTATAACCCCCATCATTTGAATTGAATTGGTATATTCTAACTATTTACAGCTTATCCACGGAGAAGAATACAGACATAGTGAAGAAAAAATATATATATGTCGATATTAAAGTCAACATGTTTTCTAAGAGCCATTTTCTAGTTACATAAGATTCATAAATATTTTACTAAATGATAGTGCATTATCTATAGGAGGTTCCTATAACCCCCATCAGTTGAATTGAATTGGTATATTCTAACTATTTCTAGCTTATCTGACTAAACATTATTCTCAGTTAGTGATCAGCCTTGCCATGTGTAAGGTGTAGAGGGCACATGGTTTTAAACCGTGCCTTTCAGGCCTTGTGTACCTTGTGTTCATGTTTTGTGTGTCAAGTAACATCTAAGACAAAGCACTTAATTGAAAGTGCAACGCTGTATGTTTAAAGCGTACAGAAGAAATTAAGTTTAGAAAAGATGCATTTTTTTCCTTTTTTGCCTTTTATTCTATGTGTGTAACAACTTTTTTTCTTTAATCTTGTGTGGATTGTTTGCTTTGAATTTTCACTAAATATTTTAAAAAGAACTTTTGGACTGAGAGATTTCGTTCGGCACACATTTTATCCATGCTTGAACTCGCCTTACACTCCTGCCGCTACGTGTTAACTTTATTCGCGTAGTTTATTTTGTCATTAAAGTAGAACATTGTAAACTAAACTTCATCTTAAAATGAGTATTTAATTTACTAGATTTTCTTAAACCCTTTCATAATATAGCACATTAAATACTTTGTATTAAGTGTTCCTCGAGCCATGTTCATCACTACGTGCTTCTTAAACCAACTTCCTCCTGTACTGAGAGGAGGCGCAGGCAGCAATCGCCACACAGAATACATTCACTTTATGATATTCCTGTTCTCTGAACATTTAGAATGCTAAGATAAATACTTGATAACATTTTCATGATGAAATGCATTAAGGCATGTATTAAACATGCATGGTGGTGTGGTGGTAGTGCTGAAGATGTATGAATGGGTATCGTACTGAAATATTGTGTAAAAGTTGGGTTTGTGAGCTGGTGGTTGGAGACACGAACAAAGAATTCAATGGATGTTCTTCATTATTGCATGCGTGTTGTCTCTATCTGACGTACCAAACCCCCAATTCCTATTCTTCCTTTTTCTTTCTCCACATAACCAATCACGATAAACTTCTTTGTGAAAGCAAAACTAGCTATAAACTTAGGACATAAAGTGCTCAGAACTTGAAAAAAAAATTGTTATACATATTTAATCATGGCACCATTTTGCATCCATTCCAGCAAGCATCGTGCGGAAGGCAGGAACAAAACCTGAACAGGGCACCAGCATAAAGTAGGGCGAATACGAGCACACGCATACACTAGGGTTAATTTAGCATAACAAAACAGCTTACATGACTTTAAAAGGAAACTGAAGCACGCTGAGTAAACCCACCAGAAACATGCAAACTCAAGGCAGGGTACACCCGGGACCCCCTTGCTGCAAGGCAGCAGGGCAACCTCCACGCCACCATGCCTCCATGTGTTTAATTCATGATTTATCATTAAAATGATATCAAGTATTTATTTTACCATTCTAAATGCTCAGAGGGGTGGCACGGTGGTGCAGTGGTAGCACTGCTGCCTAGCAGTTAGGAGACCCGGATTCGCTTCCCGTGTCCTCCATGCGTGGAGTTTGCATGTTCTCCCTTTGTCTGCGTGGGTTTCCTCCCACAGTCCAAAGACATGCAGATTAGGTGGATTGGCGATTCTAAATTGTTCCTAGTGTGTGCTTGGTGTGTGGGTGTGTGTGTCCTGCGGTGAGTTGGTGCCCTGTCCGGGATTGGTTCCAGCCTTGCGCCCTGTGTTGGCTGGGATTGGCTCCAGCAGACCCCCGTGACCCTGTGTTCGGATTCAACGGGTTGGAAAATGGATGAATGGATGTTCAGAGAGCAGGGATATCATGAAATTAATGTATTCTGTGTGGCAATCGCCTCCTTCACCTCCTCTTAGTGCCAGAGTAAGTCAGTTTAAGAAGCACGTAACGATTAACATGGCTCGAGGAACACTTAACACAAAGTATTTAATGAGCTATAGTATGAAGGGGTTTGAGAAAAATCTAGTAAATTAAACATTGATTTTAAAATGATGTTTACGGCTTTCTACTTTAATGACAAAATAAACTACAACAATAAAGTCAACATGACGACATTATTCTCGACATACACTTTTTTTTCTACACTGTGTCCATATTTTTTTTTCATTTCCGTGGCCCTAATATGCTTCCGTATAAATAAGACTGCAATGAGACCTGTCACATAAATAATTACTATTTTGAAATTCCAAAAGTTTGGCTGGTATGCCCATCTTTGAAAGTGACACAACTACAAAATTAGAAACATACACAGACAGTGAGATGAAAAGGTACTTTTAATTGTTTGTGCAATTGTATTTTAACTAGTGAATTTAGCTTCATTTAACTATTTAGCAAACACAGATCAACACCTATGGATAACTCATTTATTGCTATCAATATCATTTAACAAACTAAAGGCAGCGCATTTTCCAATCAGACATGAATTAATATAACCGAGAAAACAAAGGACGTTGAGCTACACAAAAACAGATTTTTAAAAAATATGATTTGTTTAATGACTATAAAGTAAACTTTCTTTTTTTTTACCTGAACTAGATATGGGACTTTCTCTGTCATTGTTTTCGTTCCCCTTTACTAAAGTGTGTGCATAAGCATCCAGTCACTGGGGAATGACAAAGTTCGTCCAATCACAGCACGCGCAAAGTGTTGGCGCACAGATGTTTTGACTTCCTCTGCTACTACTACTACCTTTTCCATCATGCCTGTTTATACTAATAAAGATTTTTTTATTTTTATATCATTTCATTAACCAGGTGGATATTTCACAAATCGCGCTTAGTGATTAAGCTTCTCTTAAACTTACACGCCTAAATGAGGACTAGGGCAAATCACGCTTTGTAACCGAGGCAACTCAGTTCATTAAATCCCTGTTTGATGAGAAGCAAAATCTTGTAAAAAGTTCTGACTGGGTTTATTTCAGCGTATCCAGTGGTTCTCAATTTTCATTTACATTAAAAATGCTTTAGGAGTTCATAATATACAACATTTAAGTTATGGCATTTGTCTTCATATTTTTTGTCAGTGATGGTGATTTTTTAGAAAATTTTATGCTTCTGCATTCTCAGTTATACTATCCATCCATCCAACATGCTATATTCTAACTACAGGGTCACAAGAGTCTGCTGGGGCCAATCCCAGGGCACACACACACACATATCCACCACACACTAGGGACAATTTAGAATCGCCAATGCACCTAACCTGCATGTCTTTGGAGTACCCAGAGGAAACCCACGCAGACACAGGGAGAACATGTAAACTCTGTGCAGGGAAGACCTGGGATGCGAACCCGGGTCTCCTAACTCTGAGGCAGCAGCACTACCACTGCGCCACTATGCCACCCTCAGTTATTCTATTGTTTAAATAAATATATTTTCATTACAAAAGTTAATGCTTTAATAGCTACGCTTTATTGAAAAAGACATGGATACATTTCTTGCATTTTTGTAAGAGAGATCAATGGGACAAAATGCAGTTATAAAGGGGTTAAAAGGTTGTGTTTCATATTATAAAAAATGTATTAAAAGTACCAAGTTAGCCAGCCCACTGCAGGACACACACACACACACACCAAGCACACATTATGGACAATTTCGGATTGCCACTGCACCTAACCTGCATGTCTTTGGACTAAGGGAGGAAACCAGAGCACCTGGAGGAAACCCACACAGACACGGGGAGAACATGCAAACTCCACACAGGGAGGACCCAGGAAGTGAACCCAGGCCTCCTTACCATGCTGTTTTAATCAATTTTCCATGTTTAATGGTAGCTCTAAGAACATATGTAAAATGCTGTTATTATTTTGACTAGTATTTTTGTTTTATCATTTTGTTTACCTTTTTGTTACCATTCCTGTGCTTCTTTTTGTAAGAGTAGAAAAATAAAAGAGAAAGTGAATAGATCTGTTATGTTTAAGGTAATAGTAGCAGTTTACAGAACCATAAGCTGTTTAAGATGTGCAAATATTAATTATTATTATTATTAGTCATTATATTATTCTTTTTATTTTATTTTATTATATTATGCCAACCTGTGTTGTGGATTATTTAGGCTGCAGTTCAAAAAACAGTAGAAAGTTAAAGTGTTGTGCAAGAAAGATACAAGACAGCAATCCTTATGAAAGGCACAGAAGACAATTTTGTGTTGTAAATTTAGTGAATCTGTCTGTGTACACTACTGGTCCAAATTTTTAGAAGACCTCAGTTTTTCCAGTTTTTCTGCAAATTTAATCAGCTGAAATGCAATTAATGATCAAAATGGTGAAAAGGTATGCAGTAATTTGCCAGAGCTTTAAATTTAAAGTTTAGGTTAGCAAAAACTGAAAAAAATTCACAATATTACAAAAGGGCTTTCATCAGGAAACAACTATTTGGTCACAACCTACAGGTGGTCTGCAGCAATTACAATAAAAGAAGCCTTGTAAGTTGAAGCAAAAAATTTGCACAGGTGTCCAAACTTCTGTTGATTACTTAAAAACCCTTTGTCTGTTTTAAAGGAGAGTTGTGTTGTGTATTCTAAACTGCTATGTGCTGGAAATAGAGTTAGAGGGAACAGCAGAGTTGTACTAAAAATGTGATGATTATCTGCTCGTTATTTATCTGTACCTGATAGAGAAGAACATGAATGCAGGCATGACATAGTGGTATCCAAAAAAGGAAAAAATACCAACAGTTGAACTATGAGTAAATGTTTTATTGTTCTCTGTAAACTGTAATTTTCTATAAGGACTGATGAAAGCAACTGATAAAATGCTTTTAAAAACGTTAACTGAAAATAATCCATAATGTTCTGTGTGACATTTTCTGGTGGAGAAGGAAAGGGAGAAACTGTGTGCAGCCCTTTGCATAGAAGGAGTCTTGTTTGCCAAAATATGAAAGTACAGTACAGAAATAAAGTAGGAATACACCAAATTCATTACATTGATTGAAATTTTGTGAATAATCTACAGTAAAATGCTTATCATTTACTATTATGATGTGAAATAGGTCAAAATAAACTCGTGTTTATGCATATATTAGAAGAACGAACTAGAGCTTCAATGAATATCTCAGACATGGCCACAATTAAGAAATACACTTGAAGCTGAAACTGAGCATATTTTCAGATTGTAAAAAGATCTCTTTTTTATATCACATGGATTTTAACCTAAGAACAAAAAAGACTTGCTCACATGAAATAAAAGAGAGACAAGAGACTATACATTTTGTCTTTTTTTTGTATCATTGTGGTGTTACAGTGATCCCTCGCTATATCGCGCTTCGACTTTCGCAGCTTCACTCCATCACGGATTTTAAATGTAAGCATATCTAAATATATATTACAGATTTTTCGCTGGTTCTCGGATTTCTGCGGACAATGGGTCTTTCAGTTTATGTTACATGCTTCCTCAGTTTGTTTGCCCAGTTGATTTCATACAAGGGACGCTATTGGCAAATGGCTGAGAAGCTACCCAATCAGAGCACGTATTACATATTAAATAAAACTCCTCAATGATATACGATATGCTTCCCGCACACTTAAAAGCTCTAATAGCCCGTATTGATTTTTCATTGTTTGCTTTTCTCTGTCTCTCTCACTCTCTCTGAGAAATACAGGCAGATACTTATCCATCATGCAATACCATCAGGGAGGCATATGATTGGCCCCATTATCTGCTCCTGACGGAGGGGGTGTGAGCAGAGCGGCTGTTTGCACAGTGGCTGTTTGCTTAGAAGATACCTTCACATTGATCCCTTCATTGTGCCGCTTTATTGCGGTGCTTGCATACTTAAAAGCGCAACAGCCCTATTGATTTTTGATTGTTTACTTTACTCTCTCTCTCTGACATTCTCCGCTCCTGACGCGCATCTTGAAGAGGAAGATATGTTTGCATTCTTTTAATTGTGAGAAACAACTGTCATCTCTGTCTTGTCATGGAGCACAGTTTAAACTTTTGACTAAAGGGTGTTATTCCATGTCTAGAGGGCTCTAATAACATTAAAAAACATATTTAGAAGGTCGTAAACCGGTTTTCAATGCTCTAACTGTGAAAATATTAGATTTATAAATAAAGAATCCTACTTCTTGGAATTCATTTATCTGTCTGGAGCAGATCAACCGCTATAAACAAGGGTTTACTGTATAACTGTGCGGAGAATATTTATAAACAGTGTGGGAGAGTTTCTAAGAGCTTAAAATGTATAAAAATAACCATACAAACATATGCTTTTTACTTAGCGGATTTTCACCTATCGCGGGGGGTTCTGGACTTCAACCCCCGCGATCGAGGAGGGATTACTGTATTTGTGTCTAGTAGAAGTAAAACAGAAATAAAAGAGATCTCAGGACCAGTTTTTGTTCCTCTGGGTCAGGACTGTTTCTACTCCTCGAAATCCTCTCTCTGATTTTTACCACTGGACTCTGCCCTCATGCCCTGAAGACTGACCTACCTGGATTCAGAAGGGATCTAAGGCCCTGGTTAAAAGATATAGTCCAGATGATATGTGGATTTTGGAAGACAAAAAAAATGCAAACAGATATTTGCTCAAGATATACGGTCTGGAAAGAGATGGCAAGCAGTGGAGCAGCATGAAAAGCCACAGAAAGTAAGAACATCCACAAGGTCTTGGCATCTTCTTATGCTACTGTCTCTCCATGGCAATTTCTTTAATTTTGTTTCACTTTTTATGTCATAATCTTGTTTTAATTTGTACTTTTCCTCAAACTTTAATTAAAATGTAAATATGCAGTTTTCATTGTGGAACTAATGTCTGCTGTTGAATAGACAGGTTGGAAACCAGCCTGCAGTGGCACCAATGTCTATGTTGTGTGGTGGCTGCTCTACTTCCTGCTAAACTATCTGTGCTAAATATGCCTTTTTCACTTTCCATACCTCTCACTCTCCACACTCTGGTCTCTCTTCCATCTGTCAAGTGAATCTTTGCTCTGTTCACTTCTTTATTACAGGCTAATTGAGCCCAATGCCAGAGGTGCCTTTAAAATCCATATCTATTGCTATGTGTATACTATTCTGGAACAACATCTCTGTTGGGGTTAGATGTGCTTTTAGATAATGAGCACCGACGTAGAACACACACTGGCTGTTCCAGGTGGCCTCATTAGACCTACTATAGACCAAAATGCAGATGCCTATATTTCACTGCCCTCAGGTGAATTATGTTGTATATTGCCCTGACTAGACAATATGTATAATAGTTACTGGAGCACATTTCTTTTCTCAAGTTACACCTCTGAATGTCCCTATCCTTGCTTTGTAGAATCCCTGGCTTTTGTGATTCTAAATCTGATCTGTCACCTTACTACATTGCTTCATTTTAAGAGAATGTAATGTAGTGTTTAATTAGCCTAATACAACACTTGCTTGTTAGGTAGCTAGAAGTATTTAAGTTACACTTAAACTGTAAAACATCTTCTGTTAGAAGGTGGAACAATGAGACTTTAATGTTTGTCTTTAGAAATTCATTGTAAGAATATTTTAAAAAAATGAGTTTGGATGTGGGAAGCTAGGAATTGTTTAAATGTTACATCCAAATCTATCTTTATATATAATACGCTACTGTAGCTGTTCGTTTGTCTGTCCAGGATTTTAAATCACCTGTAGCTCGCAAACCGTTTGACCAATTGACCTGAAATTTGGTACACATATACTACGTGAACTGTACTGTCCATTTTCGGGGCGATGATTTCTATTCCTCTTTTTATTTTTATTTTATCTTATTGTAGAATCAACATTTAAAAGCGGCTAGCAGGGTAGCCATGCAGCACAGATTGAACACTTAAGTGTCAGCTTATGTGAAAAATTAAGAAAAACGTACTAAGTAACACAAACTCTGACTTAATCAATTTTATCGCAAAAAGCTCCTGACGAAAGAAGTGAAGAAGCAGGCCGCTAGGGTGGAGAAAAGAAGAGCTGCTCAGGAAGCTGCAAGAGCATCAACCTCTGAGCAAACGAATGCTAAACGTACAGAGAAAGAAAGAGGATGACAACTAAAAGTCAAGTGGATTCACTGCACATTATCGTGCAATTTGGCATTACTGGTTTATATATAATACACTACCATGGCTGTTCGTTTGCCTGTCCAGGATTTTAAATCATGTATAGCTTGCAAACTGTTTGACCTATTAACCTGAAATTTTGCAGACGTATACTATGTGACGTCTAATATCCGCTTTCAGGGTGATGATTGACCTCCTAGGGTATTCCTCTTTTTTATTTTATTTTATTGTAGAATCAACTCTCTGCAGAGGCTTTCAGGGCGGCCGTGCAGCACATGTGTATGGGTGCCGTTCTCATCCCTACTACCTTTGCCATAACTTCCCCTACCTCTTCATATCTTAAATCATTCTTGAGGCAGATTGAAGACTTAAGTGCCAGCTTAAGTAAAAATTTAAAGAAAACGAAGTAAGCAATTGCAACACAAACACTGACTTAATCGGTTTTAATGGAAAAAGATGCAGACGAAAAAAGAAAAGAATCGGGCCGCTAGGGTGGAAAAAAGAAGAGCTGCTAAGGAAGCCTCAAGTCCATCAACCTCTGAGCAAATGAATGCTAAACGTGCAGAGAAAGAGTATGAAAACTATGAATCCTCGTGTCAAGTGTATTCACCGGACATTATTGTGTAGTGTGCTGTTACTGATCTTTTCATAATTTAGAAACAAGTAAGTGCAGAAAGAAGCACATTTCTTTCTATTTCAGGACATTCAATGAGATCACATGGAAAGGGTTTAGGAGGTGCCTGTTTGAATTGTACAGATATGTCTCTCCCTAGGCAAATGCAACATGGGCAAGTAAGGCTGAGAGCCATTCCTGCACTTAGTTTCCAGAGCTGCAAGAGGAGAATCAAGTAGTCTTAAAATCTACTTTGCAGCCAGCATCGTTTAGCTTGCTACATAGTATCAGGAACTGGCGGTGCAAAAACCTTCTTACCGTTGAGTTGTAAATAGAAAAATTGTAACATACTGTATTATTATATACTGTGGATAGTCACACCTATGAAAAATGTGCATTTGCATTGCACAAGTGGATAAATCTTTTGTGCCTAATAGGACATTTGCTAGATCAGTGCTTGTCAAATTCAGTTCTGTGAGCTCCCTGTGGCTACAGGATTTTGTCCCAAAAAATTTCAGCTTTGAATTGAATTTCTTCCTTAATTAAGGAAGCCAGTATTTAACAGTTTATATGTTTTGGTGTAAATCCGGAAATTGCAAAAACTGGTTTGTTACATTTTTAATGGAATGCAGCAAGTATTTATATATGTTACATGGAGATGCTTAAGTGTTTTCGTCTTGTTTTTAAAAAACATAATCATCATGATTATGTTTTTATTCAACTTTAAACTGTTATGCACACTAGCAGGCATGCAACTTACATAGCTGCAGCATTCAGCATTATTCACCCTGGTGTCTACTCCACTTGTCATTTGTTACCATTATAGGGATAAACTTAAGGAAGAAGCTGGACAGAAAAAAGCCGGCCGGTAATTTCTGTTTTCCGTATTGGAAGCATTTCATTAAAGGGCGATCTGCTTTAGCAAGGAACTTAGTTCTATTTGCTGAAATGATGTTATGGAGGAAAACACTGGAGTTGTACTGTTTCTTTTAAATGTTGATCAGAATGACCAGAATATTCCTGCTTCATAAATAACTGATCTGTCAGGGGCGATAATTTTTTTCACCCAATAAAACGTTAGTTGGTCAAAGATAGAAAGCGCGGGGATTTCTATTATTCCTTATTGGCAGCATTTCATTTAAAGATGATTCACGTCAACAAGGTGATAGAGTCTTCTATTTTGACTATTGATCTTTTTTTAGGCGTGAGCATTTTTGATTGACTTAAAAAAAATAGTTTTTACTTACCCTATTTACTTCCAATTGGCTTTTTAAAAAACCTTTTTGATATAATTTACTTATGACAGTTTAAAATAAAAAAGTAGTGCTCAAAATTATAATGTGCTTTATCTAACAGGAAAAGGTGGTGGTAGGAGTAAGATTGATGACTCGCAGTTAAATGATCACTGGTTTGTGTATGGGGGTCTTCCTTTCTGTTATTTTATTTATTTTTACAAATTTCTTTCAGTAGTAAGAAAGGCGCTATAAAAACATAAGGAATTCTTCTTATTATTATTATTAGTATTATTATACGTGTGAATGCATGATCAAATTCAGCTGCTGCGTAGTGGGGCATAAATGGAGACACTATGTGCTCGGCAGTACAGGTAAAGGTTCATATAAATTGATTATATACCAATTTTTAACAAGTTGAGAGATGGTTAAAATGCACAAAATTATACATTTATTGCTTTACAGTTCACATATAGTGTATGTATATTATTACAATACAGTTTATTTTTGTATAGCCCAAAATCACACAGGAAGTGCCGCAATGGGCTTTAACAGGCCCTGCCTTTTGACAGCCCCCCAGCCTTGACTCTCTGAGAAGACAAGGAAAAACTCCCAAAAAAAACCTTGTAGGGAAAAATGGAAGAAACCTCGGGAAAGGCAGTTCAAAGAGAGACCCCTTTCCAGGTAGGTTGGGCGTGCAGTGGGTGTCAAAAGTAGGGGGTCAATACAATACAATACACAGAACAGAACAATTCCTTAATACAGCATAATAATAAAAATTTTAGAAGTACGGTTTAACAGTAGATGATATGACATAATTAGGTTTGGATATTTTTAGAGTCCTGGAGACCTCATCCATCTAGCTGCCTCCCCATTTGGCCATGCCACGGCTGAAACGTTGCTCCGATGAAAGGACCCCTCTTTCCCATGATTCCTGTGATCCTCCATCAGGGATGACTTTACCATAGGCAGGCAAACAACTTGGCAGGTGGGCGTGGCACCAATGCCACATTTGGGTACCGAGAAAAGAAACAGAATAGGTGAGGGTTAGTATTCAAATATAATTATCATGTTACTTATGTTATAGTGCTAATGACTAACAACAGAGATGCAGTATGTACAGTTAATCAGCAGCTCTAGTCAGGATATGCTAAACTGAAGTAGTGAGTCTTCAGCCGGGATTTAAAGGCTGAGACTGAAGGGGCATCTCTTATGGAAGCAGGAAGACCATTCCACAGTTTAGGGGCCCTGTAACTAAAAGCTCGACCTCCCACTGTTATTTTATTAATCCTTGGAATCCTAAGCAGACCGGCATCTTGAGATCTTAATGTGCGCTCAGGTTTGTAAGTCATGATAAGTTCAGACAAGTAAGCCGGACCTTGGCCATTTAATGCTTTATATGTTAAAAGGAGGATTTTGAAATCTGCCCTAAACTTAACTGGGAGCCAGTGTAAAGATTTAAGAACTGGGGTTATGTGTTCATATTTTCTTGTTCTTGTAATAATTCTTGCAGCGCATTTTGGATTAACTGGAGGCTGTATAGAGAACAGTTTGAACAGCCAGTGAACACCGCATTGCAGTAGTCAATCCTACTAGAGATAAATGCATGAATTAATTTCTCACAATCCTGTTTATTTAGAAAGCGCCTTAATTTCCTAACATTTTTAAGATGGAAAAACATGTTTTGGACGACTTTGTAATATGCTTTAAATGACATGCTAGAGTCAAAGATAACTCCTAGATTGCGGGCTGATTCAGTAAAATTAATTGGGATTCCAACTGAGTTAAATGACGACAAAATATTGCTGTGATCAGCGTCATTCCCTCCAACAATTAACATCTCTGTTTTATCTGTATTTAAAGACAAGTAGTTCTCATTCATCCATTCCTTTAATTCACTAACACAACTAATTAAAGACAACATCGGAGAAACTTCATTTGATTTAAATGAAAGGTATAACTGGGTGTCATCTGCATACGAGTGAAAATTAACATTATGTTTCCTAATGAGAGATCCCAGTGGAAGCATGTAAAGTGAAAACAGTAAAGGTCCCAGTACTGAGCCCTGCGGACACCATATTGAACTTCTGTGTATAATGATGGAGTACTGTCTGCACATTTCTGTACATACTGGAATCGATTTGATAAATAAGAACTGAACCAAGCGAGCACGGGGCCTGTAAGCCCAACATCGTTTTCTAGCCTGTGCAGTAAAATAGAATGGTCAATGGTGTCAAATGCTGCACTTAAGTCCAACAACATAATTACAGTGGAATTTCCTTCATCAGAGGATATCAGAATGTCATTTACAACCCGTGTTAGTGCCGTTTCTGTACTATGACCAGTGCGAAAGCCAGACTGGAATTTCTCAAATAAATTGTAATGTAAGGTGTGACTGAAGCTGACTGGCGACTACTTTCTCTAGTATTTTAGAGAGAAATGGTAAATTTGAAATAGGCCTATAGTTATTTAGTATGTGTGGGTCTAGGTCTGACTTTTTAAGTAAAGGTTTAATGACTGACACTTTTAGTGCATCAGGTACGGTGCCATGCAGTAATGAACTATTGATAACGGTTAGAATAGGTGCTGCAAGAACATCCATTGCACTTTTTACTAGTTTTGTTGGCACTGGATCTAGGGAACAAGTAGTGGGCTTCATTTTAGTAATTAAAGTTAAGACTTCCTGGTGAGTTACAGGATTAAAATTATTAAAGTGCTGAATGCAATGTGCAGGGTCTGCTAAGCTAGTATTTGGTTTGTACTGTGATGCTGAGATCTGGGATCTTATATTTTTAATTTTCTCATTGAAGAAGTTCATAAAGTCTGTACTGCTAATATCTGTTGGTATTTTGCACTGTTGATCTGAATTCTCATTTGTTAATTTAGCCACTGCTCTAAAAAGTACCCTAGGATTTAATAATAATAATAATAATAATAGATTTTATTTGTAACGCACTTTTCATTGATAAGATCTCAAAGTGCTACAACAAAAGCAATTTTTATTATTGCTATCTATTATTGTAGAATAGTATTCTGAGCGAGCTTTAAAGAGGGCTTTTTTATATTTATTTACACTCTCTGTCCATGCAATTTGAAAGACATGTAGCTTTGTTGTTCTCCATCTGCGCTCCAGTTTTCGACACTCTAATTTAAGAGCTCGAGTGTTTTCATTAAACCAGGGAGAGTTTCTATGTGCTTTGATCACTTTTGTTTTAAGGGAGCCACTGTGTCCAGAGCATCTCTCAAGGTCACATTATAATGTGATATTAGCTGATCTAAATTGTTTTCCACGTTTACATTTGATGTTAACTGATCTAAATGGTTTTCCACAATTACACTCGACTTACTCAAGGTATCTATAAATTTTGAAGCAGAATTACAATCTAGATGTCGCACTGTCTTTGTTTTAATCTGCGAGTGTGCTGGCATGGGCAGAACTAAATCAAAGTAATTAAGAAGTGATCGGAAATAACTACATTTAATGGAGTAATATTTAAATTTTGAATTTCAACTTTGTAAGTTATAATTAAATCTAATGTATGGTTATGATTATGAGTTGGACCTTTGACAATCTGACAAAATCCTACTGAATTTAACAAATAAGTAAAACATTTGCTAAAAGTGTCAGTTTCCACATCAATGTGTACATTAAAATCCCCCATCAGAACTACGTGATCATAATTTATAGCCAAATCAGACAGAAGGTTGCTAAATTCAGTCATGAACAATGAATATGGCCCTGGTGGTCTGTAGACTAGCACTATAATTGTGTTGGAATCTGTTTTAATATTTAAAATGAATGCCTCAAAGGATGTAAAGTTGCCTAAATTTTAGGAGTGATTTGCATTTTGTTACAATGAATTATTCCAAGGCCTCCTCCTCGACCAGAATCTCTAGACTTATGAAGGAACGAGTATCCATCTGGTGACGCCTCAGCTAGGGGAACAGTGTCACATTTACTAAGCCAGGTTTCAGTAAGAAGACACAGATCAGATTTTGTACTTAATATTATATCATTTACCAAAACAGCTTTAGTGCCAAGAGAGCGAATGTTCAATAAACAGCATTTAAAACTGCATGGTTCTTTCTGAACTGCTGATATATTTTTGTTTTAATTTGAATTAAATTTCTATTACAGATGCCCCTGGTGGAGTGTCTGGTTTTATCCCTTGGTCTAATTATACACCTTATTTTTTGGTTATCAATTAATTTATGGTTTGTATCAAGACTAAATTTACTGGATGCCCCACAACAGGGATTATGGGTAACAGCTTCAGGAAAATAACAGGTGGGATAAAGAACAGCCTGTGATTTAAGATCACATGACTGCGGCCTGGATGGTGCTCTAATCAGTCAACCAGGCAGTTTTGCTGCCATATTTTGGGATAATACATAAGATCCCCTCCAGTTAGGATGAAGACCATCTCTTCTGAAAAATCCAGGCCTTTCCCAAAAATCATCCCAATTGTTCACAAATGCTATGCTTTTATTTGCACGCCAGGTTTCTAGCCAGCAGTGAAAGGAATGCAATCTGCTATAAATCACATCCCCTCTATATAATCTTGGTAAGGGACCAGATACAATTAAATTCCGACATTTTGTTTTAGCTTTGGTGCATAGAGAGATGAAGTTCTGCTTTAATACCTCAGATTGCTGTAAATAAATAAGGTAGATACTTCATCTTCTGCGACACGGTCCAATGCGGCCTTTATGCCAGAAATCTTGGCCCCTGCAAGGCACTTAACATTAACTGCTGGTTTAACATAGTTTGGAATTCTAACATTCCGCACTATGGAATCGCCAATTATGAGCACTTTATTATTCTCAGTTTCCACAGGCGCTGGAGAGCTGAGAACCTGTTCTGGGTCCGAATTGGTGACCTGGGTGCTGGGGGACTAAATTTTGGATTCTTAGACCCCGTCTTACTGTTACCCACTCGCCCTGTGGCTGAATTGGTGCTGCTGATTTCGGCCTCGCACTGACTACAGTGGGACCTGGAGAGACTGAAGCCGAATCAGATGTAGCCGAATTGTCTAAACAAACCGAGTCGATCCAATTTTCGGTTTGCCTAATCGCTATCAGATTCCTAACGCGGTCCTCCAATTCGCGTATTTTCCCGACCAACTCTAAATTAACTAAACATTTTTGGCAGGTGAAGCTATCTGCACTGTCGGCCGGAAAACCTGAGCTGTACATACTGCAGGACACACAACATATAAACGTGCCCTCGATGGGCAGAGAGCAGATAGAACTTACATTAAATGTTGAAGTCATCTTTGCCGTTTTTATAGGTGCTTCTGCGCTTTCCGTGTTGAGCTGAATCACAGTCGCTTTAAGTTTCCACCACCCGCTGAGCGATTGACTTTAATTTCTCACTGCCGGTTATTTCTACTGGTCAGCTGCCGGCTTTACCTCAGGTGAACTTGCTCGGGTGCTTTCGAAGGGCTACGTGCCTGTGGGAGACGCCGCCGCTCTCTGCTTCCGCTTGCTGATCCGCTGCCGCTCTCTGCTTCCGCCAATAACAGTAAGGGTAAGCCCTTATTAAAACAATGTTTTAATAATTGTTATTATTAAAACAATGATGTAAAAATCATATAAAATTGGTATAGAATCTGTGTCGTAGACTTATTTTGTGTCATATTTCTTCAAAGAAGTCTTTAATTAGTTTGCTTTAAAAAAATTTTATGGCACACCTGTGAACCGTTGGAAATCACTGATCTTAATCAATAAATAAATATTTCAATAGGTGCTCTAAAATATCTGTGGCTCATAGAATTCAGTGTCCCTTCTCTTAGGTGCACTGAGATGTGATTGCTGAGGAACTTCTCTTGTTCGCGTGCCTTTGCTCGCCGCTTGTCTTTTGTTTTAACTTGTCATATCTGTTAGTAAACAGGCACGCACAGTGATGTCCTGATGTCTGCGTTCTAAGGCAGCAGGTAATTTAACTGCTATTGATGTTTTACCGGTGCTCTGTGATTGAGGGCAGTAGGTAAACTTTGTTAAAATGATATTGACAAATACCAGTCGTCAGTTGTATTTTCAGTCATTTTGGTGTGTTTACTGTTCTGTTACCAAAAATTTCTTCAACAAAGAAACATGGATAGTAATATTTAGTAAAATATCAGTAATAATTATACATTACTCAACACCCAGTAACACTTTACAAAGACATTTAAAAGACAACTCGTTAAAATAAATATAACAATCCATTGTCATGCTATAAGTGATAGCTTGCTCTTAAACATTTACACAGGTGGTTGTTCCTGGGGATAAAAAAGGAAAAAAAAAACCACAGGAAAGGCTTTGTTGTTGAACTCAAATTTCACCTCCGCCATGTGAGTCATTAAAACTATTGGAATGAAAACGCATGTCTCATCCACTGCTCGGGACACTCATTTCCATGGCTGCTGCAGAGACGTAAAATGTGTGCCCTCTTTCTGCTGATTACAAAATGAACAATGGAGAGGTAAAATTATGCAAAATTGATTTTAAAAGGTCATAGGTATAGTCTTCTATTTAATCTTCTCCACTATGTGTCTGCATCCTATCCCCTACAGTGGCCGCGTGCTGTGCCTGCCCATAAATTCCAACCAATGTATATATCTGAACTGACCTATATATCCAAACGGATCTATCTTAACCAATATATATATATATCTGAAAGGATGTATCCGAACTAATGTATATATCTAACTGGTCTATTTAAACCAAAATATATATCCCAACCAATATATATCAACCAATTTATATATCTGAACCAATTTATATATTTACGAACCAATCTTTTTTTTCCTGAATGGCCCCTCATACTCATAAAAAATTTAT
This sequence comes from Polypterus senegalus, assembly GCF_016835505.1. Taxonomy (NCBI): domain Eukaryota; kingdom Metazoa; phylum Chordata; class Cladistia; order Polypteriformes; family Polypteridae; genus Polypterus; species Polypterus senegalus. The sequence continues at coordinate 185,009,148 of NC_053154.1, forward strand.
ATAGCTTTCATCCAGGTGACTGATTCCTTTGTGGCAGTTTCTACTCATCCTCCCCAAAGTCATGTCTTTGCGGGAGGGACTTCTGCTGTGATGTTATGCTTGTTGCTTGCACTTGCTGCCTCTTGCCTATACCTTTCAGGTAGAAGCACTATTTCAAGATATTAGGAAATAATCTACATTCATTATTTATTTTTAGGCCATCCAATTTAAATTTCTAATTGTACTATTTTTATTGTTTTTAATTTTGGATTGTTTGTTAAATTTGAAATTTAATTGTTTTAATCTTAGAATCTGTTTGCCTTTCAACATGGAATTAAACCATTACTCTTTTAAATTGTCAGGGATGCCAGGGGCCATGACCCGGCCGGGACGCCAGGAGGGACCGGAAGAGGGTCAGAGCCCTGCCTGGATCACGTGGGGTTTGCCTTCCGGTTGCTTTGGGGGCCACGGGTCAAGGGCATGGAAGCCCTTCCCTGTAGGAGCCCGTGGTCACCGCCAGGAGGCGCCCCAATGCCTTGGGACTTGTTTCCCCAGCACTCCCGCCACACCAGGAAGTGCTGGGGAAGACTGGAGGATGCCGGAGAGCAGCCGGGAGGACGAGCCGACACTTCCGCCACGCTGGGCGTGGTCAGAGAAGGAATGCCGGGAACACCAGGTGCTCATCCGGGTCGTCTATAAAAGGGGCCGTCTCCATTCATTCGGAGCTGGAGTCGGGTGGAAGTAGGACGAAGCAAGAGGAGTGTGGAGGCGGCCCGAAGAAAGGCATTGTGGCCAGGATTTTGAGGACTATTTGGGGTTTGTGCACGTGACTGGGTCTTTGTGACCATTATTTGGGGTCTTGGTGACCTAAGTACTGTAAATAATTTGTATAATAAACGCGTCGGTGGTTTTAAAACAAGATGTCCGCCTGTCTGTGCCGGGAGGCGTTCACATCTGGCGTAGTCGGCAGGATGCTCCGCCTGTTTCAAGGCGGAGACCTGATCAAAAAAATATTGTTGTGGGCGGCCCGGTGCAGCAGGGGACCCCACCCACGTGACCGCGGGTGCTGCGTGCACACAGCCCCGCGGGGTAAAGGAACCCCACGGACCGCCAGGGGTCCGCAGGAAGGCCATGTTTCCCTGATGCGGGCAGGTGGCGTGCCTACAACGAGTGCAGCGGTCTCCTACAAGCAGGCCGTTGCTGAAGGCGCCCGGGACCGCATGGCGTCAAGAAAGGCCACGCCGAGGAAGTGTCCTCGGTTTGACGAGTCCGGGAAGGTGAGTTCCCTGCCTAGCGGCAGCCGGCCCATGGGGACCGGCGTGTTTTCTCTTTTGCAGGCAGGGACCTCCCGGATCCACGTCGGTGGCAGGCGCATGCTGGTCTGCGGGGCTCCGGCAGCGTGGCGGCAGCCGCGAGGGCTGTGGAGGAGGAGACGCTGCAGCTCGAAAGGCGCTGGCAACAGCAGGGCTGCCGGCAGGCACGTCGCCACCGCAGAAGGGGAGGCAAGATGGCCGCGGACCAGAAGTCCCTCCCCCTGACAGGCACGCGATTGGGCGGTGTGTCTTGCGGGCCCGCCGATGACTGCAGAGAGCGGGACCAAGGAATGTCCATCACGGGCAGGGGGAGACCCGATTGGGCGGAGGAGAAGGCCCACAGGAAGTGGCGGCGCTGGAGGCTGACAGAAAGGTAGGCTCAGCGCCGCTTCACTTCCCGTCTTTGCGGCTGCTTTGGCGGAGCTGGGGTGTCCCTTCAGCCCACCGGGCAGCGTGTGTTGCAGGTGCTTTGTAACCTCCGGGCTGAGGTGCTGGAACTGGAGAGGAAGGCGTTGGCGCTGAGACTGTTTCGATCACCAACGGGACGGCGCGACGCTGGAATCTCCAGCCGGAGAGTTACAGCGGAGACGGTGAGTACAGCCGACTCCGTAAAGCATACGGGAGGGTCTGCTGAAAAGGCTGTGATGACAACGATCAGTTCGAGTAAGCAGCCCTCCGACAGGAGGCGCGCGCCAGCGGGCTGTATCGCGGGCGAGGGGAGTCCGTGAGGGCGCTGAATGAACACGGGCTGCTAAGTGCCCCGGGTCCTAGCGCCCTCCGCCCCGAGTCGGCTGCGGTCTTGCGCCGCACTATAGGGACGCAGACGGGACAGAGGCGCCTTTTATTCCATAAGGAGTCTCAAACCGTCATGGCGTCCCAGAGTGAACGGAGGAATAAAGGGCTGGGTGCCGATTCCTCCGATATGAAGGGGCCGCAGACGGGACAGGGGCTCGCGTTGGTTATCTACGGAGTCGCACACCGTCAAGGCGTCCGAGAATGAAGGGAGGATTAAGCGGCTGGGTGGCGCTTCCTCCAATATGGTGAGACGCGCGTTGCTGGGTGCAGCGTGCTGGCTGCTGCCCTCTGGGGGAGCAGAGGGAATCCCTGAGGCCGGCGGAGAGAGAGCAGGCGGTGCCGGCGGCTCCATCATTGAGAGGGACACGGAAGCGCGGAGAGGGTGCCGATCAGGCAAGTGCCGGGGCGATTGGAGGGGGGAACGCTGCCCGTGCGTGGCACGAGCTGGGTGCTTTGGCAGCGGTTCTGCCCCTGTGTTCTCTTTTGTAGGGACGGACCCCGGGCGAGCTGAAGGAGCCCCTTCGTGGCGGAGCAGCCCTCTGATGTCGGGCCGTCTGCGGAATAATCTCTCTGCTGGTGCGCAGGTGCGCTCACAGCTGGAGGAGCCTACAGGGGAACGAGTGGCTCGGAACAAAGGGGCGTGGAGGCCTCGGAGGGGGTGCCGATCGAGGAGGCCCGGGGTGCCGGTAAAAGGGGGGAGCACAACCTGTGCGAGGCACAGGATGCACCAGGGCTGGTGCTCGGATTGTGTCTCCGCCCTGTCCCTGCTAGGAGTGCGGGGCCGGACCCCGGCTATCCTCGAGTGGGGCCCGTTTCGGGGCTCTGCTGCCCTCGCGGGACGGGTCGCTCTTGCCCACGAGTGGTCTTCGCTGGCTGTGGGGCACTGTCAGGGATGCCAGGGGCCATGACCCGGCCGGGACGCCAGGAGGGACCGGAAGAGGGTCAGAGCCCTGCCTGGATCACGTGGGGTTTGCCTTCCGGGTTGCTTTGGGGGCCACGGGTCAAGGGCATGGAAGCCCTTCCCTGTAGGAGCCCGTGGTCACCGCCAGGAGGCGCCCCAATGCCTTGGGGACTTGTTTCCCCAGCACTCCCGCCACACCAGGAAGTGCTGGGGGAAGACTGGAGGATGCCGGAGAGCAGCCGGAGGACAGCCGACACTTCCGCCACGCTGGGGCGTGGTCAGAGAAGGAATGCCGGGAACACCAGGTGCTCATCCGGGTCGTCTCCATTCATTCAGGGCTGGAGTCGGGTGGAAGTAGGACGAAGCAAGAGGAGTGTGGAGGCGGCCCGAAGAAAGGCATTGTGGCCAGGATTTTGAGGACTATTTGGGGTTTGTGCACGTGACTGGGTCTTTGTGACCATTATTTGGGGGTCTTGGTGACCTAAGTACTGTAAATAATTTGTATAATAAACGTGCGGTGGTTTTAAAACAAGATGTCCGCCTGTCTGTGCCGGGAGGCGTTCACAAAATATTTTCATTCTTTCCTTGATAAAGTTACCACAATTCCAAAATCTTTATTCATCTTCTGCATATGTTAGCAAAATATATCAACAATAGTTTACCAATAATGCTGTGAATCTGCATTTATACTGCTTAAGAAAATGCAGGCTTCTGGGACAATGAAAAGGTGTAAATATTGAGTAATTAGAAGCTATTTATATAAATATATAAAGGAAAATGAATATGATTTTGAATAGCATTAAATTAGACCTCTTTAATTTCTAAACATAGTGTAAATGTTTTGCAGGATCATTAAGAATGCAATTTTGTATATTAGAGCAAGCACCCTACAGGAAGACATGCTGTATTTTTTGAATACATCTGTAGATATTTGCAGCGTGTTATTATAAAATAAAAACTTTATTAGGAATTCTGAGTGCCAGTGGGTGGAGTTTGACTTTTTGCCTGTGTTAAGACATTGTTCCTCTTGATTCTCCTGCTTTCTCCAAATGTCAAATAACATGATATTGCCTAAATTGACAACTGTGAATTGATCCAATAGTTTTACGTGTTTGAGTGTCTCGTTCAGTAGTTGGCAAGTCAGGCAGTACTGGTTTCTGTATTTTACATGTTGCTGCCCACACAAGTTTTGTCTCTCAACTATCCTTTCCAAACAAGTGTGTTTAAAAAACTTAAAATATACCTTTGTCTATTCAAACAGTTATTTCATAGCTTGCAAAAAGGTTTGTTAAGGAAACATACACTCACCTAAAGGATTATTAGGAACACCATACTAATACGATGTTTGACCCCTTTCGCCTTCAGAACTGCCTTAATTCTACATGGCATTGATTCAACAAGGTGCTGAAAGCATTCTTTAGAAATGTTGGCCCATATTGATAGGATAGCATCTTGCAGTTGATAGAGATCTGTGGGATGCACATCCAGGGCATGAAGCTCCCGTTCCACCACATCCCAAAGATGCTCTATTGGGTTGAGATCTGGTGACTGTGGGGGCCATTTTAGTACTGTGAACTCATCGTCATGTTCAAGAAACCAATTTGAAATGATTCGAGCTTTGTGACATGGTGCATTATCTTGCTGGAAGTAGCCATCAGAGGATGGGTACATGGTGGTCATGAAGGGATGGACATGGTCAGAAACAACAGAACAACAGGTAGCCCGTGGCATTTAAATGATGCCCAATTGGCACTAAGGGGCCTAAAGTATGCCAAGAAAACATCCCCCACACCATTACACCACCACCACCAGCCTGCACAGTGGTAACAAGGCATGATGGATCCATGTTCTCATTCTGTTTACGCCAAATTCTGACTCTACCATTTGAATGTCTCAACAGAAATCGAGACTCATCAGACCAGGCAACATTTTTCCAGTCTTCAACTGTCCAATTTTGGTGACCACGTGCAAATTGTAGCCTCTTTTTCCTATTTGTAGTGGAGATGAGTGGTACCCGGTGGGGTCTTCTGCTGTTGTAGCCCATCCGCCTTAAGGTTGTGTGTGTTGTGGCTTCACAAATGCTTTGCTGCATACCTCGGTTGTAACGAGTGGTTATTTCAGTCAAAGTTGCTCTTCTATCAGCTTGAATCAGTCGGCCCATTCTCCTCTGACCTCTAGCATCAACAAGGCATTTTCGCCCACAGGACTGCCGCATACTGGATGTTTTTCCCTTTTCACACCATTCTTTGTAAACCCTAGAAATGGTTGTGCATGAAAATCCCAGTAACTGAGCAGATTGTGAAATACTCAGACCGGCCCATCTGGCACCAACAACCATGCCATGCTCAAAATTGCTTAAATCACCTTTCTTTCCCATTCTGACATTCAGTTTGGAGTTCAGGAAATTGTCTTGACCAGGACCACACCCCTAAATGCATTGAAGCAACTGCCATGTGATTGGTTGATTAGATAATTGCATTAATGAGAAATTGAACAGGTGTTCCTAATAATCCTTTAGGTGAGTGTATATGTTTATTATTCCCTGCATCTACTGTTGAACACTGTTTCTTTCTGCAGGTTTTTCTTCATAAAAGTATTATTGGAAACAGCAATGTCTTATAAAAAATTTAAAATTTATGATGGTGCAGACATTCATGCAACATCATTACAAATACTGAATTGTTTTCATTGTTGCAGACAAGGCTGAGGGTGTCTCCCACAACACCAATACTGTTTCCTCCACTACCCCTCAAGGACCAACATTTTTCCCAAAGTACTTGCACTGGATTGGACTGCCTGGACTGGAAAAGGTACATCTCATTACCTGGTGAGTTCATCTGCCTGTAGCTCTTACACAATACCTCTATAGTATTTACCCTTGCAGATTGCTTAGCACCAAACCATGGTTGTAAAATGCAGTCCCCTGTTTATTAAAAAAGACAGACTTGTATTTATCAGATTAACCCTGAAGATTGAAAAAATGCTATTTCTTGCTTTTTTTTCAGCTTTTTTGGCACCAAGAGACAACTTAATTATTTTACTGAAATACACATTTTTCTTTGTAACTTTATAGCAGATTTATTTGTCTGCCTGAGAAATAATGTTCCTGTGGTTAGTGTTAACAGATCTAGCAACCTGAGTTTGAATTTTGGCTTTGGTTGCTGTCTGTGTGAAGGCTGGGTAGGTGTGTGAGTGAGCCCTGCCATGGGTGTCCATGATTGGTTCCTGCATTGCAGCTCATGACCCAAAATTGAATTATATGGCTTGGATAGTTCTGCAGTTTGAAAGTTGTGTAAATGTATTGTTTAATATAAGAAATGTTCTTGAAACATGAAGTGGTGTTCAGGAAGGAATTTTGTGAAGATTTTCTTTTTTCAAATTTCACCTTTTTTAACAAAGGAGCAATGAGTCAGTATTCCAAGCTCACTTCGAGTTGTATAAAAACTAAAATTGGTGTAAAGCCACTCACTTTTTCACAGTAGCCTCACACCGTTCATACACAAGTTTCTGTTCGGTTTTGTAAATTGGGCTCCATCCAGCAACAAAGCAGTGCTAATGTGTTTCTGTGTTGTTTCCCTTTCCTTCTTTTTAAATATTCTCATCCATGACATGTGCTTTATCAAATACACTGAAATGAATTGCGTATTGTTTACAAATTCAATTCACTTGATTGTAATCATTCCATAACAATGTAATAGTGCATGCCATGGCCAAACTATTACACATACCATAGTTACTTTAGCACTGTAAGAAGACATTGCAAAGTGAAGAATTAGAAGAGAGTTTGTATTTATAGATGGTAATGACTGGCTTGTAAGTTGATTTCGATTTCCAAGAGCTATCCTCTTGGAGCTGTGTGCTGAACTGGTGCTGGCTTTACAAAGGCAGACTTTGATGAATTGTGCTCTACCTACTCCTTTGCAAGTTCTGTCCACACTTGGGTTTTTAGCCAAAGGAGCTTTTCAACATGAACTTGCTGACTGATCAGGTATTTCACAAACAACACTGAGTTGCGCCGTGCCAGTTGTATAGGATATTATTTTCTGCTTGTTATCCAGATTTCCTTACACTGTGGTTGAATTGGGAAATATCAAAGTGCAATTCAGAGCAATGTCCGGTTTTCCAAATGTAATCAGAGCAGTCAACTGCATCCACATTGCTATTGCAACGGCACTGGACAAGTTACTGTACATCAGCTAGGGATGAATCACCAAATGAATGAGCATTGCATCATCTACAGCAGGAGAGCCTATACAAACAGTAACTCCATACAGTCACAGTTGTGGAAAAAGGCAAGCAGTTCTTTTAAGGATAGCGAGTCACCACAAAGAGCTATGCAAAGTGCAGAGAATCTATCGTGGCATTTGGTGCCGACACTACACTATAAAGGCACCTTTATAGAATGAATTCGCTATTGTAAATAGAAAGCATTTCCACTCTATAACGTGCTTCACTATAGCCAACAGAAAGTGTGTACCATTGTGCAAGCTTGTAGCATGCTGCATAATGTGGCAGACAATCATGGCTTGCCTGTACATGGAGAGATGCGGTATGATGACCCTGACCCACCAAATCATCAGCCAAATCGAAAACTACTTAAAATGTAATTAATAGAATGTAAAAACAGGTGTAACATTTATTTTTTAACCAATTCATTTAATTGTGGTCAATGTCACATAGTATATCTATACTAATAAAAGGCAAAGCCCTCACTCACTCACTCACTCACTCATTCACTCACTCACTCATTCACTCATTCACTCATTCACTCACTCTCTCACTCACTCACTCACTCACTCATCACTAATTCTCCAACTTCCCGTGTAGGTAGAAGGCTGAAATTTGGCAGGCTCATTCCTTACAGCTTACTTACAAAAGTTGGGCAGGTTTCATTTCGAAATTCTACGCCTAATGGTCATAACTGGAAGGTATTTTTCTCCATTAACTGTAATGGAGTTGAGCTGGAAAGACGTGGGGGGCGGAGTTTCATGTGACATCATCACTCCTCCCACGTAATCACGTGAACTGACTGTCAACGCAGTACGTAGAAAACCAGGAAGACCTCCAAAAAGCGCTTAAGAAAACATGCATTATATAATTGAGAAGGCAGCGAAACAATAAGAAGCGAGCGAGTGACATATACAACCATATTCATGAGTTCTGCTACTTCGGAAAGAAAGCAAGGTGTAAACCTAAACTTTAAATTAAGTTCATAGACAGGCTACCGCTGGCGTTTCACATGCCCACAGGTAATGCGGGATACAAGTTTAATGAGAGGACGGGATATAAACGAGAGTTTTGATCACTTTGTAACTGAGTTAAAATTGTAGGTGAAGGGGTGTGCTTATGCAAAATCCGAGACTGTGTTTGTGGGGGATTGACAGTTAAAGGCGGGTGGGGGAGTGACGTCATCATCTCCCCTCCCATTTACCTAATTTTGCTCTGAGCTGAGCTCGCTAACGCCGTCTTCGAAGCAACTTGTCACACTGCCACCAAATACTCACAGAAAAATCCACAAGTTAATACACACACTGTCTCTAGAGTTTCTCCACATTTAATCCTCCAGGCACTACTTACAAAAGGTCACATTGACAATCGTGTTACGTTATTTTTAAAATCTTTCCTTTTCTTAGCACAAGCACAGCTGAGAAGCTTCGATGCATG